>NC_138780.1:10235287-10642787 GCF_965119305.1 Pelophylax lessonae
ACACACTATATGCACACACCCACACAGTATACACACAATAAATACATGAATGTACTGTCAGGACTGCTCTGCAGAATGCTTAGTCAGCTCAGCAAGTAGAGGGGGGTTTGCACAAGCCCTCAGATCTCATAGCAGGAATTTATACCCTCATCCGGGCCTGCATACATTACAAAGATTTATACGCCGGCATTGTATACAGACAATTACATTGCAACCTCTAACTTAAACAATGGCAAGGGAGAAGGCACAGGGAGGGCCTTTGAACACAAACACAACCACTTTTTTTCCAGTGCCCTTTCAGAATGACACCACCGAGGACTGGTAATGCCGGAATACATTAGGGCCTACCTCACCATCACCCAGCCTGACAATTGAGTCATTAAGTGTGGCATCCTAGAGGAGAGCGTACCGCCTCGGACCCATTAATCCGAGCCCCTAATGAGCCGTCTGGCAGCCATCTCACCCAGCCCATGAGCGCAACCGCCCCAACGTCTATCAGCACAACGATTTTGTTTTTTAGTTTCCAAAACGCGAGGGGAGGAAGTGCGCAGTTTTTCATTGTTGGAGAAAAAAAAAAAACTAAAAAAAATTTTTAAGTATTTTTTTTTTCTTTTTTTGGTGTACGCCCATGGTGCAGCGCAGACCGCCCTAGGGAATGGGAGGGCACATTGTAAATAATTGATGAGGGGAATTCGTATATGTAATAAATCTTAGTCGAGAGAGGTAGAATGAGGGATGATGGGAACGCCGAATGCTGAGATCAAAAGGACTTTTGTCTGAGACGGTATGAAGTCTTCGGAAGGCGCCTCGTCCGGCGGCCATTTTTTTGGGGATTGCCACAGCCACTGTCAGTTATATTTTTAATTAGCGGTTATATAAAAAAAAAATTACTACTTAAGGCAAGGTGAATCTTTATCGTAGAAACATAATGGCGTCCAAGTCTTGGTAAAGTGCATTGGAAGTACCTCAATAGCCCCCCCCCCCCCCCACATTTGTTAACAAGCAAAAGTATAAATACGAGAAAAATAACGGCTGATTGACGGACAAATTCAGCCAAAACGTACAACGGCCTCTAACGGGTCGAACACAAAATAAAAAAGCCAATTAATATATTTCCATGATTAATTGTCATCCTATATGACTGATTTTTTTTTTAATAGATTTTCAAGCAGTTGTCCTTAAAAATATGATTGATTTTGTATAAAAAAAAAAAAAAAAAAAAAAAAAAATAAAAAAATTATTATATATATATATATATATATATATATATATATATATATATATATATATATATATATATATATATATATATATATATATATATATATATATATATATATATATATATATATATACACATATATACATACACACACACACACATCTATATATTCCTATATCCATGTGTATATATATATATATATATATATATATATATATATATATGGGTATCGCTATATATATATATATATATATATATATATATATATATATATACACACATACATACATTTATATTATACTACTTTTTTTTCTTCTTAATATATATATATATATATATATATATATATATATATATATATATATATATATATATATATTTTTTTTTTTTTTTTTTCCTTTTTTATTAATTATTTTATTTTTATATAATTTTTTTTTTTTTTTTTTTTCAGATTGTGCGATTAAAGCGAAGTTCTGGGCAAACCAATAAATACACAAATAAAATACATAGATGGAAGCCGTTTTACACAGCTCTGCTATAAATCACAGCCCTGTCTGGCAGGACAAGAGACCTGGTTTCTCTTTCTGCTGCAGCCCAGTCCCTCCCCCAGCCTGTAAATAGACAGATTTCACTAGCAGTATTTGTTTCTGGCACTAGATGTCCTCAGTCCAATGGCCAGCATCATTCAGCTGCCTCCTTCTGAGCCCAGGCCATCCCGGACGGACCCCCAACTTGTGACTGGACAGTGAAAGGAGAAATAGCAGATTGATGAGCTCATCTCCGATCAGCATGCTTTTTTTTTGTTAGCACAATAGATTGTCTCCTTGCGCGGATTCTTCCTCAACCAGTCTAAGCTTTGCTGTACAGGGAATATAAGGGGCGGATACCATGTCATGTTCTGGTACTGACCCTGCTTGCACAAAAAGAAATACATTTATTGATACAGATCTGTATTAATTGGTGTCTTTATGTCTGCCTGGGGTTCAGGCAGATAAATTATGACCGATTACGATTGATCAATCGAAATTCATTATCAGTGAACGTTTAACAATAGAATACCTCCACGCCAGAGAACCTGAAGGTTAAATAATCCACCAAGCAAGATTAGTTGAAGCCTTTAGCTTTAGCGCTTTTCTGATAATTGGATTAAGCCACCAAGTTGGTCATTTATTAGCAGATTTATCTCCACCCTTAATCCCATCTTCCACAGCAAGGAAAACTTCTTTGCTTTAGAGTAGAACTACAGTCTTTTTACATTTGTGGGATACATGTGAAAACCTCATTTCAGCTTAAAGAAAAAAAAAGATATATTAGATCTTCAGATGGGTGACAATGCATTTACAGTTGGGGGCGACAACAATGCTGCACTGCTCCTGAAGAAGAGCAGAGTTGCCCTTTGATAGGATAAGATTAATGTTACAGGAGGTGCAGCATTGTCACTATTAATTCACAAGCCTGTAGCTTGTCAATTACCACCTAGCCACACCCACTGCTTTGATTGACAGCACTGCCTACTTGGCTAAAACCCTCCCACTGTGAGCTGCAGTGTCTGGGAGGGGGAGCGCTTGAGACACAAATGGAGGATTGAGCTCAGTCAGGGAAGGTAAAGTAAGTTGGTTTACTTTATGGAGGTTTGCTCAGCACACAGGGCTTGTTAGACAGGTATATAATCTTATTAGTGTACACTAAGGTTTTTAAAGACCTTGTTTTTGCATATATATGTATACACACACCCACACATTGTAAATGGGAGCAGACACTGGAACTATAGAAAAAGGGTCTCAACTGAAACTAGACTCCAGTGGTGGGATCTTCTACTAATGGGTACAGCAGGTGTGCAGACCTAGGCATTCAGCACAGGGATGGTGGGAACCCCTCATAATGGGTACAGCAGGTGTACAGACCTGGGAACTCAGCACACGGATGGTGAGAACCCCACAATTGGCACAGCAGGTATACAGACCCGGGAACTCAGCACACGGATGGTGAGAACCCCACAATTGGCACAGCAGGTATACAGGCCTGGGAACTCAGCACTGAGATGGTGGGACTCCCTCATAATGGGCACAGCAGGTGTACAGACCCGGGAACTCAGCACAGGGATGGTGGGAACCCCTCATAATGGGCACAGCAGGTGTACAGACCCGGGGAACTCAGCCCAGGGATGGTGAGAACCCCTCATAATGGGCACAGCAGGTGTACAGACCCAGAAACTCAGCAAAGGGATTGTTGGAACCCCCAGTAATGGGAACTTAGTGCAGGGATAGAGGGAACCCCTCATAATGTTCACAGCATGTGAACAGATCTAGAATTTAGCCCAGGGATGGTGGGAACCCTATTTATGGGGCACAACAGGTGTACAGACCCGGGAACTAAGCACAGAGATGGTGGGAACCCCTCATAATGGGCACAGCAGGTGTACAGACCTGGGAACTCAGCACATGGATGGTGAGAACCCCACAATTGGCACAGCAGGTATACAGGCCTGGGAACTCAGCACAGAGATGGTGGGAACCCCTCATAATGGGCACAGAAGGTGTACAGACCCGGGAACTCAGCACAAGGATGGTTGGAGGAACCCCTCATAATTGGCACAGCAGGTGTACAGACCCGGGAACTCAGCAAAAGGATGGTTGGAGGAACCCCTCATAATGGGCACAGAAGGTGTACAGACCCAGGAACTTAGCACTGAGATGGTGGGACCCCTCATAATGGGCAGAGCAGGTGTACAGACCCGGGAACTCAGCACAGGGATGGTAGGGACCCCGCATAATGGGCACAGCAGGTGTACAGACCCGGGACCTCAGCACAAGGATGGTAGGGACCCCGCATAATGGGCACAGCAGGTCTACAGACCCGGGACCTCAGCACAAGGGTGGTTGGAACACTTCATAATGGGCACAGCATATGTAGGGACTCGGGAACTCAGCACAAGGATGGTGAGAGCCCCGCAATTGGCACAGCCGGCATACAGGCCTGGGAATTCAGCACTGAGATAGTGAAAACCCCTCATAATGGGCACAGCAGGTGTGTAAACCCAGGAATTTCGAGTCCCCGAGATATTAAAGTCACCTGGATTAACTCTTCAGCATCTACCAAACATTGACATCTCAGTTCTAAGTGGAATGACCCTTTAACAAAATAATTCAGCCTCTAAACAGTATTCTATTGTGTTAGGCAAACAATAAAGGCACATAATTCACGCCGCGCCAATAAAAATTGTTGCTGCCAACAGCAGCCGTGTGAAGCAATCACCCTAGCAGGCCCGTGAGCTATTACACCTTAAATCAATCTGGGAATCGGTGTAGTAACTCTTGTTGAACACCTCTCAGCCGAGAAGGATAAGCTCTACATTGTTGCCCAGACAGACCAGAACCTTTTCACCTCATAGAAATCCCTGCCAGCAGGAATTGTAAAGAGCAGGCAAACATTACAATTCTGTACGGAAACAAAGAAAAAAAAAAAAAGAAAACTACTGAAGGGAAAAAGAAAAAAAAATGAGCAAAAAACCTTCAGTGATTTCAGTTTAATTGCGAAGCAGTCATTCTGATCAGCAGGAGGGAAAGGACCAAGAAAAAGGAACCTTTTATGGAGAATTTAACGATGAAGAAAACAGTTACTTTTTACAACGTGGAGGTCTTCTGGGTCATGTGGCTGAAAAAAAAAAAAAACAAATCAAAAAAGGTGCCCACAGACCTAAGATGGTGTCCCAATCTTCGAGTACAAGAATGACGCTTTAGGGAGAGGAACCAAACATTGATAATGGATGGATTGTAGACAAAGGTCATCAACATGGTGTTCTTCTGGGTCATGAGGCTGCAAAAGGGGAGCCATGAGGTGCCCATAAACCTGAAACGATGATCTATTGAAAGGATGGTTTAGGGAGGCATGAGGCTGCAAAAGAGTGGTCATAAAATGCCCAAAGACCTAAAATCGGTGACCTGATCTTCAAATAAGAAAGAAGCTTTAGTGAGAGACCAAAAATTGTCTATATTTAATCCATCAACAACGTTCACCAATGGGGAGGTCTTCTGGGTCAGGAGTCTGAAAGAGGAGCCAAAAAGGTGCCCACAGACCCAAACTTCAAGTATCAGAATGACGCTTTAGGGAGAGGAACCAAAACATTAAGGATGGAATGACCCTAGACAAAAGTTCATGGACATGAAAAAGTCTTCTGGGTCAAAAGGCTGGAAAAGGGGAGTCAATTTCCCAAAGACCTAAAACTGTGACCCAATCTTCGAGTAAAAGAATGACGCTTTAGGGAGAGGAACCAAACATTGATAATGGAATGATTGTAGACAAAGGTCATCAACATGGTGTTCTTCTGGATCATGAGGATGCAAAAGGGGAGCCATGAGGTGCCCATAAACCTGAAACGATGATCTGATCTTAAAACTGTTGAAAGGATGGTTTAGGGAGGCATGAGGCTGGAAAAGAGTGGTTATAAAATGCCCAAAGACCTAAAATCGGTGACCTGATCTTCAAATATAAGAAAGAAGCTTTAGTGAGAGACCAAAAATTGTCTACATTTATTCCATCAACCATGTTCACCAATGGGGAGGTCTTCGGGGTCAGGAGAGACCAAAAAGTGTCTACATTTATTCCATCAACCATGTTCACCAATGGGGAGGTCTTCTTGGTCAGGAGGCTGAAAGAGGAGCCAAAAAAGGTGCCCACAGACCCAAACTTCAAGTATCAGAATGACACTTTAGGGAGAGGAACCAAAACATTAAGGATGGAATAACCGTAGACAAAGTTCATGGACATGAAAGTCTTCTGGGTCAAAAGGCTGGAAAAAGGGAGTCAATTTCCCAAAGACCGTGACCCAATCTTCGAGTAGAAGTATGATGCTTTAGGTAGAGGAACCAAAAATAGACAAAGTTCATCAACATGGAGTTCTTCTGGGTCATGAGGCTGCAAAAGGGGAGTCAAAAGGTGCCCAAAGACCTAAAACTGTGACCCAATCTTCAAGTATGACGCTTTAGAGAGGGAGCAGACATGGTTTACGATCATTCCATCAACAATGCTCACCAAGGTGGAGTCTTCTGGGTCAGGAGGTTAGAAAACAACAAGTTAAAAAGGTGCCCACAGACCTAAGATGGTGTCCCAATCTTCAAGTATCAGAATGATGCTTTAGGGTGAAGAACCAAACATGATAATGGAATGACCGTAGACCAAGTTCATCAACATGGAAGTCCTCTGGGTCATGGTGCCCACAGATCTAAAACCGTAACCCAACTTTCAAGTAGAAGTATGAAGCTTTAGAGGGAGGGAACAAACGATGTCCACAATCATTCCATCATAAAAGGTCAATGTGGAGGTCTTCTGGGTCACGAGGCTGGAAAAGAGATGTCCAAAGACTTGAGCTGGCAACCCAGACTGAAATGATCAGAATTACGCTTTTATGAGAGAGACCAAATCTACAATCATTCCATCATCAAAAGTTCATCAATGTGGAGGTCTTCTGGATCATGAGGCCGAAAAAGGGGAGTCATAAGGTGTTCTCCGACCTGAAACAGCAACCTGATCTAAAAATATCAGAATCTCGCTTTGTGGGGAGAAAGATGATGGAATGCATGTAGACATTGTTTGGTCCTTCTAACCACAAAGCGAGATTCTGATATTTTTAGATCAGGTTGCCGTTTCAGGTCTGAGGGCACCTTATGACTCCCCTTTTTCGGCCTCATGACCCAGGGGACCTCATCATTGATAGTCTTAGATGATGGAACGCATGTAGACAATGTTTGGTCCTTCTCCCCACAAAGCGAGATTCTGAAATTTTTAGATCAGGTTGCCGTTTCAGGTCTGAGGGCACCTTATGACTCCCCTTTTTCGGCCTCATGAACCAGGGGACCTCATTGATGGTCTTAGATGATGGAATGCATTTAGACATTGTTTGGTCCAAGACCATCAATGAGGTCCCCTGGGTCATGAGGCTGGAAAGGGGATTCAAAAAGGTGCCCACAGACCTAAGACAATGAGTTGACCTTCTGAGTAACAGAATGATGCATTCGGGAGAGTAACCAAACATGCATGTGAGCAACCTACACCTTGCAGCACGTGTTGGTCTATGGCTTGCATCAAAACTTCCTTACTCTACTTTTCTAAGGACAGGCAGCGATGATCCTGCCAATGAAAAACGAGTGACCGCACTTCCAAATGCTAGGAGATCTTTATTATTGTAAAAACATCCAACAAAGAAAATCAAAGAGACTTCATGATACACATTGGATTAACCACGCTCTTCCAATGTGTGTCATGAAGTCTTGTTGTTGGATGTTTTTGGAAGAGTGTGGTTAAACCACGCTCTTCCAATGGGTGTCATGAAGTCTTGTTGTTGGATATTTTTGGAAGAGCATGGTTAAACCACGCTCTTCCAATGTGTGTCATGAAGTCTTGTTGTTGGATGTTTTTGGAAGAGCATGGTTAAACCATGCTCTTCCAATGGGTGTCATGAAGTCTTGTTGTTGAATGTTTTTGGAAGAGCATGGTTAAACCACACTCTTCCAATGTGTGTCATGAAGTCTTGTTGTTGAATGTTTTTGGAAGAGCGTAGTTAAACCATGCTCTTCCAATGTGTGTCATGAAGTCTTGTTGTTGGATGTTTTTGGAAGAGCGTGGTTAAACCACGCTCTTCCAATGGGTGTCATGAAGTCTTGTTGGATGTTTTTGGAAGAGCGTGGTTAAACCTCGCTCTTCCAATGTGTGTCATGAAGTCTTGTTGTTGGGATGTCCTAGCATTTGGAGGTGCGGTCACTCGTTTTTCATTGAATAAATTGCCCAGACCATGGACTGGACCTGCACACAATTTCCTGGGAGCTTCTCTCCTCACCTGGAGTGGCGTTATTCCCTTATTTTGCTATTTTGTATTCAGTGCTGATCCTTCACCCACACAGTGAGGATTTGATGATGCCAAGCTAGTTGCCCATTAGCAAGGGATACTATTAAGCCTTGGGGTAATGCCGGAAACCAACAACTGGCTAAGCCATGTACTGCACCATCACTGTCCTAAAGAGGAGGCCAATACCGTGAACCTTCAAAAAAGCATGCCAATACAAGGGTTATGCCTGTACTAAAAAAAAAAAACGAATAAAAGAACACCAAAAAAAAAAAAAAATTATAAGTCTTTGTTCCATCAGCACCACTGCCCTGCTGTGGTCCACCTTGGGAAGACTTTGCCCTTGAAATGCCCCCCTTCTTTGCCAATTACTGGATTATCCAAGCCTGTCTGGAGAGTGACATTATCCAGAGTCTGTCGTTATCCATCATATACAAAAAACAGATGCCTACAAAAGCACAGCAGATACAAAAAAGGTTTCTATATACAAAACAGACATCAGCAGCAACAGGCGGACCACTGGTCCTTCACAAATGCTCAAGTTTTGGTGCCAAGCCAAGCTCCATAGGGCCATATGGTGGAGGTGACCAAAATGTGCCGCCAAACTTGTTGTGTTTGCTGGAAAAGTATTAGGTAAAGGATTACACTTGCACCTCTCTACTTATAGATCTTGTGTGAGATTTTATTGGTAGAACAATACACTTCCAGGGCGGCCATAGAAATGGTGACTCTCCAAAAATTGTACATCTATATAAATCAAAAAACTGACTCCGCATCATTACCTTTTTCATGTAAAGTGTAACATACTTCGCAATAGGTCATTGCAGCACTTCAAGGCATTTATTATGTCCCTCAGAAATCCCAACACACCCCCGGATGATGCCTTCACTTCTTTTAGCTCTCGAAGAATGGAACCATATTTATTTAGGTATCACCCAGGGTCACCATTGATGTCCTGAACTGAGATGCTGGCTCAGAGAGGACAATCGTGTAAAATCCTGGTGCCCTTACAGTTCTGGACTGTGTTCACAAATGTCAGGAACAGATCAGCCCCTGATACCGCCTCTCTCACCTCGTGACGCGCTACAAAGTTACAAAGCACAGCCTGAGTGATCACTGTGGGAGAAGAAACGCAGGAAAATGCTTTAGGTGTCCTACAGCAGACCAGTGACCTCATCTCAGCCTTGGCAAAGTCACTGAATTTTTATTTATTTATTTTTTTTTTTTAGAAAAAACGGTCCTTTTGCTGAGTATTGTCTTAAATGTATTCATGTAGACTGTGAAATTACAGAGTGGAAAAAAAAAATTAAAAAGTAAAATAAAAGTAAAGTAAAATACAGTAAAGTAAAATACAGTAAAAGTAAAATACAGTAAAAGTAAAATAAAGTAAAAGTAAAATAAAGTAAAAGTAAAATAAAGTAAAAGTAAAATAAAGTAAAAGTAAAATAAAGTAAAAGTAAAATAAAGTACCTTTATTTTACTTTTACTTTATTTTACTTTACTTAATTTCACCTTTACTTTAATCTACCTTTGCTTTATTTATTTTTTTACTTAATTTTACTTTTACTTTAAAATAAAAGTAAAATTAAAATAAAGTAAATAAATGTAAAGTAAAATAAAAATAAAGCAAAGGTAAAATAAAGTAAAGTTAAAGTAAAAGGTAAAATAAAGTAAAGTAAAAGTAAAATAAAGTAAAATAAAGTATTGTAAAATAAAAGTATAATAAAATAAAGTAAAACAGTAAAATAAAATACAGTAACATAAAATAATGTTAAATAAGTAAAGTAAAATATATATTACACACACACAAACTAAATCCCAATGTTTAGATGAGAATGGCTATTAAAATTCCTTGTAAGACTACACAGGAGAGCCCCTTCAAGTATTATTGGAAATGGTTGCGAGTTACTGCCTAGATCAGGATCAAACACAAATAAAATAAAAAACAAAAAAATGCAATAAAATGTGAAACTACTTAAATTTAAAAAGGGGAAAAAAAAAAAAAAAAAAAATAATATTTTTTTTTAAAAATTACAAAAAAAAAAAAAAAAAAGATTTACAGAAATCAGCAGAGCTTGACAGTGTGATTGGGACTGGTGAATTCCTGTCTTCGAGGAGCAGAATAATGAGAAATGTTTATATAAAAAGGATAAATCGCCCGCCATGTGTATAAAACAAGGTGTCATCTAATGGTACCCAATTCCACCGCACTTCATGTCTGTCAGTCAAAGAGATTTACTAAGAGCTTTCCAATAATGATCGAGAATTACTCCCAGCGTACAGGACAAGAGAAGAGGTACTGTGCAGAGTCCATACATACAGAATAAGAACAGATACTGAGAATTACACCCGGCATACAGGACAAGAGAAGTGGTACTGTGCAGAGTCCATACATACAGAATAAGAACAGATACTGAGAATTACACCCAGCATACAGGACAAGAGAAGTAGTACTGTGCAGAGTCCATACATACAGAATAAGAACAGATACTGAGAATTACACCCAGCATACAGAACAGGAGAAGTAGTACTGTGCAGAGTCCATACATACAGAATAAGAATAGATACCGAGAATTACACCCGGCATACAGGACAAGAGAAGTAGTACTGTGCAGAGTCCATACATACAGAATAAGAACAGATACTGAGAATTACACCCAGCATACAGGACAAGAGAAGTAGTACTGTGCAGACTCCATACATACAGAATAAGAACAGATACCGAGAATTACACCCAGCATACAGGACAAGAGAAGTAGTACTGTGCAGAGTCCATACATACAGAATAGGACAGATACTGAGAATTACACCCGGCATACAGGACAAGAGAAGTGGTACTGTGCAGAGTCCATACATACAGAATAAGAACAGATACTGAGAATTACAGCCGGCATACAGGACAAGAGAAGTGGTACTGTGCAGAGTCCATACATACAGAATAAGAACAGATACTGAGAATTACACCCGGCATACAGGACAAGAGAAGTGGTACTGTGCAGAGTCCATACATACAGAATAAGAACAGATACTGAGAATTACACCCAGCATACAGGACAAGAGAAGTAGTACTGTGCAGAGTCCATACATACAGAATAAGAACAGATACTGAGAATTACACCCAGCATACAGAACAGGAGAAGTAGTACTGTGCAGAGTCCATACATACAGAATAAGAATAGATACCGAGAATTACACCCGGCATACAGGACAAGAGAAGTAGTACTGTGCAGAGTCCATACATACAGAATAAGAACAGATACTGAGAATTACACCCAGCATACAGGACAAGAGAAGTAGTACTGTGCAGACTCCATACATACAGAATAAGAACAGATACCGAGAATTACACCCAGCATACAGGACAAGAGAAGTAGTACTGTGCAGAGTCCATACATACAGAATAGGACAGATACTGAGAATTACACCCGGCATACAGGACAAGAGAAGTGGTACTGTGCAGAGTCCATACATACAGAATAAGAACAGATACTGAGAATTACAGCCGGCATACAGGACAAGAGAAGTGGTACTGTGCAGAGTCCATACATACAGAATAAGAACAGATACTGAGAATTACACCCAGCATACAGGACAAGAGAAGTGGTACTGTGCAGAGTCCATACATACAGAATAAGAACAGATACCGAGAATTACACCCAGCATACAGGACAAGAGAAGTGGTACTGTGCAGAGTCCATACATACAGAATAAGAACAGATACCGAGAATTACTCCCGGCATACAGGACAAGAGAAGTGGTACTGTGCAGAGTCCATACATACAGAATAAGAACAGATACTGAGAATTACACCCAGCATACAGGACAAGAGAAGTGGTACTGTGCAGAGTCCATACATACAGAATAAGAACAGATACTGAGAATTACACCCAGCATACAGGACAAGAGAAGTGGTACTGTGCAGAGTCCATACATACAGAATGAGAGGAGATACTGAGAATTACAGACATTTTCTCCCAGTCTCATTAAGCTCTGTCACTCTCTTTTATCCTCTATATACAATCAGTTGCATTAAGAGATATATCATAAAAACACCGCTAAGCTCTGCATTCAATTCCGGCCATCAGATGAGTCATTATCTTATGATGCCATTGATAATTAGAAGGGGATTTATAGAATTACATGCACACACAATGCACTCTCCTCCAAAAATCCTCTTTGTAAAGAGATGATTTGCTACATGGGGAATTAAGACGGCCATGATCTCGATGGAGCAATCAAATCTTTCAGCAGATGCTCATCGGTGTAATCCAGGCCTGTTCTTACCTGTCTGTGGAGCGCCTGTTGACGGAGCATGCTCAGAACCACAGACGTGACCAATCCATGCTCAGAACCACAGACGTGACCAATCCGTGCTCAGAACCACAGACGTGACCAATCCGTGCTCAGAACCACAGACGTGACCAATCCATGCTCAGAACCACAGACGTGACTATCCATGCTCAGAACCACAGACGTGACCAATCCATGCTCAGAACCACAGGCGTGACCAATCCAAGCTCAGAACCACAGGCGTGACCAATCCAAGCTCAGAACCACAGGCGTGACCAATCCGTGCTCAGAACCACAGACGTGACCAATCCATGCTCAGAACCACAGACGTGACCAATCCATGCTCAGAACCACAGGCGTGACCAATCCATGCTCAGAACCACAGACGTGACCATCCATGTTTAGCAAGGGTTCGTCTAGATCTGAAAATGATTTTAAGGGTTCCTCTAGGGTAAAAAATGTTAGGCTAGTGAGTGGACACTCAGGAAGGCCTTGCCATGGACAGAGTATCCAGTGTTTGACTGGCTGACATAGTGGCCATCTATTTTGAACAAAGAGTTTGCCAATAGGAAATCAGGAAAGCGTCATTTTCTTTTTCAAAATATTTTAGAGATCTACAAAAACATACAGCACAAGATCACAGTGCAAAAAAGGTAACATAAAAAGGAGTAGTGAGAAAACAAGCCATATAAAAAACAAGACAAGATAATATGGGCCAATGGGTCAAAAGTAGGGAGAGCAACACAGAACGGCTACCGATACGATAACGGCCGAATAGGCCTCACAGCCATGCTTCAGAGGGACAGCTGCATAGAGTATTGGAACTTGTGGGGTCTGTGTCTCGTGATTAGTTGGGGCCACCAAATACCCTACGGAGGAAGCAGTATTCGCCCTCTAAATAAACTGGGGGCTTAAAGCCCATGAGAGCCCAAAACAATAAAAAAAAAAATAGGACCACAGAAAGTGATGTGAAAAGGGGAGAGGAGAAAGAGGAGAAAAGCGAAGGAGAGGAGAAAGAGGAAAGCGAAGGAGAGGAGAAAGAGGAGAAAAGCGAAGGAGAGGAGAAAGAGGAGAAAAGCGAAGGAGAGGAGAAAAGCGAAGGAGAAAAGCGAAGGAGAAAAGCGAAGGAGAAAAGCGAAGGAGAAAAGCGAAGGAGAAAAGCGAAGGAGAAAAGCGAAGGAGAAAAGCGAAGGAGAAAAGCGAAGGAGAAAAGCGAAGGAGAAAAGCGAAGGAGAAAAGCGAAGGAGAAAAGCGAAGGAGAAAAGCGAAGGAGAAAAGCGAAGGAGAAAAGCGAAGGAGAAAAGCGAAGGAGAAAAGCGAAGGAGAAAAGCGAAGTAGAAAAGCGAAGGAGAAAAAGGAGGAGAAAAGCGAAGGAGAAAAAGGAGGAGAAAAGCGAAGGAGAAAGAGGAGGAGAAAAGCGAAGGAGAAAGAGGAGGAGAAAAGCGAAGGAGAAAGAGGAGGAGAAAAGCGAAGGAGAAAGAGGAGGAGAAAAGCGAAGGAGAAAGAGGAGGGAAGCGATGGGGAAAGGGAAGCGATGGGGAAAAGGGAAGCGATGGGGAAAAGGGAAGCGATGGGGAAAAGGGAAGCGATGGGGAAAAGGGAAGCGATGGGGAAAAGGGAAGCGATGGGGAAAAGGGAAGCGATGGGGAAAAGGGAAGCGATGGGGAAAAGGGAAGCGATGGGGAAAAGGGAAGCGATGGGGAAAAGGGAAGCGATGGGGAAAAGGGAAGCGATGGGGAAAAGGGAAGCGATGGGGAAAAGGGAAGCGATGGTCCCACAGGAGGCCACCATATAGGCACAATGGGGGATTTTGTCAGCGTCCTCGGGTTGAAAGCAAAGAACAGTCCATGTGCAAATGAGCATTATGTGCAGAGCCATGGTTCCCACACTTTCAGAAATTGGGCACACAATGGTTTCATTTTCAACTCCACACTGCACAAAGGAGAGTTGCAAGTTGACTGGCTACTGTGGACAACAAAAAAATGTTCTTGCCAACATGTTTCATATACAGGTCACTTTGGTACTTCAAAAGTCTAGATGATAAAAAAATAGACGTCCAAGTATCGGTCCTACTTTCAGTTTCTCATGTTGGCACAACAATCTAACAATTATTTTAATGACCACTCTATACCCAGATTGAATGGCATGTGTAGGTTGTTGAGGCGATCACACAAGACTCGGAGAGGACTGGCCTGGTTTTGTTGTCTTCATCAAAGCACAAAATTGGTGGCCAACGACAAAGTCATTTCAACCTGCTGCCCATGGAGACCCTCCAGCTGCTGTCAGCACAGTAAAAACATTTTGGCCAATCCATCATTCTCTCGTCCAACGTCCAGACCTCAGATGAAACTCCCGAGTTGAAAACCCCCCACCACCATCTAAACATTCTCCTTGGGATTCACAGGCCTGCAGCATGCAAGCCAAGAAGAGTTTGGCCAACCAACATGAAAAGAAAGGCTCACACAAAGCCACAACCCCCCCCCCCCCCCAAAGCACATCGCTGGCACACTCGGTGGTAAATCCCCCAAAGCAAGCTGTATAAACACCTAACAAAGTTTACATATTCCAAGCTGTAGGCTGGGCACTCGTGGATGGCTATTTCATTGGCTTCAAAACAGCAGCATTTGGCGAGCGTTTGGAAGCTGCCCAGAAGGGGTCCCAACTGCCGGAAAAAGTTCTCGGAAACAGAAAAATGTAATTGAATGTCATTTCTACTGGTGACTTTACAACAAAGTCAGATTTAAGAGGTCCTGTCCCCAACTTCAAAGAAATTGCACGTAAAAGCCGAAAAAAATCAAGTATTTTAGCTTACTTGCAGAGTTCCTTTACTGGCTTGCAATGTGCCTTTGAACCTACTCTAGGAAGAGTCAATTCCCTACCACAGCTACCTCCTCCGTGATAGTCTTCTCTTCTGGGAAGGTCTAACTACTGGCTGTGCTGGCCTAGCTCCTCTGCCCATCCCTACATAACTTATCTATCAGCCAAGATGGAGAGTGAAGGGGAATACTATAGAACAGGTGCAGGCAAAAATCGTCCCTCCAGCTACGATGAAACTACATGTTCCATGAGATATTGCAAGGCTGACCCCCCACAGGCATGACTCCCAGGAGCATGACTGGATTTGTAGCTTCACCACAGCAGCAGTACCAGGCTGCCCAACTCTGCTATAGAGTACCACTTAAGTGCTGGGTCTGCTGACACCACATCCAAGATGGCGGCACTCAGCAGCAGGGCTGGATTAGGAACATCATGGGCCTGGTGCTGAGGATTTTGGTGGTTAGGGCTTCAGGTATGAATGAACACACTCAGCGATCTATAAGGATCTATACCCAGAGAGCAGGGGGAATCTGATGGACAGTCTGGGGTGAACGAGGGGAGGGGGGTGGCGGCAATTATAAGCACTGATCTCCTCTATGGTTTACGAAGGAAGAAGCTAAAAGCGTGGGAGGGAAAGGAGGAGAAGTAGTTTTCAGCAGCTTCATGGAGAGTCATAGAGGGATATTGGTGCTTGTAATTGCCGCCCGCCCCCCCACCGCACTGATAACCCCCCGAATGTCATATTTCCCCTGCTGCAGGAAGTGCTGGGAGCCTCTTATATGGCCCCCTACTGGCCCAGAGCAGAATAGTCAGTCTGCCCTTGCTGGGCCTATATTAAGGTGGGGGTCTGGAGCTGCAGCTCCAATAGCCCCTACGTTAATCTGGCCCTGCTCAGCAGGGGTCTTTGGATGTCTTAACCAGGGAGGCTTTTATAGGTAAAATTTCCAGATTTAATTCCAAAATACATATACAATTCATGGGAAGATGGTGGTTGGAATGAATGGTCTGGTGGTAGGCCCTCCAAGGAAAATTTTGGTTATATGCGATCTATGGTCACATGGGGGCAAGAAACGAGTCTTTAGCATTGCGTAAAATGACCCAAAGCCAGCATGCAGCTTAAATCCATTTAAGGCGCTTCCGATGGTAAATGAAGAAGCCATAGCCAGGCAACAAGAGGCAGCAATGAGGAAATAGGCAACTTTCACTGCTCAAGTGCATCAAAACCGAAATAATAATTTACCAAAATTTTCATTTTTTTTCTTGGTGCTTTATCTCAGATTGGTTAAAGGAAATGTTGCTCATGCTGTATAGTCCCCAAGGTGCCACATCCCCAAACTGGAAATCACAACCAAAAAAGGTTCCCCTTGGGTGGGACTTTTAAGGCACCAAATTTAGACGACAAATAAAGTAGATAAAATGTAAGAAACTTTATTAACTTATACAAAAGAATAAAAACAATAGGCAAGCTGTAAAATACTCCACATAAACCAGTGCAACTTGGACCACTGAACCCCCGGGTTTTTATCCGACGCGTTTCGGAGTATGAATAAACTCCTTCCTCAGGGGTGCCCTTGGAGGGTGGTATAGTTCACTGTAATGGGAGGTATGGATAGCCTGCCTCAGAGTTAAAAGCAAAGGGTAAGCATGCCAACGTTGTCCACTAGGGGTGCCTTCTGGTTATCCTAGAGAATCTAGGGGTCTTGGATAAACTCCTGGATCCGGGTGGTCAGCAACTGTCCGCTAGCTAGTCTCGCAGGATCTTTCATGCTCCAACATCCATCGGGGATATTTGAACCGCTCTGGCTATAGAACTGCTGTGAATAGGTTCCAGCTGCTCCCATCTAGCCTCTGACCGAGACTAGCTAGCGGACAGTTGCTGACCACCCGGATCCAGGAGTTTATCCAAGACCCCTAGATTCTCTAGGATAACCAGAAGGCACCCCTAGTGGACAACGTTGGCATGCTTACCCTTTGCTTTTAACTCTGAGGCAGGCTATCCATACCTCCCATTACAGTGAACTATACCACCCTCCAAGGGCACCCCTGAGGAAGGAGTTTATTCATACTCCGAAACGCGTCGGGTCAAACCCGGGGGTTCAGTGGTCCAAGTTGCACTGGTTTATGTGGAGTATTTTACAGCTTGCCTATTGTTTTTATTCTTTTGTATAAGTTAATAAAGTTTCTTACATTTTATCTACTTTGTCGTCTAAATTTGGTGCCTTAAAAGTCCCACCCAAGGGGAACCTTTTTTGGTTGTTATCTCAGATTGGTTGGTTGCTTCCTTCTCGGTTTGTTTCAGAATTTCCAGCTGGTGATGTCTCTTCCATCACCATCCATGGGCTGCTCAGACTCCCAACTCAGACAGAATACCTCCTCACCTGTCACCACCTTATGTAAACCAGCTGTTTGCTTGTTAGTCAAGCAGAGATAATTTTGTCTACACGTGTATTCACTTTTTTTTTTTTAAGGTTTGTAGAAGTCTACCTTTGACCAACCTTTTCTCAACCTTATTACCCAGAGGAACCCTTAAAAAAAAAAAATTCAGATCTCAGAGAACCTGCGCTAAAATAAATGAATGGGGGTGGTCATTGATGACCAGTTGGAAGAAAAGCCCCACCTCACACTGGCGGCCCATTGGAAGAAAGCCCCCACCTCACACTGGCGGCCAGTTGGAACAAAAGCCCCACCTCACACTGGCGGCCAGTTGGAACAAAAGCCCCACCTCACACTGGCGGCCAGTTGGAACAAAAGCCCCACCTCACACTGGCGGCCAGTTGGAACAAAAGCCCCACCTCACACTGGCGGCCAGTTGGAACAAAAGCCCCACCTCACACTGGCGGCCAGTTGGAACAAAAGCCCCACCTCACACTGGCGGCCAGTTGGAACAAAAGCCCCACCTCACACTGGCGGCCAGTTGGAAGAAAGCCCCACCTCACACTGGCGGCCAGTTGGAAGAAAGCCCCACCTCACACTGGCGGCCAGTTGGAAGAAAGCCCCACCTCACACTGGCGGCCAGTTGGAAGAAAGCCCCACCTCACACTGGCGGCCAGTTGGAAGAAAGCCCCACCTCACACTGGCGGCCAGTTGGAAGAAAGCCCCACCTCACACTGGCGGCCAGTTGGAAGAAAGCCCCACCTCACACTGGCGGCCAGTTGGAAGAAAGCCCCACCTCACACTGGCGGCCAGTTGGAAGAAAGCCCCACCTCACACTGGCAGCCAGTTGGAAGAAAGCCCCACCTCACACTGGCGGCCAGTTGGAAGAAAGCCCCACCTCACACTGGCGGCCAGTTGGAAGAAAGCCCCCACCTCACACTGGCGGCCAGTTGGAAGAAAGCCCCCACCTCACACTGGCGGCCAGTTGGAAGAAAGCCCCCACCTCACACTGGCGGCCAGTTGGAAGAAAGCCCCACTTCACACTGGCGGCCAGTTGGAATTGGAAGAAAAGCCCCACCTCACACTGGCGGCCAGTTGGAAGAAAAGCCCCACCTCACACTGGCGGCCAGTTGGAAGAAAAGCCCCACCTCACACTGGCGGCCAGTTGGAAGAAAAGCCCCACCTCACACTGGCGGCCAGTTGGAAGAAAGCCCCACCTCACACTGGCAGCCAGTTGGAAGAAAAGACCCACCTCACACTGGCAGCCAGTTGGAAGAAAATACCCACCTCACACTGGCGGCCAGTTGGAAGAAAGCCCCACCTCCCACTGGCGGCCAATTGGAAGAAAAGAAACTCACACTGGCGGCCAGTTAATCATTAAAATCCATATTCTTTTTTTTTTTTTAATAAATTAAATTCAAATATATTATATGATTGATAAAAAAACAATAAAATATAAATATAAAAAAAATTGTTAAAGTTAATTATTAAAATGTATTATTTTATTATTAATTTTAAAATAATAAAATTTAAATAAATTAGAAAAATACTTTTAAATTGAATAAAAAGCATTAAAATTCATTAAACTTATTTTTGAATTGAAAAATTCAAATATATTATTAATAAAATACAAAAATCAAAATTACATAAAAATACATTATTTGTGGGTGCTCAAGCTCCATTGGGCCTGGTTTACACTTTCTGCAGTTGTAATTGGTATGGCTCTACTGGATTATCTTGGACTCATGATGCCTTTCTCTCTAGGTTTATAGCCATTGTGTTCTTTTGTTGGGTGTATATGCACTGTGCATAGACATTGACTGTTTACTGTGCCAATGTTTTTTTCCACTGTTTGACTTTCTAAATAAAATATTAGCAAAAAAAAAAATAATAATAATAAATAAAAATAGCATAAATAAGCAAAAAAAAAAAAAAAGCTGAAATTATTTGAATCTATTTTTATTATTCCTTCTTTCACAATCTGGGTCCAGGAATATAAGCGGTATTTCTGCTCGGATACAAGGCCTTGAGTTTAACAGACATAGACAGCGGTAAGCGAGCGCGGCTAACGCGTCCTATATATGTAGTGTACATGTCACCCCCTCTGTACAGCGTCTCCCCCTCCGCTCGGTAATGACAGATGACAGCTCAGTAAGCAGGTAGGCAAGGAGACGTTGAGGCATCACAGACCCCCCCCCCCCCCCATGGATAGTGAGCGGCAGGAGCGCGCCCGCCAAATGTTCGCCATTTGGACTGAGTGACCTGCTTAAAAATATCTTCATCTGTCCGGCGTTCCCTCCAAATGTCTCTATTTTTTAGTGCGGAGTAATTAATTAAAATTTCAAACTGTGCACAGTTGGCCGCAATGGTTAAAGAACTCCTCTAACTGCGACTATAGGCGAAGTGGTGGCAAACGGAACCCTTATAGTCAAAAGATTTGCAGCTTACCGGACATTAAAAGGTGGTGGGGGGGGGGGGGGAGCTTTTTTCTTTTTTTTTTCTTTTTTCCCATAATTAAATTCAACCCCTGTAACATTTGCCTCCTGTCCCCCCTCTACCCTGACATGATGGCGCCCTCTCCCCGGTAAATACAGCAGACACTCGCACAATGTCTGCGCATAGGCAGATACCACTTTCTGGTATTTGGGGGCTCCTGGAGACCAGCAGCATCTGTGCGCATGCGCAGGAACCACCTACCTGGTGCAGGTCCCAATACCTGCGGACGTGCAGATGTTGCAGCACGCATGCGCCCCTTTGTAAAATGCGTGCCAATCTCAGGAGGCAGCAGGGCGCCCCAACATAATTCTCGCCAAGCCAAGAAATCCGGAGCGACCCAAACTAAAATTACGTAGGCAAAGGTTAGACGGTTGGGCCATGTTTTCAGCACCCCCAAACTGCCCCCCCCCCCCTTTAAGTTGCAATGGCAGTGTAAGGGGTGTTCACATGCGTGCCTTTTTGGCCACAACAAAAACGAACGTATCAAAATCTGCCCAAATGCATCCAAGGAAATGGGGAAGCGGCGCAAGCACGTGGTTGCAGCGCATTTGTTCGCCAAATGTGGGATTAAAGCAGGCAGTGAGGAGGCATCACATGGTCCCCTCACCATCTGTCAATCACCACAAAAAAAATAAAAAAAATTGCATAAAATTAAATATTTTGCATTATTATTAATTCATAATTAAAATAATCAAAATATTTTTAAATAAAATTTAGTAAAAATTACTACAATTAAAACTATATAAAAATACATTTAAATTAAAATGATCAAAACAATTATTTTTTTAATTAAAATAAAAAATTGAAATAAATTATTTCAATTAAAAAAAAATAATAAATTTAATTTTTTGATCATTTTAATTTAAATGTATTTTATATAATTTTAATTGTAGTATTTACTATTTTAATAATAAATTTTGATTTAAAATATTTTTTATTTTAATTATGAAATAAAATTATTATTATTATTATTATTAATAATTTTAAAATTAAACAATACAATAAAGTAGATCTATTTAAACTAAATAAAAATCATCATCATTAAAATTCATACAGATAAAGTGCAGTGGGTGAGCGTAGTCACCCTAGGACAGGACTACAGGACACCTCCCCCTCTGATCTTAAGAATTAGAATGGGGGATGTTTTGTAGTCCTAACACACCTAGGGTGACAACTCTGCTCCTCCAGAGATACAGTGCAGTAGGGGAGCGTTGTCACTCTAGGACAGGAAGTGTGTCACTGGCAGGATCACCAGGTGAAAAAGAAAACGAATGCAGCCATCACATATAAAGGGACTGAGTCTGCAAAAGATTCCATTTATGTTCTTAGAGTTGGATTCACTTTCATCTGTTTGGGTTCCACTAAAAGTCTCACGAGACCTCACCACAGATGAGTCCCTCAGTGGCAGGGGGGGGGCGGTAATGTGGGAAGTGTTGACATTGCACGGTTCATGGAGAAAGCGGCTATGAGGAAATCTCCATTGTCTGCTTCTCAGAGCCGCACGTCACCCAGCACAGGGGTGAGGCCAGGAACTGAATGGGAGAGGAGAGATCAGCAGCCGCCTCTGTCACTGATCACAGACTGAGGACAGGCAGGTGGGGGCCGGAGGGGGGCGACCCCCGGGGGGGGGGGGGGATCTGCACTCTAATTTGTGGGGGCTCAAAGAGATCCTCTTCCTGGATTGGCCAATGCAGCCCTTGGGGCACTATTCCTCACACCATTCCTCCCACTGACACCAATGATGGGACACTATTCTTCCCACTGACACCAATGATGGGGCACCATTCCTCCCACTGACACCAATGATGGGGCACCATTCCTCCCACTGACACCAATGATGGGGCACCATTCCTCCCACTGACACCAATGATGGGGCACCATTCCTCCCACTGACACCAATGATGGGGCACCATTCCTCCCACTGACACCAATGATGGGACACCATTCCTCCCACTGACACCAATGATGGGACACCATTCCTCCCACTGACACCAATGATGGGGCACCATTCCTCCCACTGACACCAATGATGGGACACCATTCCTCCCACTGACACCAATGATGGGGCACTATTCCTTCCACTGACACCAATGATGGGGCACTATTCCTCCCACTGATACCAATGATGGGGCACTATTCCTTTCACTGACACCAATGATGGGGTACTATTCCTTCCACTGACACCAATGATGGGGCACTATTCCTCCCACTGATACCAATGATGGGGCACTATTCCTTTCACTGACACCAATGATGGGGTACTATTCCTCCCACTGACACCAATGATGGGGCACTATTCCTCCCACTGACACCAATGATGGGATGGGAAAAGTGGTAGGTTCAGGAGGTCAATGACGGCAACCTACATATATAAGTCTGCTTTAGCTCCATTTAAATTGGCTACATAACAACCTCGTTTTTTGTATGCAATTACATAAACCACAAACTTTCTGTAAAGTAAAAGCTTATTAAACATAGCAAGCACAGGCAGCGACGCATTCCGAGGTTCAAGTTCAAAGCATCGGGTCAAATTAAAAAAGTTAACAGCTCATAAAGGCAGAACTTTAATAACACCATGGAAATAAATAATAGGGTTTAATTATGGTCGGTGAAGGTTCCCATTTATCTAGGTCATGGTATCGCTCAATCAGGATTCCGTGTCACCCTAGGCTTCCTCCAGGGGTGGCTTGGGGTTCTGTGAGCTCTGGCCAACTGACCTCAAATCTGATGGTGTCTGCATAGTTCCAGGTCCAACACCACTTGGCAGAACCAATGGTATGACTGCAAGGGTATCATTCTAGCCACCCATGTAAGGGGGTGTTCTTCCCACTTACCACCACCAGTGTAAAGGGCATGTCCCCCGATGGACTAATCTTACTAGGTGTTCCTTGAGCTGTGGCTAACTAACCTCCAATCTGATGGTGTCGGCAAAGTTCCAGGTCCAATGCCACATGGCAGAGCCAATGGTTTTACTGCAAGGGCATCATACTGGCCACCACCAATGTATGCCGTATTTTCCCAATGGCCCCTGATGGACTAATCCTATTAGGGGTTCCTTGATCTGTGGCTAACTGACCTCCAATCTGATGGTGTCTGCATAGTTCCAGGTCTAACACCAGTTGGCAGAACCAACGGTATGACTGCAAGGGTATCATTCTAGCCAACTTTGTAAGGGGGGGGGGGGGGTGTTCTTCCCACTTACCACCACCAGTGTAAGGGGAATGTCCCAGATGGACTAATCTTACTAGGTGTTCCTTGAGCTGTGGCTAACGGACCTCCAATCTGATGTAGTCGGCAAAGTTCCAGGTACAATGCCACATGGCAGAGCCAACGGTAATATTGCAATGGTATCATACTGGCCATCCCCAACTTGCCACCACCAATGTACGGGGTATTTTCCCAATGGCCCCTGATGGACTAATCCTATTCGGGGTTCCTTGATCTGTGGTTAACTGACCTCCAATCTGATGGTATCTGCATAGTTTCAGGTCCAACACCAGACGGCAGAACCAACGGTATGCCTGCAAGGGTATCATTCTCGCAACCTTTGTAAGGGGGGTGTTCTTCCCACTTACCACCACCACCAGTGTAAGGGGCATGTCCCCCGATGGACTAATCGTACTAGGTGTTCCTTGAGCTGTGGCCAACTGACCTCCAATCTGATGGTGTCGGCAAAGTTCCAGGTACAATGCCACATGGCAGAGCCAACAGTAATACTGCAATGGTATCATACTGGCCACCCCCAACGTGCGGGGTATTTTCCCAATGGCCCCTGATGGACTAATCCTATTAGGGGTTCCTTGATCTGTGGCTAACCAACCTCCAATCTGATGGTATCTGCATAGTGCCATGTCAAACACCACTTGGCAGAGCCAACGGTATTCCTTGCAAGCGTATTATTCTGGCCACCACCAATGTACGGTGCGTTTTTCCACTGGTACCCAATGGAATAATATATTACTAGGGGTTCCTTGAGCCATGGCTAACACCTCCAATCTGATGGTATCTGCATAGTTCCACGCGCCTTTAGCCTGAAGCCTCAAAAAAAAGGTAGACTTTTTTTTTTTTTTCCCCCCTTCTTGTGCGTGTTCCTAATTGATTTAAAAAAAAAAAAAAATACGCATGTAGCACTTGTGGTGTGTTTTTTTTTTTTTCCTTTTATTTTTTTTCTTGTGCGTGTTGCTAATTTGGTTTAAAAAAAAAAAAAAAAAAAAAAAAAAATCAATCAATTAGGAACACGCACAAGAAAAAAAAAAAAAAATGCATGTAAGCACCTGTGGTGTGTTTTTTTCCCCCCCCCCCCTTTTATTTTTTTCTTGTGCGTGTTGCTAATTGATTTTTTTTTTTTTTTTTTTTTTTTTTAAACCAATGTGAAACAGGCACAAAAAAAAAAAAAAAAAAAAACCCACACACACCACAAGTGCTACATGCATTTTCCAGACACAGCAATAAACGCGTAGAAGCCAAAAATGCGCAGTTCTGCCCTAAAGAAGCTCCTGTACAAAACGTCACTCAAAAAAAAAACACAACAAAAACAACCACCACCAAAATCACACAAGGAGAAAATATGTAAAAAAATAAAATAAAAAAAAAGGGGGGGTTGGCAAGGTTAAAATCATCTAAAATGTGCTACCCTCTATCACGGCCTACTACTATTGCTTTTATTATTTATCATTTGACACTTCTGTAGCATTGGGGAAAAACAACAAAGACCAAAACAATAAAAGATTTTTGATACACTGTAACAAAGTTTGTGAATACAATGTATCCCATTGTTTTCAGTCTTATTTTTGGGAGATGCAATGGACTGCGTGGGAGACGTAAGCAAGTGAAGTAAGGGGGGGGGGGGGGGGGCTTTGTTATTTTATTAATTTTTTTTTTTTTTTATACTTGAGGTTCGTAAAAAGGATAAATCTGATCTTCTATCGTAAAAGCATAATAAAAAGACAAAAACTAAAGATGGATTTGGATTCCAGCGCAGCGACACGTTTAATTCTCTTAGCAGTCAGAAAGAAAACCCTAATGACTGTACAGGAATGAGATCAGCGCGTTTTGAAGCCTCTGGGAGCCGCCGTTTGTATGATTATGGAAATCTAATACATTCAGAAATGGGAATCCATTTGTAAACAAAGCCTGGAGCCGGTTCAGCAGGTTTCACTGTAACAATCAGAAATGCCACGCTGACTCCTACAAGTCACTACAAGGCAGGCCGCGCCGCCAGGAGACTGACTGACAGCAAACTCTTCAAGGGGAACTCTGGACATAGGGAAAAAAGGAGGAGGTCTTCTCATTCAGATTTCTTAAAGGCCGCTTTTTATTTTTAACAATTTGAGAACAATGTGGATGAATTACAATTTTTGTCTTGTTGGTTGCCCAAATAAACATAAATTTAGAAAAGAGAAAAAACAAAAAAAAAAAAAAAAAAACAAAAACAAAAACAAAAACAAAAAAAACAACACAACAAACAACATTTAAATCTATTACTACTATTTGGAACAAAACAAACAAAAAAAAAATGTAAATCAAATTAATAATTGTAATCATTTATATTCTTATTTTATATATTTTTGTTCCAAGTAATCGATTATTTATTTTTTTATTAACTTAAAAATGTATATCTATTTTATTTTCCAAAATGTATTTCTAATTATGATTGTTAATTATTTTATTACATTTTATATTTTTTTATATTTTGTTCCCAGTAATAAAATCTACTTCTACACACACACACACACACACACACACACACACACACACACACACAGTATCTAACAAAAGTGAGTACACCCCTCACATTTTTGTAAATATTTTATTCTATCTTTTCATGTGACAACACTGAAGAAATGACACTTTGCTACAATGTAAAGTAGTGAGTGTACAGCTTGTATAACAGTGTAAATTTGCTGTCCCCTCAAAATAACTCAACACACAGCCTTTAATGTCTAAACCACCAGCAACAAAATTGAGTACACCCCTAAGGGAAAATGTCCAAATTGGGCCCAATTAGTAATTTTCCTTCCCCGGTGTCATGTTACTCGTTAGTGTTGGTCACTGGAAGTTCAACATGGCACCTCATGGCAAAGAACTCTGAGGATCTGAAAAAAAAATAATTGTTGCCAAAAGATGGCCTAGGCTATAAGAAGATTGCAAAGACCCTGAAACTGAGCTGCAGCACGGTGGCCAAGACCATACAGCGGTATAACAGGACAGGTTCCACTCAGAACAGACCTTGCCATGGTCCACCAAAGAAGTTGAGTGCACGTGCTCAGCATCATATCCAGAGGTTGTCTTTGGGAAATAGACGTATGAGTGATGCCAGCATTGCTGCAGAGGTTGAAGGTGTGGGGGGGCCAGCCTGTCAGTGCTCAGACCATACGCCGCACACTGCATAAAATTGGTCTGCATGGCTGTTGTCCCAGAAGGAAGCCTCTTCTAAAGATAATGCACAAGAAAACCCGCAAACAGTTTGCTGAAGACAAGCAGACTAAGGACATGGATTACTGGAACCATCTCCTGTGGTCTGATGAGACCAAGATAAACTTATTTGGTTCAGATGGTGTCAGGCGTGTGTGGGGGCAACCAGGTGAGGAGTACAAAGACAAGTGTGTCTTCCTACAGTCAAGCATGGTGGTGGGAGTGTCATGGTCTGGGGCTGCATGATTACTGCCGGCACTGGGGAGCTACAGATCATTGAGGGAACCATGAATGCCAACATGTACTGGGACATACTGAAGCAGAGCATGATCCCCTCCCTTCAGAGACTGGGCCACAGGGCAGTATTCCAACATAACGACCCCAAACACCTCCAAGACAACCACTGCCTTGCTAAAGAAGCTGAGGGTGAAGGTGATGGACTGGCCAAGCATGTCTCCAGACCTAAACCCTATTGAGCATCTGTGGGGCATCCTCAAACGGAAGGTGGAGGAGCGCAAGGTCTCTAACATCCACCAGCTCTGTGATGTCATCATGGAGGAGTGGAAGAGGACTCCAGTGACAACCTGTGAAGCTCCGGTGAACTCCATGCCCAAGAGGGTTAAGGCAGTGCTGGAAAATAATGGCGGCCACACAAAATATTGACACTTTGGGCCCAGTTTGGACATTGTCACTTAGGGGTGTACTCACTTTTGTTGCCAGCGGTTTAGACATTAATGGCTGTGTGTTGAGTTATTTTGAGGGGACAGCAAATTTACACTGTTAGTGCCGGTTCACACTGATGCGGCTGCGGCGATCGCATGTAATATCGGAGCGCACTGCTCCTTCATTACATGCGATCGGCTGTGCGGTGCGAGTTCAGCCATACACTTTGTATGGCTAAATTCGCACCGCACCCGCAGCAAAGACGCACAGGACCCTTTTTTGCAGCCGCATCAGGATCGGATCGCACAGCGGTTCACACTTGTGCGATCCGATCCTGTGCGAACTGCAAGATCGCACTGCGATATGCTATCAAACTGGGGGTGTTGTTAAGATTACATTGACACCCCCAGCGTATCGCATATGGCAGTGTGAACTGCCAGGGGTGCGTTTGCGATGCGGGAACAGGCTGCAAATTCGCAGCCTTCCCGCATCGCATAAGTGTGAACCGGCACTTATACAAGCTGTACACTCACTACTACTACATTGTAACAAAGTGTCATTTCTTCAGTGTTGTCACATGAAAAGATAGAATAAAATATTTACAAAAATGTGAGGGGTGTACTTACTTTTGTGAGATACTGTATATACATGAAAATAGTGAATGTGAGATTGCTGCTCCTTTAGAAGGTTTAGTGCTATATATATATATATATATATATATATATATATATATATATATATATATATATATATATATATATATATATATATATATATATATATATATAGTCAGGTCCATAAATATTGGGACATCGACACAATTCTAATCTTTTTGGCTCTGTACACCAGAAATGAAACAAACAAGATGCGATTTAACTGCAGACTTTCAGCTTTTATTTGAGGGTATTTACATCCAAATCAGGTGAACAGTGTAGGAATTACGACAGTTTGTATATGTGCCTCCCACTTTTTAAAGGACCAGAAGTATTGGGACAGATTAACAATCATAAATCAAACTTTCACTTTTTAATACTTGGTTGCAAATCCTTTGCAGTCAATTACAGCCTGAAGTCTACAGCTTGTATAACAGTGTAAATTTGCTGTCCCCTCAGAATAATTCAACACACAGCCATTTTGGACATTGTCACTTGGGGGTGTATTGGGGAAAAAAAAAAAAAAATTATATACAAAATAAATATTATATATATATATATATATATATATATATATATATATATATATATATTTATTTCCAAAATAATTTATCAGATGATTATTTAAAAAAAAAAAAAAAAAAAAGTATATATATAATTTTTTTTTTTTTTTTTTTTTTTTTTTTAAATAGTAATCTGATAAATTATTTTGGAAATAAAATTTGAAAAAATATGTAATGTATTACTTGGAACAAAAAATATAAATATAATTCTATATATATATATATATATATATATATATATATATATATATATATATATATATATATACACACATACACACATATACACACATACACACACATAATATTAATATATATATATATATATATATATATAAATAAACTCTCTCTCCCTCTATATACATTTAGGAATTATATTAATAATTTATAGTTTTTTTTATACATTTTTTGTTCCAAGTAATACATTATTTTTTCAAATTTATTTCAAATTTATTTCCAAAACAATTTATCAGATTACTATTAAAAAAATGTTAAGTCCTTTTGTGACCCCATTAGTTAAGAGTTTTCCATCACTTCCTGTCCTTGTGTCAGCCATAAAAATAAAATGTGGGGAGTGGTTGTCACCGACACAGGAAGTCCTTTTGTAATTAGCATGTGGATGAGGGGGGGTAAGGAGGAACCAGACAAGACAAAAATTTGTTGTAAGCAGATTTAAGTTCTCGATACAGTAGGGAGCACAAGAAGAAAATGAGGGTTTTTATGGTTATCTATATAGAAAACTCCCCAACAAGAGTACATTGAAACGCAACAGTTCCTCGCTCCATGCAGGTTTCGGCTACAAAATTTGCAATTTACACAGAGTGTGACTTTACACTGCGGGTTACTCAGCAACTGCAGGATGAACATAAGTTCAAGTGATTTCCGCCGTGTCCCATCCAACGCCATGATCTTGTGTCAGAGGTGACAGATTCCTTCTGAAGTCATCCGGTAATGTCAGATGTTTACACTCCTCACATGGGGTAATGAGCCAAGAACTGAACACACATGGGAAGGATCTTCTCTCCCAGCAGATGGGACAGTCCTTGTCTACACAACCTGATCCCACCTGACCAGATCATTCAAACAGACACAGGAACCAGGACCCCTCTAGACTTCCTCTGCCACATGCCAGCCATTCCACCAAAGTCAGCTACAAACTACTGCCATATGACAGAGTCAAGTTACCCTCCACATTGTGGAACTTCCCCATCCCCCATCGCCATTATACTACGGGAGGGGGTGGATGGAATTAACCAAGGGAGTATTTACGTTTAAAAAAAAATCTCAATTGCAAGATATTTTAAGCCGCTGTTGTAATGTTTATTATTAATTGTACCTAGCAGGGAAAAAAAAAAAGTTTCCCCTTCCCCCAACACTTTTCTCCCTGACCAACAAAACTGAATGAAGACAACTGGAAAAAAGTTTACGCTTTTTGCCAGAGAAAACCTTTGGCTTTTAGCAACAAAGGCTTCCCCTTGCCACACACAGCACAAATCTGACTGTGCCAACTTCATTTAGGTTTATCAAAGTTTATTTCCAACTTCTTTCCTTTAAATTTCATATCCCTCTCTGCTCTCCTTCCACCTTCCTACCATTGAATTTCGTATCCCTCTCTGCTCTCATTCCACCTTCTTCCCTTTGAATTTCGTATCCCTCTCTGCTCTCCTTCCACCTTCCTACCATTGAATTTCGTATCCCTCTCTGCTCTCCTTCCACCTTCTTCACTTTGAATTTCGTATCCCTCTCTGCTCTCCTTCCACCTTCCTACCATGGAATTTCGTATCCCTCTCTGCTCTCATTCCACCTTCTTCCCTTTGAATTTCGTATCCCTCTCTGCTCTCCTTCCACCTTCCTACCATGGAATTTCGTATCCCTCTCTGCTCTCATTCCACCTTCTTCCCTTTGAATTTCGTATCCCTCTCTGCTCTCCTTCCACCTTCCTACCATTGAATTTCGTATCCCTCTCTGCTCTCCTTCCACCTTCCTACCATTGAATTTTGGATCACTCTCTGCTCTCCTTCCACCTTCTTCCCTTTGAATGTCATATCCTTCTATGTTCTCCTTCCATCTTCCTATCTTCTTGCTTTTCAATTTTGTATCCCATGTTCTTCTTCCACCTTCTTCCCTTTGATTTTTGTATCCCTCTCTGCTCTCCTTCCACCTTCCTACCATTGAATTTCGTATCCCTCTCTGCTCTCCTTCCACCTTCTTCCCTTTGAATTTTGTATCCCTCTCTGCTCTCCTTCCACCTTCCTACCATTGAATTTTGTATCCCTCTCTGCTCTCCTTCCACCTTCCTACCATGGAATTTCGTATCCCTCTCTGCTCTCCTTCCACCTTCCTACCATGGAATTTCGTATCCCTCTCTGCTCTCATTCCACCTTCTTCCCTTTGAATTTCGTATCCCTCTCTGCTCTCCTTCCACCTTCCTACCATTGAATTTCGTATCCCTCTCTGCTCTCCTTCCACCTTCCTACCATTGAATTTTGGATCACTCTCTGCTCTCCTTCCACCTTCTTCCCTTTGAATGTCATATCCTTCTATGTTCTCCTTCCATCTTCCTATCTTCTTGCTTTTCAATTTTGTATCCCATGTTCTTCTTCCACCTTCTTCCCTTTGATTTTTGTATCCCTCTCTGCTCTCCTTCCACCTTCTTGCCATGGAATTTCGTATCCCTCTCTGCTCTCCTTCCACCTTCTTCCCTTGGAAGGAGAACAGAGGGATATGAAAAATTCCATGGCAAGAAGGTGGAAGGAGAGCAGAGAGGGATATAAAAATCAAAGACAAGATCGGACACGAAATTGAAAAGATAAGAAGATGGAAGGAGAACATAGAGGGATATGAAATGCAGTCTTCTTTTCTTCTTGCTTTTCAATTTTGTATCCCATGTTCTTCTTTCACCTTCTTGTCTTTGATTTTTGTATTCCTCTCTGCTCTCCTTCCACCTTCTTGCCACGGAATTTCGTATCCCTCTCTGCTCTCCTTCCACCTTCTTGCCATGGAATTTCGTATCCCTCTCTGGGGATTCAAAGACAAGATCAGATACGAAATTGAAAAGCAAGAAGAAGATGGAAGGAGAACATAAAGGGATATGAAATTCAGTCAGGATACAAAATTGAAAAGCAAGAAGAAAATCTATGTTCTTCTTTCACCTTCTTGTCTTTGAATTTTGTATTCCTCCATGCTCTCCTTCCACCTTCTTGCCATGGAATTTCATATCCCTCTCTGCTCTCCTTCAACCTTCTTCCCTTTGAATTTTGTATCCTTTTTTCTCCTTCAATCTGATCTTCTTGCTTTTCAATTTCGTATCCTATGTTCTTCACCTTCTTGTCTTTGAATTTCGTATTCCTCTGCGCTCTCCTTCCACCCCCTTGCCTTTGATTTTCATATCTCTTTTTGCTCTCCTTGCCTTTAAAATTTCATACCCCTCCATGTTCTCCTTCCACCTTTTTGCCATTGAATTTCGTATCCCTCTGCACTCTCCTTGCACCCCCTTGCCTTGAATTTTCATCTCTCTGCTCTCCTTCCACCTCCTTGCCTTTAAATTTAGTATCCCTCTACGTTCTCCTTACACCTTTTTGCCACTGAATATTGTATCCCACTATGCTCTCCCTCTATCTTCTTGCTTTTCAAATTTCTTATCCTATGTTCTTTCACCTTCTTGCCATTGAATTCATATCCTTACGTCCTCCTTCACTCTTCTTGCCTTTTAATTTCGCATCCTAGGGTCTTTTTTTCACCTTCTTGTCTTTGAATTTCGTATCCCTTTGAGCTCTCCTTCCACCCTCTTGCCTTGGGTTTTCATATCTCTCTCTCTCTGCGCTCTCCTTGCCTTTAAAATTTCATATCCCTCTATGTTCTCCTTCCACCTTCTTGCCATTGATTTTTGAATCCCTCTGCGCTCTCCTTGCACCCCCTTGCCTTGGATTTTCATATATCTCTGCTCTCCTTCCACCTCCTTGCCACTGAATTTCGTATCCCACTATGCTCTCCCTCCATCTTCTTGCTTTTCAATTTCTTATCCTATTGTTCTTTCACCTTCTTGTCTTTGAAAGGCAAGAAGGGTGAAGGAGGACATAGAGGAATATGAAATTCAAAGACAAGAAGGTGAAAGAAGAACCTAGGATACGAAATTGAAAGGCAAGAAGAGTGAAGGAGGACATAGAGGTATACGAAATTCAATTTCGTATCCTAGGTTCTTCATTCACCTTCTTATCTTTGAATTTTCGTATCCCTCTATGTTCTCCTTCCACCTTCTTGCCATTGAATTCATATCCCTACGTCCTCCTTCACTCTTCTTGCCTTTTAATTTTGCATCCTAGGGTCTTTTTTTCACCTTCTTGTCTTTGAATTTCGTATCCCTTTGAGCTCTCCTTCCACCCTCTTGCCTTGGGTTTTCATATCTCTCTCTCTCTGCGCTCTCCTTGCCTTTAAAATTTCATATCCCTCTATGTTCTCCTTCCACCTTCTTGCCATTGATTTTTGTCTCCCTCTGCGCTCTCCTTGCACCCCCTTGCCTTGGATTTTCATATCTCTCTCTCTCTGCTCTCCTTGCCTTTAAATTTCGTATCCCTCTACGTTCTCCTTCCACCTTCTTGCCACTGAATTTCGTATCCCACTATGCTCTCCCTCCATCTTCTTGCTTTTCAATTTCTTATCCTATGTTCTTTCACCTTCTTGTCTTTGAAAGGCAAGAAGAGTGAATGAGGACATAGAGGGATATGAAATTCAAAGACAAGAAGGTGAAAGAAGAACCTAGGATACGAAATTGAGAGGCAAGAAGAGTGAAGGAGGACATGGAGGGATACGAAATTAAATTTCGTATCCTAGGTTTTTCTTTCACCTTCTTGTCTTTGAATTTCCTATCCCTCTGTGCTCTCCTTCCACCCTCTTGCTTTTGATTTTCATATCCCCCTCTGCTCTCCTTCCACCTCCTTGCCTTTGAATTTTGCATCCCTCTGCTCTCCTTCCACCTCCTTGCCTTTTGAATTTCGTAACTCACCATGCTCTCCTTCCATTGTCAAGCCTTTGAATTTCATATCCCTCTATCCTTTTGAATTTTGTATTCCTCTATGCTCTCTACTCAACGTTTTTCAGAAGCTTTGGCAAAGATGTGACCGAACCTCATCAGAATGAACAGCACCGGCGTGTATTCAACATTTTCAGCGGCTCATTTGACAGCGGTTTCCGGATTATTTGCTCTTTGAACAGTTTCTACAATTGTACGCTATAACTACCATTTATATTTTGCAACAAAACCGTGCCGCTTGTAAAAAGCCCAATAAAAGCTAGCATTGCGCCTGACTTTGCGCTAATTAGGTCATTTCTGAACTAAGACTCAAAGATAACGAGCACCTCTGGCGGTCGCAGATGCTTGTTATCGTTGAAGGGTGGACAGATCTCCCAAACTGTCACTCGCGGGAAAATAATCTACCCAGTAGAGGGCCCTTTCAGAACATTACGCTGGAAGTTAACTGGCAATTTGCTGCAGCATCGAGCACCCCTACATGAAAAAGACATGCAAGTATTTGGGGGGGGGGGGTTTAACCACTGAGCATACCACTAGGTGCTAACTGATGTTTTCTGCCCTTGTCCCTTGTTCGAGGTGTTATCGTATGCAGGTTAATGCGAGTCATTGCGCGAGTTAGTGTGTTTTATTAAGGACGACTATGTCACTTGAAGGGGCCATCAATGCATCTAAATCCTGACAAGCATTTTTTTTTTAAAAATGCACCCCACAACCCACATAGGGTTCCTATCTGTGTATATTGTGAAATGTAACACATGTACATTGGGATTCCAATCAATATTGGCACCACAGTGCCATTCCGGAAATTAGTGGTTAAAATTAGTGTTTTACCATGTTAATCCAATGCACAAATGTAGAGCCAGCCTTAATGCCCATAACAGTTGCCCAAGAGTGGCCATACATGGGAAGAGTTTTGTAGGAACCCTCATGTGGAATTTTTGAAAAATTGTTCAAAACCATGCAATGGTATAATTTTGTTAGCAAGCAAGATCAAAAATTATCCCCATTAACCATTTTCAAAAAATCGATCAACTGTCCCAAAAAAACAACCGTTTCGAACTTTCGAAGAGAGTTTGGCCAGCTTTAGTCGAGATTGGAAGCCCCTACTGGCATGGATTTACAGACTACTGTAGGGATGATTCTGACAGCCTAGATACATTCCTTCTACCTTCACCAACTGTTTGTTTTCACTTCCCCTCTCTTCTCTCTCTCAGCAGACTGTGAAACCCCTTCTAAACAAACAGTGGTCATGGTGCCTAAATAAATAAAAGGAAACTCATTAGGAGAATAGGCTGCTAATCGATTGCAGAGTTTCCGAAACGTTGCAAGCAAGAACTGTCTCACGAAAAAAAAAAAAAAAAAAAAAAAATGGGATCCTCCAGCTTCTCCTTCATACAGGACCAAGGTATGATATTACATCTACTGTAATTTTTTTGGCATCATAGAATGCCTATACGTAGGTGGGTGAAAGCCAGTGTCAAGTCATAGTTAAAAAATCTGCTCTAGGGGACCTTGGATAAAGCAATAAACTGTTGAGGATAAGCTGGTGGACAAATCGGTTCAGAAACAAAATCTAAATTTTACTATGAGAATGCACACAATTTCAGAGGTCATAAGATGTCTCCTTCAGGGTTTACAACTTAGGAAAGGCAGTCTAGAACTGCTTATTAAAAAGGACAATGTTCTCAAGAAATATCAAGGGATTCCCAGTACCAAAACGGAAGACTGAGAGGGAGCCATGGGAATGGGATGGTATGCCATGCCAACCCTTCTTGGCCAATCTTCATTGGCTTCCAACTAAAAAGTCGAATGCACATCCTTAGTATTTTACTAAGGATAGAGGTAACAAGACACCCCCTTTTTGAGTTTTAAAAGATAGGAATGGCAGTCTAGAACTACTTGGTGTGGGACAATATTCCTGCGACAAACAGGATAGGATCCCAAGTACACACCACCCTTTTGACTCCCTCTCTCATCGGTCTCCGATGAGAAGAAGGAAGTCAAAAACGTGGTGGTGACCATGTCTACTGTTTTTGGCCCATCACCCTAGGCTAATGTGGTGGGTTGCTGTGGTGTGCCATATCTACTCTTCTTGGCCTACAGTACCATCTTGGGCTTCCAACTAAAGCCTATTGTCAACCCTTAGTCACAAGATGCCCCCTTCTTGAGGGTTTAGAAGATAGAAAAGGCTATCTAGAAAGGCTTTGTGTAGGACAATATTCTTTTGGAAAACAAGACAAGATTCCCAGGACAGAAAAAAAAAAAAAAAAAAAAAAAAAAGGAGGGGGACAAAAGGCTGGTGCGCCATGCCTGCCCTTCATGGCCCATCATCTTGGGCTTCCCCAAAAAAAAAAAAAAAAAAACACAACTTGCCTATCCTTAGGACAGAGGTCATAAGAGCCCCCCTTCTCCTGGGTTCAGAAGATAGGAGAGGCAATCTTAGAACTGCTTAGTGTTGGGACAATATTCCCATGAAATTATTATAGATTACCAGTAAAAACAGATGACAGAGCGGAAAGAGGGAGTCAAAAGTGTGGTATGCCATACCCTTCTTGGCCCATCGCCTTGGGCTTCCAACTAAAATGGATTGCCTATCCCTAGTATTTTACTTAGGATAGAGGCCACAAAAGGTGCCCCCTTCTTCAGGGTATGGAAGATAGTCTAGAACTGCGTGATTTTGGACAATATTCCTATGCCAAAATAGGATAAGATTCTCAATACAAACAGGAGGACAGAGATGAGAGAGGGAGTCAAAAGGGTAGTATGCCATGCTTACCTTTCTGGGCCTATCTTCTTGGCCTTCCAACTAAATATATTTGCCCATGCTTAGTATTATACTAAGGATTGAGGTCACAAAATGCTCCTCTCCTCAGCATTTAGAGAAGGGGTCCCCAAACTTTATAGACGCAGGATCACATTTTTTTTACAAATATTTAAAACTGCCCCCCCCCCCCCCAAAAAAAAGAAAAGAAAAAAGGAAGATCTATCAGTTTTTAAACTAATACAAATGTCTTCGTATCAGAAGTTCACCCATTACATCAAAGTCCTTTACATAAACAGAACCTCCTCTTACATCAGGGTCCCGATCATATTTCATCCATACAACATATGGCGCTTTTCCACTGCATGGAACCGAACGGTTCGGCTCGCTTTTGTGCTTTTCCACTGCTGGTACCGCATGGTACGGTGTAGGAACGGTTTGGTACAGCGGCGCTTTTCCACTGCATGGAACCGAACAGTACGGCTCTCAAAAACAGTACCACCTTGATTGTGGTTCCAAGAGGTACCATACCCGGTACCATATCCCACAATCCTTTGCATGCAGTCACTACTAGCCACTGATTGGTCAGAGAATCGTTATCCCACCCACTTAACTTTAGTACTACTTTAGTGGAAAATCAAACCATACCGTACCGTACCGAACCGTTCCAACACCGTACCATGTGGTACCAGCAGTGGAAAAGCAAACCGGGCCAAGCAGGGCCGAGTAGAGCCGAGCCGGTACTTGCAGTGGAAAAGCAAACCATACCGTACCGTACCGAACCGAACCGTTCCAACACCATACCATGCGGTACCAGCAGTGGAAAAGAAAACCGGGCCGAGTAGGTACTTGCAGTGGAAAAGTGCCAATAGTGCCCCCTAACCTCAGGATCCCCATCAGAGTTCCCCCATGCAACATAGTGCCCCCTTACACCAGGGTCCCCATCAGAGTTCTCAGTCTGGACACCAAATCCGATGTTACACTAGGTGTGGGCTGGATAAAAATCTTGTTGCAGGCCGGATGTGGCCCACAGGTCATATAGTTTAAAGACCCCTGATTTAGAGGTTAGGAACGGCAGTCTAGAACTGCTTAGTCTCGAACAAAATTCCCATGAAAAACAGGATAGGATTCCCAGTACAAACAGACGATAGAGGAAGAGAGGAAGGGCAGTATGCCATGCCTACCCTTCTTGGCTCATTGTCTTGGGCTTCCAACTCAAGTTTATTACACGCACACATAGATCCTGATATGACTTTTTAAACAACAATGTGAACTCACACACTCTATACAACTATCCATAGCAACACAAGGTACAAACTGCAAATCTAAAACAAGCAGCAGAAAAAAAAAAATATGCGAGCTTTAGAGTTGACCTGCAGGTAATGGGGACAAGGATTGCATGCAAGACTTTGTATTCTTGAAATTCTTTGCACCAGAAGAGACATCGGATAGTCTGGTAAAACTGGCTTTCATTTAAAAAAAAAAAAAATAATGACCCCCAAGGGGAAAGAAAAAAAAAAAACTCCTACCAGGTCTTAGGTGTCAGAAGTCGGATGCGATTTTCCAGGTATAAATCTTCTGTTCTCATTCCAATAAACACATTGCGTGTTAAAGTTACAAATGGCACCCTGTGCCACTATGCAAGGCTCTCGTGCCCCATGGCGTGGTGTGCTCTACTCAATGTCATCCATGGTAAAAGGGAATTGGTATATTTTGCAATGTTCTTTGTTTATGTCTGACACAGATTGGCCCCTGCTGCAGCCTTGCAACTTGTAACTCGCTAGAAAGTTACAAAACGTACATCACTGGGGAGTAGGAGATGCCATCTTCCCTGTGCCAAGTTCCCTGGTTTGCAATACTGCTGTGCCAATTATGAGGGGTTCCCACCATCCCTGTGCTGAGTTCCTGGGTCTGTACCCCTGCTGTGCCCATTATTTGGGGGTTCCTACCAGCCCTGTGCTGAGTTCCTGGGTCAGTACACCTGCTGGGCCCATTAGTAGGGGTTCCCTCCATCCCCGACCCGAGGTTCCGGATCTGCAGACTGACTGTGCCCCTAATGACAGGTTCCCACCATCCCTGTGCAGAGTTCCTGGATCTCTACACCAAATGTACCCATTATGAAAGGTTCCCACTATCCCTGTGCCGAGTTCCTGGATCTGTACACCTAATGTACCCATTATGAGGGGTTCCCACTATCCCGGAGCCAAGTTCCGGGGTCTGTAGACCTGCTGTGCCCATCATGAGGGGCTCCCACCATCCCATTGCTGAGCTCTCGGGTCTGTACACCTGCTGTGCCCACTATGATGGGTTCCCACCATCTCTGTGCTGAGTTCCGGGTCTGTACACCTGCTGTGCCCATTATGAGGGGTTCCCACCATCCCGGTGCTGAGTTCTTGGTCTGCACACCTGCTGTGCCCATTATAAGGGGGTTCCAACTATCCAAGGCCGTGGGGCCCAGGTCTGCACATCTACCCATTATAAAGGGCTCCAACTATCCACACTGGATTATTCTTTTATATTATGAAGAATGTACCTTGAGGAGCTGGGAGCACTAAGGTGGGCAGGGTAAACCAAAACTACTAGGTGGGCAAAAGCAAAGCCTTGAATTATAACAGGGAGATTTGGCTGTTGGGTTACGACTACCAAGTGCTAGTTGAAATTACAACATTACCTTTGGGTGGATTGACCCTTTCATCAACCAAATTTAACCAAATGGAGGTTAGAGTTGCCAATGCATGTGGCAATTAGTACATTTAAAAAAAAAAAAAATTATATATATATATATATATATATATATATATATATATATATATATATATATATATATATATATATATATATATATATATATATATATATATATATAGCACTGATGAAAAATTAAAAATGCAGGCATTTTAAAGCGCCAATTTAAAAATCGGAAAATAACTAAATTTGATTTTTTCTGTTGTGTTCAACTGGGGCAATTCCAACCCATCTCCTTGTGGTCGATGTAAAAACATGAATTTCATTTATCAATTGCTTTGTGGTTTCAGCCAAAGATATACAACCATCTCTAGGGTGCCTTAATCTCCTGATTCCACTCACCATTAAAAAGCATAATCCCAGTCATTCAAGTCTACCCTAGCAGGTAATTACAAGACCATCTGAAATTGGAAGTGCCCATGGAGATTAATCAACTTGCTGAGAAATTTAATAGTATACAATTGAGTCTTTAAAAATATGGAAGGCTAAGTTTGGAAGGCCAAACTTATGGCACTTTTCCACTGCAAGTACCTGCTTGGCCCGGTTTGCTTTTCCACTGCTGGTACCGCATGGTACGGTGTTGGAACGGTTCGGTACGGTATGGTTTGCTTTTCCACTAAAGTAGTACTAAAGTTAAGTGGGTGGGATAACAACGATTCTCTGACCAATCAGTGGCTAGTAGTGACTGCATGCAAAGGATTGTGGGATATGGTACCGAGTATGGTACCTCTTGGAACCACAATCGAGGTGGTACTGTTTTTGAGAGCCGTACCATTCGGTTCCATGTAGTGGAAAAGCGGCGCCGTACTGTACCGTACCGAACTGTTCCTACACCATACCATGCGGTACCAGCAGTGGAAAAGCACAAAAGCGAGCCGAACCGTTCGGTTCCATGCAGTGGAAAAGCGCCATTAGAAAGTCGCCATTAACTGCACCTACAATGATAATATAAAAACTATATAGTAGCTGATAATAAAGACAGGTTCCCTGCATTGTTACACCTGTAGGAGGCCATTAGGCCCCTATTGACTTGTCCCCGGCTCATGACCTCAGGGATAGGAAGAACTCGCTTTACCTGGCTGCCCCTCCCGCCAACTCAAGAGAACTAGAATGAGATTATGCGGGCCCTGCAGCATAAGAGGTGATAAAGCAGAACTTTCACTAAAAGCTCTCAGACAAGTCCTCAGCTTTTGTGGAGCTTTGTTTGCAAACTGATCTGGAGGAGATTCAAGAGATGGTGTCACACCTAGAGAAGACTAGTAAGGGAAACCTAGAGATGGTCAAAATGAGGTGTGACAACATCCCATCCTACAGAGGACCTTCAGCCAAAATATTTTAGGGAGGAGTAGAAATATCAGCTAACTTTTAAATTTATTGCCTTAAAGCTAGCTATACATCTGCCCAACTTGAGATGCTCACATAGCTTAGTGCTAGACCACGCTTGGATGCACCTAGGCCTTGCTACAACTGAGTCTCCAGCTTTTAATCTACAAAATCCAGCCAATGGTTAGGTTTCTCATGGCTAGCTACCAGGAGCGAGTACTAACTATTTCTCTACCTACTTCTATTATTTTTTTTGGCTTGATTTCCACCTTGAAGGAAACTGGCGTCACTGGGACAAAACAAAATGAGACTCTAGCCTTTCCCATTGTACTAAACAAGTGTTTTTCTAAACAAGTGTTTCCTCTGTCTCGAAGAAGGAGAGATTCCCCACCACCTCCTCTGTCTCGAAGGAGAGATTCCCCACCACCTCCTCTGTCTCGAAGGAGAGATTCCCCACCACCTCCTCTGTCTCGAAGAAGGAGAGATTTCCCACCACCTCCTCTGTCTCGAAGAAGGAGAGATTTCCCACCACCTCTCATTTCTTTGATGTCCTGTCACCAAGATAGGAAGTAAAAAAAGAAAACCTCACCGAGTGATACACAGATGGCAATAAAAACCTGGCTGAGGTTCCAAACCTTCCACACTCCAAAAAAATAAAAAATAAAAATGCTTATGGTTCGATTTCTACTTTTTAGGATCTTTAGGGCAATCTGGCAGCTGTACGAACATTTTGGTCTTCCATGCTTTTTACGTCTATTCTATGGACACAGTTCATATGTTGACACCTTCAGCATGGAACATGCACCCTCATGGGAGAAGAAGCAGAATGAACATGGCTCAACTTGGAAAAAAACAAAAGGCAATTGGTTTAGGTATTTCATCTCTTCTATTGATCTCTGCCGAAAGCAGCCCTTTGCTTTCCTTTATCCAGCCCTTGAGGCATTATTCCTCCCACTGACGCCAATGGTGGGGGCACCATTCCTCCCACTGATACCAATGATGGGGGCACTATTCCTCCCACTGATACCAATGATGGGGGCACTATTCCTCCCACTGACACCAATGATGGGGGCACTATTCCTCCCACTGACACCAATGATGGGGGCACTATTCCTCCCACTGACACAAACGCTTTCTCCCCCCAATACCAAAGATAGGGCTTGGGTACAGTCTGGCCCCCTTAAAGTCTGAAGGATAGTAAATTGGCCCTTTGTTTGGAAAGTTTGGAGACCCCTGATCTAATCTGATCTTGCTATTCCTCAACTGGTGCTCAAAGGCTGGAGCTCATCCCCCAAACTCATATCAGACCACTTATCTTCATGTTGATGTTATGAAGTCAAAAAAGAGCATGTTGATACCTCCAGAGTGGGTTTAATTTGGAAGAACCAATAGTGATTGGACTAAGCATTTCTACTAATCTGATCACATTATTCATCATCTGGCACCTATAAACATGAGCTTCTTACCCAATCCTACATCAGACAACATCCATCTTCACGTTTCTGCTATGGACACAGGATGGCGCATGTTGACATCTGCAGCGCTGGCCCAGCCTGGAGTGGATCAGGCATTTCAACTAATCAGATCTTAGTTTCCCTTAACTGGCAACCGTGTAGGTACAGTCTGTTTTTTCCACTGTTGGTGGCGCGCGACCAGAGCGATACTGCAGGTGGAGAGGAAGTCAAGAGAAACCTGATTTTACTATGGTTTCCTTGGTCTCCTGGAGCAGCATTCCGATTGGCTACCATCCAGGTGACCCTGGCAGCCATCTTGGGTCAAGTAGAGTCCTTTTAAGTTCCCTGCCCACATGCTTTAGCGTGTTTGTGAAGTAGCTAGCATAGGGAGAACTCATCCGCCTATCAGGGACAGTACTAGTGGTAGCGAAAGGTTCCAAAAGGAACAAACAACTGCCCACTTCCACCTATAAATAGCCTTCACAGCAAGAAGCACATGGAAGGTCAGTGTATTCAAAGCAAAAACATGAAAATTCTCAGGTCAACTCGCCAGCCAGTCTACAACCAACTTAGTTATCCTGTCCCAACAGTTTGCATTAAAAACAAGGGTTTAGTTAGCACACATTTGCAAATATATTCGTAAGCTGCAGAGCTGCTTCAAGGCATTCCAGTATTATCTGCAGTCCTAACACTTATACATTTATGAGTGCCTCCATGGTGGAAGCACATGCATTCTAATCGATAAATATCGAACAGGGGAGTCTGGGAGGTAACCCACCCCTACTTAAAGGCACAGGGGCACCCAGGACACCCAGCAAAAAAGCTCTAAAAGGAGTAGGAATAATATATCAGGGATTCCTACCTATGGGCTGGACCGGCCATGCCACACTCTACTTCCCTTGGCAAGTACTTCCCTTGGCAAGTACTTCCCTTGGCAAGCACGCTCTTCAGCGGAGTTCCCGGACAGTCGTCCCACCAGCCTGATGCACTGTTCCACTAGTTCCTCAATGCACTTCTTACTCCGCATCCCAGGCCCCAGTGTAATTACTGCACCTACTTAACACCCATAGACATGAACTTACCACCCAATCAGACATCTGGGTTCAACTTGACTCCTCCAGCGCTGGCTCAACATGGAAGAGCTAATAGCGATTAATGAGGAGTTTCAACTAATTTGATCTTGGTGGTCCTCATCTGGCTCTTATGGCCATGAGCTCATCACCCAATCCCGTAGCAGGACAATGTTAGTCTCACACAGGGCTTTTTTTCAGTGGGAACGCGGGGGGAGGGGGGGGGGGACGCAGTTCCGGCACCTCCAGGACTGAATGTATGTAATGGCAAGGGGTGCTTGAGGTGTGCTGCAGGGTCTGTTGATGCTGGTTGCTGGGGATATAATGTCACTTGAGGGAATCTATTATTGCAGGGGGGTCTGTTGCTGGGGAGATCTGTTGTTGCTGGCAGGGGATCTATTGTTGCTAAGGGTGGGTCTTATGTTGCTGGGGGGGGGTCAGTCGTTTCTGGGAGGGATCTACTGTTGAGGAAGAGGTCTATTGTTGCTGGCTGCTGGAAGATCTGCTGTTGCTTCCAGGGGTCTGTTGTTGCTGAAAAAGGGGGTGGTATTTTATTGTAGGTGGTGCATTGTTGCTGGGGGGGGGGGGTCTATTCTTCCAGAGGGTCTGCTGATGCTGGCTGCGAGGAGATCTGTTGCTGCTAGGGAGGGGGGTGTTTTGTTGTGAGTGGTCCATTGTTGCTGGCTGCAGGGGGATCTATTCTACTGCTTTTCTTGTTATCATTAACAAGCTCAATACAAATTAGTACCACAAATGTTACTGTATTGTCTAAAAGGGGTGGTCTTGGGAGGTGGGTAATGGGTGGAACCAAGAAACGGTGCTCAGAGGTGGAGACAAGGGGGTGACTTGAAAAGGGGGAGTGCCTCTGTGAAAAAAAGCCCTGGTCTCACATCTGTGCCCAACTTTGTTCTACAGAAGACCTTCAACTTAAGTCCCTAAACCACCGAGGGCCACAGGTGGCCCATAAAAACCCCAGTTTGACATGCCTGCTCTAAAAGGCCACCTGAGATCTTTTCAGCTACATTTACTAGTCGCTCCTTTAAAAAAATCGTCTCAGCTTGCACTTCAGATCAATTGTCCCTTTAAAATCATCGTCCTACTATCTAATTAAATCCAAAGTAACCGCACGAACTGTGTCATGATGCGCAAGCTCCCCTCTGGCAGTGACAGACCGAACACAACTTCCAAGTCCTGACTTTTTTTTTTTTTTTTTTAAGCCCTCAGCAAAAATTTCCCATGATGAAAGCGAAAGAATTACAGAGACCCTTTAATTATGAAGATAGTTTGTTTTCTGATTCAAGCCTGACACACGCTGAAAAGTATGTAACCCTTACTTCTCCGGGACGTTCCAGCGCAGGACAGCCAATGGCCAAGGTTTTCCTCTTCTGCGGCGCGCACGCTCTCGCACTCAAAGTAATGGAATTAACCCGCCCTCTTGCTCCCGCTGGGTAGGCCTGAAAAGGCTGCGGCCAAACAGCCATATTGCTTTGTAAATCGGCAAAACGGCAGGAGACAGGGGCTCTTAGGTCTCCAGCAGAGGCTCTTGATTTGAAGCCGTATTGTCGGCTATAAACAAGAGCGCCAGTAGCCGTCCATGCCCTGCGCAAACGCAAAGAAGCGGGGGATTGTAGAACGTCTCGCATGGCGGAGCTCGGTAGGAGAAAGCTGCCATCTCTTTTCAGAGGGGCTTTCTAATTGTGGCTGGCATTAAAAACGGAGCTGAATGGAAAAATAAAAACACCGGCTGAGCCGGTCAACAGCGGCGGCGGCCACCCAGCGTGCCTTATTCACTGCCGGGTAAATAAATTCTCACAATGTATTAGGATCACGCACAAAGTAACAAAAACTGTGTTATTACTTTATAGTCTCGTTTATTATACATTTTGAAGTTTGTATTGAAAGACGTCTAATGACTCCATTGAGGATAAAAAATTGCTGAGTTTGCGACGTGCATCTGATTAGAGACCGCAAGCTATTATTAGACCCAATATTAAACCGCAAACTGCACCTGTAGATTACATTAAGATGTACGTAAACCTAAAAACTCTCAATAGGAGTATTATCACCTAGACTAAAAGATTGGAAAATCCAAAAATTTGTAGTTCATCAGAACAGGAAAAAAAAAAAAAAAAAAAGTGTAAAAATCTTCAGAAAAAAGGGGGAAATTGTTTCTTGGTAAAAATTTAGAGAGGGGAAAAAAAAAAAAAAAAAAAATATATTATATATATAAAATTTTCTTTTAAATAAAATGGTTTTAACCATTACGCGCTCCATTCTAAATCATTATTATTTTATATATAAATAATAATAATAAAAAAAATAAAAATAATAATGATTTAGAATGGAGCGCATAATGGTTAAAACCATTTTATTTAAAAAGAAAATTATAATTTATAATAATATATATATATATATATATATATATATATATATATATATATATATATATATATAATTTTTTTTTTTTTTTTAATAAAACGGTTTTAACCATTACGCGCTCCATTCTAAATTATTATTATTAATAATAATTATATTGGCTTTAGATATAAAAATTTAAATAAAATTCTGGAACAATAAAAGGCGAAACACTGATGTAGTTCACCCAAGAGTTGAGAAACAAGAATGGTAGCTTTGCCGCACTATGTAGGGGAGATACCAGGGGTAATGGACTTCCAACCCGTTGGTAGCAAAAAAATAAAAAAATTTGAAGGCGATGGTCACTTTTGAGTCGAGTTTTAGGTACAAAATGAACAAAGGAATTGAAATCCATTACTACCATGAACGAATTCCAAAGTTCACCTCCATTAACTTCCACTGCATTTCACAAAAGGTTATTTCAATTTCTACAGAGATCAACTGGTTTCCTTTAGCAAAAAGGAATTGGAGTCAATTGGGGTGGTCAATTTTATGGAATTCTTCTTCTTCTTCAAAAAAAAAATCAACTCTTATCCCTCCGATCAGATACATCAGATACAGCCAACACATTTCAGGAGAACAGGCTTGCCCTCTACTTCAGGGCTTGAGCAGTGGTTGCCAGTCTCGGCCCTTAAGCAGATGCCCTAAACAGTGGTTGCCAACCTCGGCCCTTAAGCAGATGCCCTAAACAGTGGTTGCCATCCTCGACCCTTAAGCATATGCCCTAAAATAGTGGTTGCCAACCTCGGCCCTTAAGCAGATGCCCTAGAACAGTGGTTGCCAACCTCGGCCCTTAAGCAGATGCCCTAAAACAGTGGTTGCCAAACTCAGCCCTTAAGCAGATGCCCTAAAACAGTGGTTGCCAACCTCGACCCTTAAGCAGATGCCCTAAAACAATGGTTGACAACCTCGGCCCTTAAGCAGATGCCCTAAAACAGTGGTTGCCAAAGTCAGCCCTTAAGCAGATGTCCTAAAACAGTGGTTGCCAACATCAAGCCTTAAGCAGATGCCCTAAAACAGTGGTTGCAAATATCGGGCCTTAAGCAGATGCCCTAAAACAGTGGTTGTCAACCTCAGCCCTATATGCAGATACATTAAAACAGTGGTTGCCAATCTCGGCCCTTAAGCAGATGCCCTAAAGCAGTGGTTGCCAACCTCGGCCCTTAAGCAGATGCCCTAAAACAGTGGTTGCCAACCTTCAGCCCCTTAAGTAGATGCCAAAGAGAAGTGATTGCCAAATTCAGCTCTTGGCAAGATGCGCTAGAGTAGTGGTTGCCAACCTCCATCCTTAAGTAGATGCATTAGAGTAGTGGTTGCCAACCTCAGCCCTTAAGTACCCCCAACAGGTGAAGTTTTGGGAATTTCCCCTTAGGTAAACTAGCTGTAAAATACCAAGCCACTTTTAAAGCAAAGTGAAAGAAAATCCTGAAAACCTGACCTGTTGGGCACACTTGAGGACTGAAGTTAGGAAGCACTGTACTAAAAGAACCTAAATTAAGGCTAGGTAGAGATTAGAATCCCCCCAACAGCTTTGAGAACCAGACAGACAACTTGTCCCGGAAACAATGCCAGATACCACTCATTTCTAGTGACCAGTCTACAGTTCTAGTGGGGGGGGGGTGCCCCTTCCACTAGTGGGGGGGGGTGCCCCTTCCACTAGTGGGGGGGTGCCCCTTCCACTAGTGGGGGGGTGCCCCTTCCACTAGTGGGGGGGTGCCCCTTCCACCCCCCCCCCCCAAAAAAAAAAAAAAAAAACAGACATCAGCAGCTTGACTAGACTGCAGACAACTCCAGCATCTGCCTCCTGGGAGGACCATGGACCACTCCACACCACCAATGCTCTTGTGTTTCTCCTTCTGTCCAACTTCTCCTAATGATGCCACCCAATTGGGGGAAGCAAAGCGTCCCCCCTGCCCTGTCCCTGAGCAACCACCAAATTTCAAAATGTATCATTCCTCTAAAAATGGGACAACATTTAACCTTTACAGAGTTCCACAAAAGTTTCTACGTACGGCTAGACGTCCTCATTACGGGCCCTCTAGTTCCTCTTGTATTGAACTGTATTGTAACTGTATGGTCTTCCCTCACATTGTAAAACTGTTGGCGCTATATAAATCCTGAATAATAATAATAATAATAATAATAATAATAATAATAATTATTTCAGAAAACCCAACGTTTTATTTTCACAGAAACTCTATCCAAAAAGTCAAAGTCTTCAAGACGAGACAACAAAAAGGATTTCCACCTGCAGTCCCCATGAAGAGCACCGAAAACAAAGCCCTCACCTTACTTGTACAGCCGGTAAGGTTGCGTTATACTGTAAACAGTCCTGAAATCAGGTCCACGCCTGGACTAATATTTATTTTACTCATTTATATACAAGCATTCTGTAATGCTTTATAGAAGATACTAAACCAATCACTTCCGCCTTTGACCCAAAGCGGGGAGATTTACTAAAATTGGAGAGTGCAAAATCTGGCGCAACTCTGCGTAGAAACCAATCAGCTTCCTGGCTTTAATTGTCAAAGCTTAAATTGAACAAGCTGAAGTTAGGAGATTGGCTACCATGCACAGCTGCACCAGATTCTGAGTGCTCCAGTTTTAGTAAAATAGCCCCCAAAAAGGTGCTTATATAAAATCGAATGATCTTGTCAATGCTACAAAATTGGTCAGAAGCAGGGGCGTAGCTATAGGGGTTGCAGGGGTTGCAATTGCAACCGGGCCCCATGCTCCAGGGGGCCTGTGCTGCTCCCCTGTACACCTGGATAGGAGGGGCAGTGGGGGCAGCATGTAGAGAAATCACTGTCCCCCTCTTTCCTCCTGTAGCTGCAGGAGGAAAATGGAGGAGATTGGCTCCTCTGTATGCTGCCCCCGCCACTCCTCCTATCCAGTTCACTTGTGTTCTGCTGTCTCTGGGCCCCTGTGTGCTCCCCTGGTCCCCCTCCCCCACTGTGCTGCTGCCCCCCCCTATCCAGTTCACTTGTGTTCTGCTGTCTCTGGGCCCCTGTGTGCTCCCCTGGTCCCCCCCCCCCACCCCACTGTGCTCCCTCCCCTCCCCTGCCGGCTGCTGCAGAGGGTGTGTCACAATAGAGAACCAGGAAGGGGTCGGTAAATATGTGATTTACCAGCTCCTTCCTTCTCTGAATGGACAGAGTCATAGTCAGTCACATTGTAAAAAAAAAAAAAAAAAAAAAAAAAATGATAAAAATAGAATTAAAATACCAAAGATTAAAAACTACTGACACCAGTGGGTGAACTTCCAGGTTCCCAAAGGTCACACTTGCGACCGGGCCCTGGCATTCCACCACCGTGGGGAGACCCCAAGATGGCAGGAAGGGGGCCCACTGCAGAACTTGTAAGAGGGTCCCACTGCGGGACCATAATAAAGGGCCCCCACAACGAGAGTAAAGGGCCCCAGGATCAGTGGGAAGAGCCCCATGCTTGAAGGGAAGGGCCTCTGGCAAGGGGTTGGGGGGGGGGCCCCTTCATGGTTTCTTGCCCCGGGGCCCTGAAGGTTCTAGTTACGCCTCTGGTCAGAAGTAAATCAAGCTGCCATTGTGGGGGCACACCTAAAAACCATGCACACTCCATGCAGATAGTGCTCCTAATGAGAACCAAACCCAGAATCCCAGTTCTATAAAAAGGCAAGACAGCTAACCCTCCGGCCGCTGTGTATAAAATGTTTTTTCCACAATTTAAAGCTTGCAGTCTGAGCGTCTAGTTATATTATTAACACCCTCCACCCAAATCTGAGTCAGTGATATTACAGGTCCCCAGGCCAAACAATGCCCCTTTCTAAGCTGGCCCACACACTGGAGTAGGTGAGGGAGCCCGCTCAGGAGGGAGTCACGTCCACCTAGGGGCACTGAGTAAGGCCTTCTGAATCCAGCTGGGCTCTATAAAATAAAATCCAAATGATAGCAAGGGATTGCAAAGGGCACCACGTCCTAATAGTCTCAGTATTGGCTCAGAAAGGAAAAAAAATTAATTTCCAGGTGCCAGGACATGTGGGTAGGGCTTCTCAACGAGTTTCGCAGGAAACCCCACTTCTTCAGGGAGGTATGGGGATTAAAACAAAAATGTAAAAAACAAACACATTCATAGATACACCGTCACATATCAGGCTCACCAGACACCATCAGCAAGACCTGCTGCTAGTCTGGTGAACCTGATATGACAGTATTCATGAACTTGTATAAATTGATTGCACAGTTGTATAATGTACTGCATGTGTTTTTTGAATTAGAATTTTCAAAATTAAAAATGAGATATATAATTTATTTTTATTTTTTTTTTTTAATTAATTTTTTTTTTTTTTTTTGTAGATAAGAGATTCGCTGTAAGGTGAGCAGGAAAAGGAAAATAAAAAAAAAACCCAACATCTATCCAAATGATTACACAGCTCTATGAAAGGCCGTTTGCACTGTAACTTAACAAACAGCCTCTCCCTTTTTTTTTTTTTCAATGCAAACAGAGCAAAAAAAAAAAAAAAAAACCTATAAGGAGAGTAGACATTTAACACTGCAGTGACACATTGCTGTACTTATTGACATTCTTTGGCTGACCACACGCCCGGATTTTTCATCTACTGCACCAAACAAAGCTGCAGCTCTAAAGCCGGCCATCGATGATTCCATGCTCAGGCGGTTCAGCAGGGACCGGCCAAGATTCAAACCATGTATGGGGCAGGCTGATTGTACCAAAATTGATCCATCGATTGACTTGGCTACAACCAGCATGTTGGATTTTTCAGGATGCTATAGCCGCCGGCAATAATCATTGTGTTCTCCCGGAAGGGAAGGCTCCCCGCACCCTCAGCCGGGAGAACACAATAGCTACACGGGAGGGATTCCCCCATCAACACGGACTCCTTTAATGGGGAGAATTGAGACTTTTTTTTTTCCTGCATCCCGTGTTTGCAGAAAAAAAAAAAAAAAAATTTATATTTATATATATATATATATATATATATATATATATATATATATATATATATATATATATATATATATATATATATATATAAAAATTGGATTATAAAATATATCATTATTAAAAAAAAATATATGTTATAAATTATATCTTTATTGTTATTAATAAAAATTTATATATTTTTTTTATAATATATATTTTTTTTTTATTAATAACAAAGATATATTTTATAATATATATATTTTTTAATAATTATATATTTTATAATCCAATATATATATATATAAAAAAATTTGATATTATAAAATATATCTTTGTTATTAAAAAAAAACAATATATATATATATATATATATATATATATATATATATATATATATATATATATATATATATATATATATATATATATATATATATATATATATATAATATAATATATCTCCCATCCATGGTCAGCTTTAGTTGACTTCGCTAACATCAACAAGTAGGGCTAATTTGTACTATGTCTTCAAGGCAATGCACATGGCAAGGCATGCAGCCTGAACGCCACCCTAAGGCTCCATGCACATTAGCACTCATCGCCCGATTTCCAATGCAACTTTGGAACGTGACTTTGATCGGACTTGACATTCTCTATGGATCCAAGCCGCAACAAAAAGTCACTGCGACTTTAATAAAGTATAAATAAAAGCAAAAATTAAATTTTTTTTCGTTATGGATTTTATTGCTCTCTGTGCCCATGTTAGGGAGAGGGAGATTCCCCTTCTCCATTTGTCCTGTTTACCATCATCATTGAAAGTGAAAGTAAAAAGAAAAATCCCAAACTTTGGGTTGTCAACAAAAAAAGTAAAAATCTTCCAATGGAGATACTAGTTCCGGTGACCTGGGGGTCACCCCCAAGGAATTCCTTTAATTTGCAGGGATTTCCTTTCACTTCCTGTTTTGGCTCTGGGATAGGAAGTGAGAGGAAAATCTCCGCAATGGGACACAGATGGCGAAAAAAGAAAATAATCTGACAGGGGTTATTAATGGGGAGAATTGAGCCATTTTTTTTCATGCATCCCGTGTTTGCAGAAATTTTTTTTATCTATCTATATATAAACCAAAACTATAAAAAAAATACTCAATGCAAAAAACACCCCACTCCACACATTTTGCCTATAGTTCTAAAGTCCGCTCCGTCTCGACGGATTTGGGCTTCACAAAAGAAGCATCTTCTTCGGGTCAGTTAGTTGACCATAACAGGTTTCAGGCCCATAATGGTCAGTGCTTAGCCTTGGAAAAAGTATTCTATAGCACGGGAGGTGCGGGCATGGCTTTGTACTGGAGGGAATTCTAAGGCTGGCCTGGCCCAGAGTAGATCATTCCTGAATGCAGATCAACTCTCAGCATTCCGTATGCTAATAAGAGGACATTCCTGGGAGATAAAATACTCCAGAGGGGACAATGACCACCTTTATTAGACCTGGCAGAGGTATGATAACCATGTGGAGGCAATGGCATGATACTACCAAAACCATTTTTTGGCTACCCACAGGCCAGCAGATGCTGTAGGACTATGTCACCAATGAATGTACATACACAAAAATTAAAAAAAGGAACACTTTTGAAGACACATCAGATATTAGTAGAGAAAAATCTCATGCTGGATATCTATACTGGTATGGACTGGGTAATGTGTTAGGGTCTATACTGGTATGGACTGGGTAATGTGTTAGGGTCTATACTGGTATGAGTGGGTAATGTGTTAGGATCTATACTGGTATGGACTGGGTAATGTGTTAGGATCTATACTGGTATGGACTGGGTAATGTGTTAGGACCTATACTGGTATGGACTGGGTAATGTGTTAGGACCTATACTGGTATGGACTGGGTAATGTGTTAGGACCTATACTGGTATGGACTGGGTAATGTGTTAGGATCTATACTGGTATGGACTGGGTAATGTGTTAGGATCTATACTGGTATGGACTGGGTAATGTGTTAGGATCTATACTGGTATGGACTGGGTAATGTGTTAGGACCTATACTGGTATGGACTGGGTAATGTGTTAGGATCTATAATGGTATGGACTGGGTAATGTGTTAGGATCAACAAAATATTGACACTTGGGCCCAATTTGGACATTTTCACTTAGGGGTGTACTCACTTTTGTTGCCAGTGGTTTAGACATTAATGGCTGTGTGTTGAGTTATTTTGAGGGGACAGCAAATTTACACTGTTATACAAGCTGTACACTCACTACTTTACATTGTAGCAAAGTGTCATTTCTTCAGTGTTGTCACATGAAAAGATAGAATAAAATATTTACAAAAATCTGAGGGGTGTACTTACTTTTGTGAGATACTGTGTGTAATATAATCATTATATATATATATATATATATATATATATATATATATATATATATATATATTAATCAGCTAAAACATGTTCTAAGCATGTCAAAGTGCCCATTATGAGGGGTTCCCACCATCCCTGTGCTGAGTTCCCGGGTCTGTACACCTGCTGTGCCCATTATGAGGGGTTCCCACCATCCCTGTGCTGAGTTCCCGGGTCTGTACACCTGCTGTGCCCATTATGAGGGGTTCCCACCATCCCTGTGCTGAGTTCCAAGTAGGGAGGAACAGAGCCGGGAATTCCTGCAGGAATATCTCACGGTTGGAGAATCCAGGACATATGAGAAGTCGGGGGCCGACTCAGACCACCAGCTCCACCTATAACTGAATGACCACTGATGGTGGACTGGTCCCATAATGCACCTGGCTGCCAGCTTGAGTCTGAAAATGACGAGTTGAGCCAAGTGACAGACAGTTCTTTCAGATGCATAATAAATGGATTACGTAAATATTTTATCTGACAGAACGCAAACAGCCAAATGCCAAGTCGCCCATCGTATGGAGGAGGGGGGGGGGGGGGGGGAGATCACCATTTTGTTCAGACATATAGTAGGAAAGGGGGGGGGGGGTTCCGTGTTTTTATTTCTTAATTAACACTCTGGAGATCTAAATACGGAGGCGAATGCTAATTACCCTCCGAACGCCTGGAGTCTGGAATTAGTATGGGAAGGAGATCATTATATAGAGCAGAAATTAATCAAGTCATACGTGCTGTTCATATTGTCACCGGGCCGCCTTTTATCAGCCTCTTCCGGAAATAAGCAGTCACGCAGCGTAGGCAACCGGTGCCTCGAGCCTCATTGACATCGCTAGACCCGGTGAATCAGCAGGCTGGGTCTGATCTCCCACATTGCCCCCAATTGATGAAGACTCTACAGGCCCAGCTCGTAAAAGAAGGGACTCGGCCTCAACATTTTTTTTTTTTTTTCAATATCCACAAAAAAAAAAAAAATAAATAAATAAATAAATAAATAAATAATAATAATAATAATAATAATAATAATAAAATTTATATATATATATATATATATATATATATATATATATATATATATATATATATATATATATATATATATATATATATATATATATATATACACACACACACACACACACACACACACACACACACACAGTATGTATATATATTATAGAGATGAATATATATATATATATATATATATATATATATATATATATATATATATATATACATACACACACAATTCCAGTTTTGGCTAAGTCATGACAATTTTTCCACCATGTTCAACTGCAGAACTGTCAAGTCAGTTGAGGTCACTTCAATTGCTCTGCCATTGACAAAAATTAGGAATCAATAGGTTTGATCCTTTGAATAAATTTCCACATTTTTTTGTTCCCTGTAGCGACCAATCAGAACCCTCCTCAGGTCCTTTTCAAAATGACAGTTGGAAACCTACCATGATTGACATAGGCACATTTTATACACAAGCCCTCCCATGACGCTCTTACTTTTCACATCACGGAATCAGTAAAACCCCAGCACCAAATGAGCAACGTCCCCGGTGAACTTACGGCCCAAAGGAGCTTTTTCCCCCTTTGGATTGTGAAACGTAAAGGTAAAAAAAAAAAAATATCTAAGCAGACAACAGATGTGAAACATATGCTTAAGGCCCCTGTGAGTCACATGATCATTTACGACACGGCGAGGTGGGCCGGATCTGCCTTTAAAGAGGTGACCACATCTCTGGTGACACAGTGAATTCAGCGAGGGGGGCCCATTGTATGACACAGCACAGGGTGCATATTAGAGGCCCGGACAATGATTAACACCAGCTTTTGTGTGCAGATCACCGCTATAGAATGAAGGAAGTGGAATGCCTCTGGGGGCGACAATCGCATGTGAATGAGGCAGATGCCTGGGGGAGGTAGCAATTCGCTCCCTCGTGGGGTCATACATACATACAGAAGGGTGAAACCATCTATTGAGATCTTCCAACTACTTTACAACTCAAAGCCAGCTCCTCTCTGAGCAGTTCCATTGCTACGGCGGCCAATTTTGAGGTTTCATCACCATGGCAACTATATTTAGTAACGTTAACCTGGCCATTTTCTTTTTAGACAGTAGACTAAGATGAACCAATTTGTAAGATAATAAGGTAATAAAGCAACCATCTCAAGTATTCCAGGCAGGCAGCCATGTTTAAAGGGCACCAACGTTAAGGCAATCATTTAAGACCGACAAACTAGCGATTTTATATTAGGTCAAAGCCAAGGAATTTAGAATGAGCGCTAATCATTTTTCATAGGACTTTCAGAAAGGACAGGTTGGTGACCGGGGCGAAAATCGGTATGCACAGAAAAAAATAATAATAAATAAATAAATTAAAAAAAACACCCTTTAAATTTCCATCCAATATTTGGCAAATACAAAAAAAAAAAAAAAAAAAAAATATCGCAAATTATAGGTTGCGTTAACAAATCAAAAGGTCATCATACAAGTCCCGCCCACCCAGAGCAAGACAAAAGTTTGCCATCAGGGTGCTGCAATGGGCACCAAAAGTCTCCCTTTAAGGTGCGGCAAAGGGCACAATGCTGCGTTCTGTATCCCATCCCAAGTCACCGATGTGGATAAATATTTAATAGTTAATTCTACCGACAGAAAGGATTTTAATGCTTTACAGGTGAGTCATTTAGCAGCTATTACTCCGATATGTAAAATGTTAGAAGTAGACTTATTTTAGTATTATATTTGGGATATTATGGCCTTGTCCAGTCGGAAGACGGATCTGTATGTACATAGACAGGACATCAAAAACACCCTTCCCCATGGCACCAGAAGACTGGACCAGCTGTAAAAAAAATCTAGCTCCTTGTATCTGGGCCGACTGTACATGACTGTATCTTCAGAAAACATGGAGAAGCGGTTTGGTGAAATAGCATACTGGCAAAAGTATGCTGTATTATTTCCCCATGCTCTTGTATAATTAGTACACGGATGGTACAACGGGTCTGGTCAAGAAACAGTTGGCCAACATGAAGCGGTGGGCAACTCACTGCAAGTTTTAACATGCACCCCAATAATCTGGAAGGTTTTTGGCACCCAAAAGAGCCAGGATTTGGCCATGTTCCATTGATTTAATGACTTGGACATATAAACAGGTGGCTACTCCTTACTGGAAGGCAATTGTAGCCATATTAGTGCACTTGCAACAAAAACAATAGAGTACAACTTTGTGTATTAGTACTGTTTGGACCTTGAAGGGGGTACACCCCAAAAGCTTGTCCTGAAAATTTGAATATTATTGCATTGAATGTCACAGATCGTACATAATTGTTTTTCTTACTGGAAACATTTTTTGGCCACGTGACTTCCAGGGAGAATTTCAGACAAGGCGATATGCAATACGAATTGAGGCCTCCTGACTATACGCATTACAATGTCCCTTAAGATGACCACACACACGCTAAAGAGAAGGTCCAGTCCCCCCCCCCCAAAAAAAATAAATAAATGTCAGCAGCTATAAATACTGTTGCTGCTAGCTTTTAATATAAGGACACTTACCTGTCCAGGGATCCAGCAGATACTGCAATCGGCTTCAGGTGCAGGCATTTTTCGGAAAGGGAGATCCAGCAGTGAAGCCTTAAGTGCCGGCTCACACTAACGCGGCACGACTTCGGGGGCGACCTGAAGTCGCATGCACCGCGACTTGCACGGACTTCATATAATGAATGTCAATGCAAGTCGCCCCGAAGTAGTACAGGAATTATTTTCTAAGTCGGAGCGACTTGAGTCGCTCCTATTAGAGAACGGTTCCCGAACCACTGCATGGACCGCGACTTGTCCGGCGGCCAAGTCGCGGTAGTGTGAATGGGGTCTCTCAGCTGGTTTCCTAATGCGCGAGTTGCTCGGCGCTTTCTGAATGGTCCCCCAGTCTTTCTGGGACCTGTGTGTTTCCTAGAAGGCTTGGGGGGGCATAAAGGAGGAGGGACCGCACACAGTTGTAGATCGCCATGGCAATCTGACCTGGAAGTATCAAAACCAGGTACCCACTCCCCACGATAAAAGTGCCAAATGTGGCAGCAGAGTGCAAACAAGCAGAGCTTCTCTTTAATTGGATTATACATTTAGTTCCAAATTTAGTTGGTCCCTGAAATTTTGACTAGTGGGTGGCACTTCCGCCCAACATCCTTGGATTGAAAGAAAAAAATCAAAGGCGCTAGATGAAAAATGGTCTGTCGAATATCAGTTGCATTCGATCAGATGCAGCCACTGTCCGAGTATTCTGACTGCCACCAGCACCGACTGTTGGAATCCAATAGCCTCTGTGGGAGATTCATCCATCCAGCTGCTAGACTTTTTTTAGTTTTATTCAAACTATGCATGTATGACCGGGCTTGACCATGCAACCAACTTTAAAATTTACTAAAGCTATATAATACAAGAAGCAACCTAAACATTCCAATCAGGCGGGTCCCTGCACTGCATACAACGTAGATGTTGGTGGATCTAAAAGGAGAGCTTTGGATTTACCATTGCAATAGCTTACTTTGACATTTCATTCTGGTTTTGTCCAATCCAGCAGGCCCTAGACCTACATAGCTGTTGGTAGATCTAGGAAATTATTAAAAATGAGACTAATGCCTCGTACACACTCATCGATAGTTGGCCGTGAATTTTCGGCCAATGTCCGATTGGCCGATTTTCGGCTTGTTAGTATGATGCTTTCGACAACCGACTCCAACTTTTTCGACCAAACAAAATCTGGTGTGCCGGCTATAAAATTTTTGTTGGCCGTCAACAGAACGGCCGATTTTTCATCAGGCAGTAGAGATTTCAGCAGACAAAAATCTGATCAGCAAGACTGGGCATGCTCAGAGAAGAAAAACACACGGAAAGTAAACCAGAACATGACATCACTTCTGAAGTTGGTTTTTGTTGGCCGAGAAAATTTGTGTGCAGTCTAGAGCACATAATAAGCCGAAAATCGGCCGATCGGACGTTGGCCGAAAATTCACGGCCAACTATCGATGCGTGTGTACGAGGCATAACAATTGGTGAAATTCAGGCCATCTAGAGATTTAACAAGCCTTTTAAACTTGGGGCCAGTTCCTTGGTTCTACAGATTTCCATGTCAAAAAAAGTTCTAAACATGAACACCCATCTCCCTCCCGAAAAATGTACGTTTGCAAGATACAGCTAAGACGGTCCAAGATATCATACCAATGTGTCAAGGTTCAAAAAAACTTCCTTGTTCTAGCGAGAGCAGTGGTTCTCAACTCTGGTCCTCTGGACCCACCAACAGGCCAGATTTTAAGTATCACCTTGGGGGAGATGCAGACTAGAATACTGAAATCACTGAGAAGCAAAATATATCACCTGTGATGTATTTCAGTTATTTTGGAAACCTGGCCTGTTAATGGGTCCCGAGGCCCGGAGTTGAGAACCACTGTTCTAGAACGAGGACTCAAAGCATGGAAGCCATTGAATTAGCATGATAGCCAGGACTCTAGCCTTTTTTTCTTTTAGAAGTAGACGTCAACCCAATTTTCTTGATAGCCTTCTTAGATCTACTAGTAGCTCTAGGCTTGCTATAGAGAAGACAGCTTGTCTGGTATCCATGTTTTTCGAAGATTGTACTCTACAACCAGAAATTACCCAGCACTATGGATTATTTTCCCAAGCCATACTTTGGATTAAAATTTACGTCAAGCACCTTGAATCTTCATTGTCATGGTAGGAGGAAATTTTTTTTTTTTTTTCCTTTTTAAAGTCTTCTACAAATGCCTGACAGCTTGTGCATAGACGAGAAACTAAAATAGGATATGCGATAGCTAAATAACACCATACAGTAAGCAGAAAGAGGATACTGTTAAAAAAGAAAGCCAACACGTCATTCTCACATGTCTCTAATTCGCTCCCGGCTCTTTTAAGAAAAATAGGTGAGGCATTCTACCTGTAGGACTATCTATAGCTTAGGCTAAGAGTCTCCAAACTACGGTCTGTGGGCCCAAATCTGGCCCACTACAAGATTTTATCCAGCCCTGTTAATTTAAGAGGGACCCTTATGTGGAGGAGGCCCTAATGTGGAGGAGAGGCTACTTTGATGTAAGGGGGCTCTGAAGGGAACTGTGGTATAATTGGGAACTGATCGGCTCAAGTTTTTTGGGCATTTCTCTGAAGTTTGGTCTCTGTTCTAAAATATTATTATACAAAAAATACTCCATATAAAAATTGTATTAAAATTGATTCAAAATTTGATTTGTTCATTTATAAAACCAAATTTCTTTTGACCTATGAATTATTTCTAAGATATACAATCTGACCTTCGTACCAAACAGTTTGGAGACTCCTGGCTTAGGCCATAGACAGCTCACCTACAGCATCCAACATTGACGAGAAGTGGCAAATGCATGGGGAAAGTCTTGTTCTCTTGATAGGATAGGGTACCTAGGTTCACCGCTAAGCACTTTTGGAAGTCTCAGCTTACCACTTATAGCTCGGCCAGCTAAGGGAGTTGCAAAGGAGTTTGGGGAATGAGATTTAGAAAGGGTCTTGACATCAGGAGACTGCTCAGGAAGATCCGCCGACTGCTTGCCTCCCTGGTCCCTTGGGATCTTTTGGCAGAGGCTATGTGACCATTGGTCTTCTTGGCCAACTTTCAAGATTGGACCTATGAACTCGTCTGTTTTTGGAGAACAAAATTCGAGAATGAATTTGTCTGACATCAGAGGGTTCTGTATTATCCCATGGTGGTCACTCCACTTGAGAATTCAAATTTTGGCTACAGGTATCACACACAGTCACCTGATGTCAAGGGTCTTGACATCAGGAGACTGCTCAGGAAGATCCTCCGACTGCTTGCCTCCCTGGTCCCTTGGGATCTTTTGGTCTTCTTGGCCAACTTTCAAGACCTATGAAATCTTGTCTGTTTTTGGAGAACAAAATTCGAGAATGAATTTGTCTGACATCAGAGGGTTCTGTATTATCCCATGGTGGTCACTCCGCTTGAGAATTCAAATTTTGGCTACAGGTATCACACACAGCTTGTTATTGCCTCCAATGAAACCGGTGAGTTGGGATCTTGAACCAAGTTCCACAGTCATGGTTAACCCCTGGTTACTACCAAGTACATTTCTGGCGCTTTTCCACTGCATGGAACCGAACGGTTCGGCTCACTTTTGCGCTTTTCCACTGCATGGTACGGTGTTGGAACGGTTTGGTTCGTTGGCGCTTTTCCGCTACATGGAACTGAACGGCACGGCTCGCTTAAACAGTACCACCTCAGTTGTGGTTCCAAGAGGGCCGTACCGGTACCATATCCCACAATCCTTTGCATGCAGCCTTGACTGTTTGTCACTACTAGCCACCGATTGGTCAGAGAATTGTTGTTATCCCACCCACTTACTACTTTAGTGGAAAAGCAAACCGTACCGAACCGTTCCAACACCGTACCATGCAGTGGAAAACCAAACAGAGCCGAGCCGGTACTTGCAGTGGAAAAGTGCCATTAAATCAGTCTTCCTTGCAACCATAGTAATCATTTTCAGAATTTCTATCCTCCTGGAATTGACATAGGAGTCCACAAAGTGTTAAAGGTCAAATATAAAAGTAGAGCATGTTCATTCCTTATAAAAATGTGAATCCAGCATGTAATAATGTGACTAGTGTCGGGGCATTGGTCACATGGCCTCTGCCAAAGATCCATGGGTCCAAGTCCAGGCAGAGTCAAGCAAACAGCAGATCTTCGAGCGATCTGAGGTCAGCCACTTCTCACCCTCATTCCCGAAAACTCCTTAGCAATAGTTTTGGCTTGTCCAGCTTTAACCAGCAAGCTCAGACTTCCAAACGGTCCATCAGTTGTCTACGTACAATAGTATATCATTAACCCCGATATGAATCTTGGAGCATGTTAAGTAGACCGACATAGAGGAGTAAAGGTTTCCAACTGTCACCCTATAGCAGTGATGGCGAACCTTGGCACCCCAGATGTTTTGAAACTACATTTCCCATGATGCTCCTGCACTCTGCAGTGTAGTTGAGTAACTTGGGAAATATAGTTCCAAAACATCTGGGATGCCAAGGTTCGCCATCACTGCCCTATAGTATATGGATGAGAAACAACCATTAACCTGTGCGGAAGGTAAATAATAAACCTAATGGGAGCGTTATGTAGCAATCACCACAAGCTTCCATGCTGACCGGCATAAGTATAGACATAACAGACCGGGCAGCAGCTATGGGGCCCAGAATGGTCCGATTCCAGAAAGCAATAACATTTCTAGAAAAAAAAAAAATAAATAAAATGATTGTGTACATTGTCTGGAGATCTCAAAGGGCTGCCATGAAAGCAATTAGTATTCTGTATCAGTAGATGAATCACCTTTGAGATGGAGATTAGAGAGGCAGGGGGCCCTGTTCATGGTTTTGCTATGGGGCTCTATCACACATAATTATGGTGCTCAACATAGAATGGCTATGATACTTGGCACCCTGCGGTGATGCCAGAGCTCCAAAAGTTCCTCAACATGCTTAACAGTCAAGATCAGTGGTGGCCAATGTAAGACGCATGGGGGGGGGGCTCAACTGCAGAGCCTGATGGCCAGAGGCAGCAAACGGGCTGCCAGGAGATGGTCAGGGAATGGCAGACGGGCTGCCAGGAGATGGTCAGGGAATGGCAGACGGGCTGCCAGGAGATGGTCAGGGAATGGCAGACGGGCTGCCAGGAGATGGTCAGGGAATGGCAGACGGGCTACCAGGAGATGGTCAGGGAATGGCAGACGGGCTACCAGGAGATGGTCAGGGAATGGCAGACGGGCTACAGGTGTGGCTGGAGACTCAAGATATGCTGCAGAAGACAACCAGAGACTAGGAATAGGTGACAGCTACAGATTACTACCATTTACTCCCCCCCCCCCCCCCAACTCAACGCTCCCACCACTGAGGTCCAAGGACTGACTCACTACCAAAAAGGTGGCAGGTAGGGGACCCAGGGTTCTAGATTATCTGCTGCCAGGACAGGTTAGGTTCACTGTTATTCATTATATCCAAAGAACCAACTAACATTTTTTGATTCTTGACCACCGTCCATGGTCGGACCTACAAGCTCTCATCTCTTACTGGATAACAAAATGCACGGAACAATTTGTCAGACATCAGAGGGTTCTGTATTACCCATGGACAGTGCCAGGACAAGGTCATCCAGTGCAAAGGGCAAATATGCCACACTGCACCTCCTACTTATTTTAGGGTTAGGGTGTCCCCATCCCTGCAATAACCCATTGTGCCCAGGGCAGCTTCCCCCTCCTGCCCACCCCTTGTCCCGGCCCTGCCCATGGGGGCCACTCAGCTTGAGAGTTTGAATATTGGCTACAGGTATCACACACAGTTTTTATTGCATACCAAAATTCGCTTTGGCTCGATTTTTAGAGCCAGTGTACCAATGCCAACCACAATGGCTAAAGCCTAACAGTATAGTGTGCATTACCTCACAATAAGTTGAATTTCCACACTGCTGTTATACATTCCAACCCGGGACATTTCTTCAGCGTCAGACCGGTAGGAGGGGCCTGTTCCATGCGTTTGTATGCACGATGCTGACCCTTTTATTTGTCACAACCCAACCACTACAAAAATATGCATGCTACAGTTTAAAATGATGGCAACCAATTTAAAAACAAGAGATTTCCATATATTGTGGGCTGACTGTTTTCAAACCAGTGGTGAGGTAAAAAAAAAAAAAAAAAAAAAAAACTAACATATATATATATATATATATATATATATATATATATATATATATCTCTCTATCTCATTGTCTTTTATTATTATTATTATATAGGATTTTTATTATTATTTTAATTACAATAACTTAATTGGTAATATTATATATATATATATATATATATATATATATATATATATATATAAACCACACTACCACAAACACTCGACAACCAATCACCAAATCCAGCATGGAGTCTGTTGACCACATTTACCCCCCCCCCCCCCAAAGATTGATTTTCTAACAGTTCTATTAATCATAATGAATAATTAAAAAAAAAAAAAAAAAAAAAAAAAAAGAAGTTTATAGAACTGTTACAAATCTCCAATCTTTGAGAAGGGGGGGTGAAATGTGGTCAATGGACATCATGCCGGATTTGGCGATTGGTTGTCGAGTGTTTGGTTTTTAGTGGGGTTTGTTTATTTTTTAAAAGAAAAACACCTACAAACAAAACCAAACACTCAACAACCAATCACCAAATTCGGCATGGTGTCCATTGACCATATTCTCCCCCCACCCCCAAAGATTTTTTTTTTTTATAGAACTGTTACAAAATAAATCTTTGGGGGTGGGGGGAGAATATGGTCAATGGACACCATGCCGGATTTGGTGATTGGTTGTTGAGTGTTTCGTTATTTTTTTCCTTTTTTTGTTTATGGGTGTTTTTTTTTTTTTTTTTTTTTTTTTTTTAAAGAAAATGCCCACAAACAAACCCAAAAAACCAAACCCTCTACAACCAATCGCCAAATCCGACATGCATGATGTCCCCTGACCTCAACATCCCCCCCCCCCCCCCCCCCCAAAGATTGATTTTCCTAACAGCTCTATAATGAATCGTTAATAATAATACTTTTTTTTTTTTATAGAACTGTTACAAAATAAAAGTATTATTATTAACGATTCATTATAGAGCTGTTAGGAAAATCAATCTTTGGGGGGGGGGGGGGGATGTTGAGGTCAGGGGACACCATGCATGTCGGATTTGGCGATTGGTTGTAGAGGGTTTGTTTGTGGGCATTTTCTTTAAAAAAATAAAATAAATAAATAAAAAAAAAAGAAAAAACACCCACAAAAAGAAAAAAAAAAAAAAAAACGAAACACTCAACAACCAATCACCAAATCCGGCATGGTGTCCATTGACCACATCCCCCCCCCCCCCCCCCCCAAAGATTGATTTTGTAATAGTTCTATAAAAATTATTATTAATTAGTATATATTTTTTATTAATATACAATTCTGATTCATGGGGGGGGGGGGGGGGCAGAAATGTTTAGGTCAAGGGACACCATGCCAGATTTGGTGATTGGTTGTCGAGTGTTTGGTTTGTCGAGTGTTTTTTTTTTGGTTTTTGTTTAAGAACAAATATTTTATATCTTTCTTTAAAATATTTTTACGTTTATGGATTCCAGACTGTTTTATCTCACGGCTGATACAGACCGCAGCGGGCGCATCGATATCTCGCCAGCGCCAGAAAAGCTAATAATTAAACTTCAATTTTTCCATTTCCCAGGCTCTCCCAAACAGCCATTTATCATCCCAGGCCACTCGTCTGAAATAAACCCGACATAAAAAGGTCGTGAATTTTCGAAAGAAAATCACCCCGAGCAAACAATCCGCACTCCACACCGTCTAGCAACCCAAAACAAATCATCATTTGATGGGAGGAGATTAGAGATTGGCTGCAAATCCAGACATGAGACGGTGCCTTTTCCTTCAGCCGCGGCCCAGAAATCCGACTCCCCGCCCGGCCGGCAGGCTCAGGAAAGGCCGTGGATTCACCAGGCCTCGGAGGGGGGGGGAGGGAATTTAAAGGAGCCGTCAAAGTCTTTAAGGAGTCTGTGGTTCCCGGGTGAGCATAGCCAGAGATCAGATCTGCTCCCCTCCTCCCATGTTCAGATCAGGATCACCAATAACGATTTATAAAGCGCACTCGACCACTGCGGCGCAGTACCAAATAAGTAAGTATTACAAACCAAGCCATACATGGTGTAGAAGAATCACGTTTCTGCTCAGAGAGGCGTCATACACTGTAGAACTTTGATTGGCTCTTTATAGGAAAATTTGGGATCCCAACATTGGTTGTCCAGTCGTTTCGAGGAATCGAGGAGGGCGGTTATTAAGCGGTTGCTGGTAAAAAGCAGCTTAATTGGTCGATGAAATTTGGAGCATGTAGGATGCAGCTTAGGCCAACGAGGTCATTTGTACAAAAATTGGCAAACATGACGTCTGTTGGCCAATCGAAACATTTAGGCAATTCTTGACAGATGGCCCATTTATTGGTCAGTTTTTAGTAAAAAGTGGCCTAGTTGGTCGATCAATATCTTACGGTCAACTTAGGCACTCGCAGTCAGTCAAACAAAAATTGGCAAAATGCGATATTGGCCAATTGAAAGAAAATTTTGGTAAATCTTGACAGATGGCCCCTTTATTGGACAATTGGCAGTAAAAAGCAGTCTATTTGGCCAATCAAATCATTTTTGATGACTCTCACAGGGTGGCCCATATAGTTGTTGGTTAACAGCAGCCTAGTTGGTCAACCAAAATCTTAGCATGTATGGTCGGCTTAGGCTTTTGGGGGGGGGGGGGGGTCATTTGGTACAACAAAAAATAAATAAAACATTGGCGAATGCAACGTTGGGTCGGCCAATCCAATCATTTAGAGCAGGGATCCTCAAACTTACGGCCCTCTAGCTGTTGCACATCCCATGAGGCATTGTAAAACTCTTGACTAACACGGGCATGATGGGAATTGTAGTTTCTGAACTAATGGGAGGGCCATAGTTTGAAGACCCCCGATTTAGATGAATCTTACTAGACAGCCCTTTGTAAAGGAGCGGCCCAATTGGTCGATCAAAATCTTGAGTGCGTCAGTTTAGACTAGCAGGGTCATTTTTACCAAAATTGGCAAATTTGTACAAAAATTGGCCAATGGGACGGCTGTTGGCTGAACAAATAATTTTGATGAATCTAGTAGCGTAGCCCTTTTAGTTGCTGGTAAAAAGCGGCCTAGTTGGTCGATCAATGTCTTAAGGTCAGGTTAGGTTCTCTGAGTCATTTGTACAAAAATTGGCGAATAGGACATTGGTTGGCCAATAGAAAACATTTTAGGCAGGTCTTGACAGATGGCCCTTTATTGCGCAGTGGTCGTAAAAAGCGGCCTGGTTGGTCAGTCAATATCTTCGTTTGTAAGGTTGGCTTAGGCTCTCGGGGGTCATTTGGTACCAAAAATTGGTGATTTGTACAAAAATTGGCAAATGTGACAGCTGTTGGCCAATTAAATAAATTTGATGAATTTAGTGGGATGGCAATTTTAGTTGATGGTAAAAAGTGGCCTAGTTTGTTCTCCGAGTCACTCAAAAATTGGCAAATGTGACATTGGTTGGCCAATCAAAACATTTAGGTTAATCTTGACAGCTGGCGGTAAAAAGTCACCTTATTGGTTGATCAATATCTTAAGGCTGGCTTAGGTTCTCGGAGTCACTCAGGTGGCAGTAAAAAGTGGACTACTGTAGTTGGTTGATCAATATCTTATGGTTGGCTTAGGTTCGCAGAGTCACTCAGAAGGCGGTAAAAAAGTGGCCTAGTTGGGCGATCAATAGCTTACGGTTGGCTTTGATTCTCGGGGTCACTCAGGTGGCAGTAAAAAGTGGCCTAGTTGGTCAATCAATATCTTACAGTTGGCTTAGGTTCTCAGAGTCACTCAGGTGGTAGTAAAAAATGGCCTAGTTGGTCGATCGATAGGTTAGTTTGTGTGGTCAACCTAGGCTCTCACAGTCATTCATACAAAAAATGGCAAACATGGCATCTGTTGGCCAATCGAAAAATGTAGGTAATTCTTGACAGATGTCCCCTTTATTGGACAGTTGGCAGTAAAAAGCAGTCTAGTTGGCCAATCAATATCTTACATGTTTGGCTGAGTCAGTCTTACAAAAACTGCGGAATGGGACATTGGTTGGCCAATTGAAAAGAACATTTAGGTAAAATCTAGACAGGCCCTTTAATTACACAAGTGGTGGTATAAGGTGGCCTAGTTGGACCATCGATATGTTAATTTGTATGGCAGACTTAGGCTCTCACAGTCACTGGTACAAAAATTGGTGAACAGGACATTGGTTGGCCAAGCAAAAAAAAAAAAATTTAGGTTCAACTTGACAGATGGCCCGTTTTTTTGCGCAGTTGGCGGTAAAAAGTGGACTAGTTGGTCGATCAACATCTTACGGTTGGCTTAGGTTCTCAGTCACTCAGGTGGCATTAAAAAGTGGCCTAGTTGGTCAATCGATAGGTTAGTTTGTATGGTCAACTTAGGCTCTCACAGTCATGCTTACAAAAATTGGCAATGTGACATCAGTTGGCCAATCAAAAAAAAATTTAGGTAAATCTTGACAGACGACCCTTTTATTACACAAGTGGCAGTAAAAAGTGGCCTAGTGGGTCAATAGACATCTTAGCTTGTATGGCCAGCTTAGGCCCCCATGGCCATTGGCATACAAAAATTGGCAAGTGTGACATTTGATGGCCAATCGAAAAAATTTAGGTAAATCTTGACAGACGGCCCTTTTATTACACAACTGACAGTAAAAAGCGGCCTAGTGGGTCAATGGACATCTTAGCTTGTATGGTCAGCTTAGGCTCTTGGGAGACATTCGACAAAAATTACCAAAAGTGACATTGGTTGGGCAATTGAAAAAAAAAAAATTTAGGTAAATCTTGACAGACGGCCCTTTTATTACACAGGTAGGGGCCTAAATGGTCAAACAAAATCTTAGCATGTACAGTTGGCCAATAAAATGATTTCGCTCAATCTAGTAGGGACCTCTTATCTCACGGTCGCTGGTAAAAAGACGACTTAACTGGTCGATCGAAATCTTAAGCGCATATAGTCAGTTTGGTGTCATTTGTATGAAAATTTGGCGAATGCGAGGTCAGTTGGCCAATCCAATCATTTAGACGGATCTAGACAGATATTAAATTTTTTTTTTTTTTTTGCACAGTTGCTGATAAAAGCGGTCAAAAATTGGTCAATCAAAATCTTAGAGTGTATGGTCAGCTCTCAGGTTCTCTAACAGATCAGCCATGGGATGGTAGAACCCTGGATCGAACGCGATCTATTCAAATCACAGTGGGTCATTTTGGCACAGTCACAAGCTCAGAGGTTGTATCGCCAATCGGCCATGTGTGTGAAGGAACTACGGCCATGCCTGGATTGAGCAGATCTTCCGAGATCTCACCAGATCACCACTCCTGACCGCTGGGGGGCTGGACAGATCTCCGCCCCCAGCAGCACACAGATGAGTCAGATCAGTTACAATGTATCAGCTCAGCTTTACAATGTACTAGCTCAGTGTTACAATGTATCACTCCAGAACCCCTCCCCCCACCGCCTCCCCTCTTCTCATTTCCAAACCCCCCCAACAAGTGCCAGAAACATGAAATTGCAGATTTGATGGAGCTTACCTCGCCAGCAGCTCAGCAAAGTCCCAGTGAGCAGATCCCAGATCCCTTCCTGGTGGGGGGGTTGGAATCAGATGTGGGGCTGTTTTTAGGAAGGCAGGAGGAGGGTAGGGACTCCCTTTTGTATCAGGAAGCTTTTGTTTCCCAGCATTGCATTAAAAAATCCACATTTTGCAGAGGGTGGGGGGAGGCAGTTTCCAGTCCTGGCTGGGCGGAGAGGGGACAGGATCCCAGAGGCCAGATGGGAAAAAAAAAAAAATCAAAAAAATTCAAAAAAGGCAAATCAAAAACATTCATCAAATCCCAGGTCTGAGCCTTGGCCGGGTGTTCCTGGGGCTGGCTGAGCTCTCTCTCTGTCTCCAAGCTCTTACAATGCAGTTTGAACACCTCTATAGCTCTTCCAAGGACAGCCCAGCCCCCCTCCTCCTCCTCCTCCCCCCCCCTCTCACTCCTCACCATCCCTCCTCCTCCTCCTCTTCCTCCTCCCTCACCATTGTCTACACTGGGCTCCTCTATCCCATTTCCTTCTAATGTGTCGCTCTTTCAAACCCAGAGCAGACCTTTAGGGCTTTCGCTGATCTTATTTGGGATATTATCGCCAAGACGCAAGCGGTTTGTTGGCCCGGTGGGAATAAAATTGGTTGGAAGGGCGTCCCATACACGTAGCGAGACGATCGTACGAAAAAGTACGGTTCACCCTATGACGTGACGCGGAGACGGTTTACAGATACTAATAACATAAAATAGTACTATTAAATAGGATTTTATATTTATTAATAAATAGGATTTTATTATTAGATTTATTATTAAATAGAATGCACAATTTATATTATTTATTTATTTTTTAAAAAGGATTTTTTTTATCATGTGTTTTTATTTATTATTATTAAATAGGATTTTTATTTTTGTTATTATTTTATTTATTATATTATTATAATTATTGTTGGTATTATTATTATTTATTTTTTAAAATAAGATTTTTATTTTATCATTATTTTTTATTTATTATTAAATATGATTTTTGCTATTCATTTTTTTATTGTAAAAATGTTATTGTAATTCATTTTTATTTAAGTATTTTATTATTAAATGGGAATTTTTTTACCATTATGTTTTTTATTTAATATTATTAAATGTGTTTTTTATTATTATGTATTTTTATTTTACCAATTATATTTATGTATTTTTTATTAAATAGGATTTTTATTTGATAATTTTTTATTTATTATTATTAAATAGGATTTTTATTTTTGTTATTTTTTTATTTATTATATTTTTATAATTATTGTTGGTATTATTATTATTTATTTTTATTAAATAATATTTTTATTTTATCATTTTTTATTTATTATTAAATAGGATTTTTGTTATTAATTTTTTATTGTAAATATGTTATTGTTATTTATTTTTATTTAAGTATTTTATGATTAAATGGGATTTTTTTACCATTATGTTTTTTATTTAAAATTATTAAATTCGTTTTTTTATTATTATTATTATTTATTTGTTTTTATTTTACCAACTATATTTATGTATTTATTTTGTATTAAATATGATTTTTATTTTATAATTATTTTTATTTATTATTAATAAATAGGATTTTTATTATATTATAATTATTGTTATTATTATTTATGTTTGTCAAATAAAATTGTTATTTTATCATTGTTTATTATTATTATTATTATTATTATTACTATTATATAGAATTGTTATTATTATTATTTTATTTATTATAATAACTTTATTGGTATTTATTATTTATTATATTTTATATATATATATATATATATATATATATATATATATATATATATATATATATATATATATATATATATATATATATATAGTATATTATTGTTTTTGTTTTATTATTAAATAAGATTTTTTTTTTTTACTAAAAGTGTATACTTTATTAATGCCACAATAAAATAAATATACACAAACAATTAAATAAGATTTTTATTTTATCATTATTTTTTATTTATTATTATTAAGTAGAATTTTTATTATTTTTTTTATTATACTATTATTATTGTCATTATTATCATCATTAATATTTATTTTTAATAAATAATATTTTTATTTTAACATTATTATTACATTTGATTTTTTATTACTAATATTGTATATTAATAATAATATGATGATGCTTATTATTATTATTATTATTATTAATAATAATAATAATAATAATAAATAGGATTATTTTATTAATTTATTTAATATTTAATATTATTAAATAGGATTTTTATTATTGGTAGTTGTATTTATTATATAATTATTTATATTATTATTATTATTATTATTATTATTATTATTAATAATAATAATTTTTATTATTATATTCATTATTTTAATTATGTTATCATTATTTTTTTATTTATTCTTATTAAATAGGATTTTATTGTAACTTTTTTATTTATAATTAAATATAATTTAGTATTACTATTATTACAACATATGATTTTTTTTCAAAATAATAATATTTATTACAATATTCATAGTATTTCTATTATTATTTGATTCATTATTTTTTTTATACTATTATTACATAGTATTTTTTTATTTATAGTTATATATTTTGTTAGTATTATTATTATTATTATTATTATTACAACATATGTTTTTTTAAATAATAGTTAATCATTTTATTACAATATAATTCATAATATTTCTATAATTATTATTTTATTTACTATTAAATAGGATTTTTATAATATTATTACATAGTTATGTTTTATTTATGGTTATAAACTTTGTTATAAAAACTGTTAGAATATTTCTAATTACTTATTTACTTACTGAAAGTCCCTCCCCACCCGGGGGGAGTCACAGATCTACAGATATTCCCTCATCCAAAAAAAGGTTTTCTTATGTCTGATGGGACCTTAGCACACATTTTTGCTGCTCTTGCAGTAAAGAATCCCTCCTGCTGTTGACGGTTAAACCCGCTTTCCATGTTCTTGTGAACAACTTTCCACAAAGTTTATTATGTGGGCCATTTATGTATTTATAAAGGGTGGTCACACCCACCTGATCCATCGCTAGAGGTAAGTACATTCCGACCGCTAATTCTCCTATGTCTGATGAGATCCCATCAGACATTTTTACTGCTCTTAAAGTAAGGAATCCCTACTGCTGTGGTTGTAGATTGTCTTCTGGTGCTTCTGTGTTCAGGTGAGAAAGTTTCCTCCGGGATTCTTACATTGGGCCCATGTGCCGCACTTCCAAACCCAGTGTGGAGGTTCCGGGCTCTCACCTGATTTTATTTGGGGAGTGGGAATAAAAAAGTAGGCTGAAGGGAGTCTTGTATGAAAAAGCGTTGTTCCTGGCCTATCCCGTCACCTGGAGACCGCTTACACATTACACGCTATTTACTAAATAAAATATTATTTATTGTTATATATTTATTATTACATATTTTTTATTATTATATATTTATTATTATTATATTATTTATTATGATATGTTTTTTATTATATTATTTTTTTATTACATATTATTTATTTTATATATTTATTATTAGATAATAATTATTTATATATTGCAGTCAATAAAAGTCACCCTCCAGGCGGGAGAAGTTCCAGGCAGGAGAAGTTCCAGGCGGGAGAAGTTCCAGGCGGGAGAAGTTCCAGGCGGCCACAAATCCCCCAATCCAGGAAATGACTCCCCCCCCCCCCTCCTCACACACTGTTACTGTAAAGAATCCCCACCGCTGTTGATGGGTGAAGCCGTGTTTGGTGCTCTTGTCAGCATAAAGTGAACAGCTTTCCTCCTAGAGCCATAATATGGGAATTATACAATTCTCTGCTCTATTTCCCCCCCCCCTCCTCCAGAGATCTGCAGAACATTGCTCTGTTCCATCCCCCCTCTCCAGAGATCTGCAGAACATTGCTCTGTTCCATCCCCCCTCTCCAGAGATCTGCAGAACATTGCTCTGTTTCATCTCCCCCCCCCCCCCCCCAGAGAGCTGGAGAACATTGCTCTTTTTGTATCCTCTCCTGAGAGATCTGCAGAACATTGCTCCAATTCACCACCCCCCCTCCCTCTGGAGATCTGCAGAACATTGCTCTGTTTCATTCCCTCCTCTCCGGAGATCTGCAGAACATTGCTCTGTTTCATCCCCTTCTGAGAGATGTGCAGAACATTGCTCCAAATCATCCCCTCTCTAGAGATCTGCAGAACATTGCTCTGTTTCATCCACCTTCCCCAGAGATCTGCAGAACATTGCTCTGTTTCATCCCCTCCTGAGAGATGTGCAGAACATTGCTCCAATTCATCCCCTCTGTAGAGATCTGCAGCATATTGCTCTGTTTCACCCCCTCCCCCCAGAGAGCTGCAGAACATTGCTCTTTTTTATCCTCTCCTGAGAGATCTGCAGAACATTGCTCCAATTCACCCCCCCCCCTCTACGGAGATCTGCAGAACATTGCTCTGTTTCATCCCCTCCTGAGAGATCTGCAGAACATTGCTCCAATTCATCCCCTCTGTAGAGATCTGCAGAACATTGCTCTGTTTCATCCCCCCCTCTCCGGAGATCTGCAGAACATTGCTCCAATTCATCCCCTCTCTAGAGATCTGCAGAACATTGTTTCAATTCATCCCCTCTGTAGAGATCTGCAGAACATTGCTCTGTTTCATCTCCCCTTTCCAGAGATCTGCAGAACATTGCTCTGTTTCATCCCCCCCTCTCCAGGGATCTGCAGAACATTGCAGAACTCTCACTGTGCTGCCACAAAAATGTGACAATTCAGCTCACACTGCCCCCCCTCCCCCCCCCCCCCCCCACACGATGTCACACTTGATGACAAATGGAGCAACTGATCTGCAGATTGCACAGCATCCCTTTAGATGTGCATACCTCTTACTGCTGGCCGCTGGGTGCTGCAGACTTTATCAATTTGTTCAGGCCGCATTATATGAAAGAACACATCCCCGGCATCCCTTTAGACCTGCATTCCCCCTGGGTGCTGCATACCTGTGCAACCTGCTGATCAGTTCCTTGATGACAAGTTGAGCAACTGATCAGATGAGTGCAGAGCATCCATTTAGAGATGCATCCCTCCCCCTGCTGGTCGCTGGGTGCTGTGGACTTTATCATGTTGTTCCCAAGCATTATATAAAAAGAACACAACACCGACATCCCTTTAGACGTGCATTCTCCCTGGGTGCTGCAGACTTTAGCTGTGCAACCTGCTGATCAATTCCTTGATGACAAATGGAGCGACTGATCTGCAGATTGCACAGCATCCCTTTAGATATGCATACCTCTTACTGCTGGCCGCTTGGTGCTGCATATTTTAGCTGTGCAATCCGATCCGTTGCTTGGTTACAGATGGAGCAACTGATCAGCAGATTGCGCAGCTAAAGTCAGCAGCGCACACAGTGGCCAACCGGGAGGAGCATGCTTGTCTAAAGGGATGCCATGGATGTTCTTTCACACAATGCTTTTTGAAGAAGACCCGAGAGTGCTGCAGTGTTTAAAAGAGACCACCACCCCTTCCCTCCTACGTCGAAGCAATGACTAGTAGCTTTCTCCGCCAATTTGTTCTCAAGCATTATATGTAAGAACAGATCCCCGGCATCCCTTTAGACTTGCATTCTCCCTTGGCGTTGAAGACGTTAGCTGTGTAATCTGCTGATCAGTTGCTTGATTACAACTGATCAGATGAGTGCAGAGCATCCCTTTGGAGATGTGCATACCTCTCCCTGTTGGCCAGTGGCTGTAGACTTTACCTGATCAGTTGCTTGGTTACAGATTGAGACACTGATCAACAGATTGCACAGGCAAAGTGTGCAGCACACAGCAGGGAGAGGGGGAGAGGTATGCACATTTTTAAAGAGAAGCTGTGCAATCTGCTGATCATTGCCTTGATTTGTCAAAGTCAGCAGCGCACAGAGACCAGCTGGGAGGAGCATGCTTGTCTAAAGGGATGCTGAGGATGTGTTTTTTCACTGTGCTGTGATGTTTAGAGACCGCCAGCCCTGCCCACCTACATCAAAGCAAAGACCAGTAGCTTTCTCTGCCATTTTCTTCTCAAGCATTATATGAAAGAACACATCCCAGCATCCCTTTAGACATGCATTTTTTTTTTACCACGGCGTTACAGACTTTAGCTGTGCAACCTGCTGATCAATTGGTTTGTGACAAATCGAGCAACTAATCAGCAGATTGCACAGCATTCCTTTAGATGGGGGAGTTTCTGATCATGCTCACGATTGTCACTGCCCGTTTTGCTTCAGCAGAAGATTGCGCTGACGTTTCATTGGATCTTCCAGGCAATCCCGATTTCACAACATAGATAAAAGGAAAAGAAAATCCCGACTAAGGCTTCAGCTGTCATAAATCGTCTCTATGGGAGGTGACAGTGAAGCTGCCATGTTGTGTAGAAAGTTTAATGGACTTCCTTCAGAGCTTTATGATTAGCTCCGCCCCCCACCTGTCGCATCATCAAATATATTACAAGTGTCCGTTTACCCAATCATCCCTCATTGTGATAGATTTTACCAATCTGCCCCCTGCTGTCTGCAAAAAAAAAAAAGATCAGTGTCAGCTGGGATGCTGTCTGCACATTTTCATTTCAGTTAGTCTTCTATATGGCCTTCCCTTCAGTTTTGCACGGTTCTAACGGCTCCTCTCCTGGACTGAAATGGCTTACTCTGATTTCACCGCACACTGTGAGCTTCTCACAACGTGCATTAGAAGCTGCAACAAGTCAGAGAGAGCTCCGCCTCATTTCCTGGGAGTATAATCTGGCCATTTCCTCCCCAGCCTGCCCCACCCCTTTCATTCATTGGATTTATTTTAATCATGGAGGGTAAGCATCACATGTGGGCGTCACCTATGCAAATACAGCCTTCCTAGCAATGCCCACTCCTCCAGACGAACCCCCGCCTATCAATGCATTGTGATATTTGCATAACTCCTTCCACTGTTTGCTTCAGAGCTGAGAGTTATTGGGGGAGAATAAAAATAGGGAAAGGGGGAGGTACTTCCCCTGAAACGCGTTGCTCGACACATCAACTTTGAATTTCAATAAACATTCTTAATAATAACCTCAAGAGTGACAACTTCTGGTTCCAGGTCAGTCCTGACCACACCCACCATCTCAGTCCTAACCACCCCCACCATTACAGTTCCAATGAAGGGGGAGGCACATCCCCCGAAACACGTTTCTCTACTCATCACCTGTGAATTTCAATAAACATTCCTAATAATAACCTCAAGTGTGACGACTTCCGATTCCAGGTCAGTCCTGACCACACCCACCATCACAGTCCAAACCACACCCACCATCACAGGTCTGATGAAGGGGGAGGCACGTCTCCCGAAACACATTCCTCTACTCATCACCTGTGAATTTCAATAAACATTCCTAATAATAACCTCAAGTGTGATGCACTCCGTTTCCAGGTCAGTGCTGACCACACCCACCATCACAGTCCAAACCACACCCACCATCACAGTCCTGATGAAGGGGAAGGCACGTCCCCCGAAACACGTTCCTCTATTCATCACCTGTGAATTTCAATAAACATTCTTAATAATAACCTCAAGTGTGACGACCTCCGTTTCCAGGTCAGTCCTGACCACACCCACCATCACAGTCCTGACCACACCCACCATCACAGTCCTAACCACCCCAACCATCACAGTCCTGATGAAGGGGGTGGCACGTCTCCCGAAACACGTTCCTCTACTCATCACCTGTGAATTTCAATAAACAATCTTAATAATAGCCTCAAGTGTGATGACTTCTGATCCCCGGTCAGTCCTGACCACACCCACAATCACAGTCCTGATGAAGGGGGAGGCACGTTTCTCGAAACACGTTCCTCTACTCATCACCTGTAAATTTCAATAAACAATCTTAATAATAGCCTCATGACACGGTCCTAGGTCAGTCCTGACCACACCCACCATCACAGTCCTAACCACACCCACCATCACAGTCCTGATGAAGGGGGAGGCACATCCCCCAAAACACGTTCCTTTGCTCATCACCTGTGAATTTCAATAAACATTCCAAATAACCTCAGGCGTGATGCCCTCCGGTTCCAAGTCAGTCCTGACCACACCCACCATCACAGTCCTAACCACCCTCACCATCACAGTCCTGATGAAGGGGGAGGCACGTCCCCTGAAACACGTTCCTCTACTCATCACCTGTGAATTTCAATAAACATTCCTAATAATAACCTCAGGTGTGATGCCCTCCGGTTCCAGGTCAGTCCTGACCACACCCACCATCATAGTCCTGATGAAGGGGGAGGCATGTCCCCCGAAACACGTTCCTCTACTCATCACCTGTGAATTTCAATAAACATTCCTAATAATAACCTCAAGTGTGACGACCTCTGGTTCCAGGTCAGTCCTGACCACACCCACAATCACAGTCCTAACCACACCCACCATCACAGTCCTGATGAAGGGGGAGGCACATCCCCCGAAACACGTTCCTCTACTCATCACCTGTGAATTTCAATAAACATTTCTAATAATAACCTCAAGTGTGATGACTTCCGGTTCCAGGTCAGTCCTGACCACACCCACCATCACAGTCCTGATGAAGGGGGAGGCACATCCCCCGAAATACGTTCCTCTACTCATCACCTGTGAATTTCAATAAACATTCCTAATAATAACCTCAAGTGTGACGCCATCCAATACTGAGCACATCTCTACACCCTTATGAACCCCACCCATGAAGGTGTTTTGATATTTGCATAACTCCTCCCACTGTTTGCATCACGGCTGAGAGCTCTTAAGAGGAGTACTAAGGCTGGGGGCTGGGTTGTTTTCAGCCCCTCCCACCAGCCATGATCTGCCTGCATTGCATAGAGAAGCACAGAGACCCGGTGATGACATCATCGGATCTATAATAAGGTGTGGAATGAAAATAGAAGGATTTATTTAGGAATATCACCGATGATGAAGATTGTACTGTGTGTGGTGAGTTTAAAGGAGGTTCTGTAGATATCATCCTATCAGATTGTGACGTGCATGGCCGGATTAAAGGAGATTGTATAGATATCGTCCAATCATATTGTGGCGTGTATAGCCGGATAAAAGGAGATTGTGTAGCTATCGTCCAATCAGATTGTGGCGTGTATAGCCGGATAAAAGGAGATTGTGTAGCTATCGTCCAACCAGATTGTTGGGTGTATGGCCGGATTAAAGGAAATTTTATAGATATCGTCCAATCAGATTGTTGGGTGTATGGCCGGATTAAAGGAGATTGTATAGATATTGTCCAATCAGATTGTTGGCTGTATGGCTGGATTAAAGGAGATTGTATAGCTATCGTCCAACCAGATTGTTGGGTGTATGGCCGGATTAAAGGAGATTGTATAGATATCGTCCAATCAGATTGTTGGCTGTATGGCTGGATTAAAGGAGATTGTATAGATATTGTCCAATCAGATTGTCAGGTGTATGGCGGGAAGAAAGGAGATTTTGTAGATATTGTCCAATCAGATTGTGGCATATATGGCTGGATTAAAGGAGATTGTGTAGATAACGTCCAATCAGATTGCAGCGCCTGCTCTTGTTGGACATGCTGAATCTGTCCCGTATCTGGCGGTATCGGTTGCACAGATCGGTCTGGCCGGTGTACGGCTGGAGGTGAGTCAGGCGGGATGGAAATCTGCCCGGGGTGGTATTACACCAGAGAGGACGATCTGCCATCGGGGGATGGGTGACGAGGCCAGGAATGACAGCTCTGGGATTTACATTCTAAAGCTGCCCATACACCATCCAATCTGATTGTACAATCTCCTTCACTGTACATGTAACAGCCCAATGGCACAATCACTACCGGTATATCACTTATTATAGACTGGCCATGCACCATCCAATCTGATTGTACAATCTCCTTCAGATCTGCACAACGACGATGAAGTGCAACGGCCGGCCGAATGGAATTGGCTGTTTAGTGTTGGTAACCCTAAAAAGGAGATTGTACAATCAGATTGTATGGTGTATGGGCAGCTTTCCCCACTCTAGTTGGTGCTCCCCAGGGGTGACCCTGCGTCCTACACAGTGACATCACTCTATACAGGTTCAGCCACTTCCTGTCTAATGGGTGACAACTTCCTTCCCGCGCTTTCCAAATGTGCTCCTGTGTTGTCACCCTGCCAGGCACAACATTCCACGTGCAAACTGAGTATATAAAGATCCTGATTCAGGCACTTCCTGTTATGGGGTGACAACGCTCTGTCCCCATTTCCTTAATGTGCTCCTGTGTTGTCACCCTGTCTCACACAACATTCCATGTGCAAATTCATTATATACAGATCCTGATTCAGGCACTTCCTGTTATGGGGTGACAACGCTCTATCCCCGTCTCCCGAATGTGCTCCTGTGTTGTCACCCTGTCTCACACAACATTCCATGTGCAAATTCATTATATACAGATCCTTATTCAGGAACTTCCTGTTATGGGGTGACAACGCTCTGCCCCCGTCTCCTGAATGTGCTCCTGTGTTGTCACCCTGCCAGGCACAACATTCCATGTGCAAATTCATTATATACAGATCCTGATTCAGGCACTTCCTGTTATGGGTGACAACGCTCTGTCCCCGTCTCCTGAATGTGCTCCTGTGTTGTCACCCTGTCTCACACAACATTCCATGTGCAAATTCATTATATACAGATCCTGATTCAGGCACTTCCTGTTATGGGTGACAACGCTCTGTCCCCATCTCCTGAATGTGCTCCTGTGTTGTCACCCTGTCTCACACAACATTCCACGTGCAAATTCATTATATACAGATCCTGATTCAGGCACTTCCTGTTATGGGGTGACAACGCTCTGTCCCCATTTCCTTAATGTGCTCCTGTGTTGTCACCCTGTCTCACACAACATTCCATGTGCAAATTCATTATATACAGATCCTGATTCAGGCACTTCCTGTTATGGGGTGACAACGCTCTATCCCCGTCTCCCGAATGTGCTCCTGTGTTGTCACCCTGTCTCACACAACATTCCATGTGCAAATTCATTATATACAGATCCTTATTCAGGAACTTCCTGTTATGGGGTGACAACGCTCTGCCCCCGTCTCCTGAATGTGCTCCTGTGTTGTCACCCTGCCAGGCACAACATTCCATGTGCAAATTCATTATATACAGATCCTGATTCAGGCACTTCCTGTTATGGGTGACAACGCTCTGTCCCCGTCTCCTGAATGTGCTCCTGTGTTGTCACCCTGTCTCACACAACATTCCATGTGCAAATTCATTATATACAGATCCTGATTCAGGCACTTCCTGTTATGGGTGACAACGCTCTGTCCCCATCTCCTGAATGTGCTCCTGTGTTGTCACCCTGTCTCACACAACATTCCACGTGCAAATTCATTATATACAGATCCTGATTCAGGCACTTCCTGTTATGGGTGACAACGCTCTGTCCCCGTCTCCTGAATGTGCTCCTGTATTGTCACCCTGTCTCACTCAAAATGTGTTTATTCACCATATACAGATCCTTGCTCAGGCACTTCCCGTTGCAGGGTGACAACACTCTGTTTTCTCTCCCAATTGCACTCCTGTGTTGTCACCGTGTCACACCTGACACAACGCATGTTAATTCTCTATATATAGATCCCCCTAGCTGAGGTGTTTCCTGTGTAATGGGTGACAACGCTTCCCCCCTTTTTCCCAAATGTGCTCCGGTGTTGTCACCCTCTCACCAGTGACCTAATGCATGTTCATTTACTATAAGTCCATATAAGATATATATTTATATATTATATGTCCCTCATTCATCATATTTAGGCCTTTGGGCACTTCCTGATATGGGGTGACAACGCTCTGACCCCCCGTCTCCTGAACGTGCTGCTGTGTTGTCACCCTCTCTTGTACAATGTGTGTTTATTCACAATATATAGATCCCCCTAGTTGAAGCACTTCCTGTTTAATGGGCGACAACTCTCTGTTGCCGTCTCTTAATTGTGCTCCTGCGTTGTCACCCTGTCACCAGAGATACAACGCATGTCAATTCACTAAATATAAGTCCGTATATAATACATTATTATATATATTATATGTCCTTGGTTAATTATAGATAGGTCTTTAGGCACTTCCTGTTATGAGGTGACAACGCTCTGTCCCTGTCTCCCAATTGCGCTTCTGCGTTGTCACCCTGCCACCAGTGACACAACACATGTTAATTTACTAGATTTAAGTCCTTGTGTGTGTGTATATATATAGATGTCCCTAATTCATTATCTATAATTCTGTACTTGGGCACTGTTATGAGGTGACAACACTTTGTCTCTGTCTCCCAATGGCACTCCTGTGTTGTCACCTTGTCACCAATGCATGGTAATTTACTATATACAGATTCTTGCTCAGGCACTTCCTGTTACAAGGTGACAACACTCAGTCTTGTCTCCCAATGGCGCTCCTGTGTTGTCACCTTGTCACCAATACATGGTAATTTACTATATACAGATTCTTGCTCAGGCACTTCCTGTTACAAGGTGACAACACTCAGTCTTGTCTCCCAATGGCGCTCCTGTGTTGTCACCTTGTCACCAATGCATGGTCATTTACTATATACAGATTCTTGTTCAGGCACTTCCTGTTACAGGGTGACAACACTCAGTCTTGTCTCCCAATGGCAGTCCTGTGTTGTCACCTTGTCACCAATGTATGGTAATTTACTATATACAGATTCTTGCTCAGGCACTTCCTGTTACAAGGTGACAACACTCTGTCTTGTCCCCCAATGGCACTCCTGTGTTGTTACCTTGTCACCAATGCATGGTAATTTACTATATACAGATTCTTGCTCAGGCACTTCCTGTTACAGGGTGACAACGCTCAGTCTTGTCTCCCAATGGCACTCCTGTGCTGTCACCTTGTCACCAATGTATGGTAATTTACTATATACAGATCCTTGCTCAGGCACTTCCTGTTACAGGGTGACAACACTCAGTCTTGTCTCCCAATGGCAGTCCTGTGTTGTCACCTTGTCACCAATGTATGGTAATTTACTATATACAGATTCTTGCTCAGGCACTTCCTGTTACAAGGTGACAACACTCTGTCTTGTCCCCCAATGGCACTCCTGTGTTGTCACCTTGTCACCAATGCATGGTAATTTACTATATACAGATTCTTGCTCAGGCACTTCCTGTCACTGGGTGACAACACTCAGTCTTGTCTCCCAATGGCACTCCTGTGTTGTCACCAATGCAACAATGCATGGTAATTTACTATATACAGATTCTTGTTCAGGCACTTCCTGTTACAGGGTGACAACGCTCTGTCTTGTCTCCAAATGGCGCTCCTGCGTTGTCATCCATGTGCAGTTTCTCGTGCCTCAGTGGATCCAGGCTGCTTGCTTCTACTATATTTGGGGACTCCAGTGGTGAGAATGTCTGGGTCTACCCCGCCCACCTTTGAATGTGGCCACGCCCCCCACGGTGCACCCCATAAAACGAAAAGGGTCATCCCACCCACACCTGATCTTTACATAGCAGGCGGAGTCAAATGTCATCGAACGCTCCCCCCCCCCCCCACCTTTGTACATCCCATCTCCTCCTGTTGGCTCCTCCCCTCATGGGGTCTCACTCCTCCCGCTGCATTCTCTGTAACCTTTAGGCAAAACTACCTGTAATAAATAAATAAATAAATAAATAAATTAGTATTTTATTAAATTGCAATTTTAATCCATAAAATCGATCGGAGTGCGATGGCTGATTTTGTTTGTTAATATTAAGTTAAAAAAATAATAAAAATGAAATAAAATAAAATGAATCAGAATTTCCACTGCTGATTACTCTGCAAAGGTTTACCTGTTGGCTCATGGAGTCTCACTCCTCCCGTTGCATTATCTGTAGCCTTTTAGCAAAACAAACTTTAAAAAAAAAAAATATATATATATATATATATATAAATATATTAGTATTTTATTAAATTGCAATTTTAATCAATAAAATAGATCAGAGTGCGATGGTTTTGTTCGTTATTTAAGTTAAAAATAAATAAAAATAAAATAAATCAGAATTTCCACTGCTGATTACTCTGCAAAGGTTTAAAAATTAAAGGGACAGTAACGCCGTGATTTGGCTGCGTGGCGTTATTTATAAATCCTGCGGATTGGAAAGGAATATCGGGATGGGTGGAGGGATGGATGGATGGATGGATGGATGGATGGAGGGATGGATGGATGAGGGATGGATGGATGGATGGATGGATGGATGGAGGGATGGAGGTGACTCCGATGGCGGCGGAGGAAGGAGTTAAAGGGGAGCTCCAGCAGGGGGGGAGGGGACAATGTTTTAGAACAGCTTTACTGCCTGCATTCATCTCCCAGAGAGGACTGGAGAGTCCCATAGAAATCCATTCATCCATCACCCCTCCCCTTTCCACAGAGACCGCCCCCTGCTCACCATTGGCTGCATTTCAAAATCTTTGGAAGAATAGGGAGGGGGGCGGGGAGGATTAACCCCTTCACTGCTGGGAGGAAGAGACGGGAAAAAAATATTTATAGCTCTGACGTATACCGGAGCGCTGTACAGAGATCACTGAGCCGGTCACCAGAGGAGCTTACACTCTAATGCCCCCCCCCTCACAGTCACAGCAGTCTCTGTACCAGAGGAGCTTACACTCTAATGCCCCCCTCCCCCACAGTCACATCAGTCTCTGTACCAGAGGAGCTTACACTCTAATGCCCCCCCCCCCCCACAGTCACATCAGTCTGTACCAGAGGAGCTTACACTCTAATGTCACCCCACAGTCACATCAGTCTCTGTACCAGAGGAGCTTACACTCTAATGCCCCCCCCCCCAGTCAAATCAGTCTCTGTACCAGAGGAGCTTACACTCTAATGCCCCCCCTCCCACAGTCACATCAGTCTCTGCACCAGAGGAGCTTACACTCTAATGCCCCCCCCCAGTCAAATCAGTCTCTGTACCGGAGGAGCTTACACTCTAATGCCCCCTCCCCCACAGTCACATCAGTCTCTGCACCAGAGGAGCTTACACTCTAATCCCCCCCCCCCACAGTCACATCAGTCTCTATACCAGAGGAGCTTACACTCTAATGCCCCCCCCCCACAGTCACATCAGTCTCTGTACCAGAAGAGCTTACACTCTAATGTCCCCTCCCCCACAGCCACATTAGTCTCTGCACCAGAGGAGCTTACACTCTAATGCCCCCCCCCCACAGTCACATCAGTCTCTGTACCAGAGGAGCTTACACTCTAATGCCCCCCCCCCCACAGTCACATCAGTCTCTGGACCAGAGGAGCTTACACTCTAATGCTCCCCCCTCAGTCACATCAGTCTCTGTACCAGAGGAGCTTACCCTCTAATGTCGCCCCCCCCCCCCCACAGTCACATCAGTCTCTGTACCAGAAGAGCTTACACTGTAATGCCCCCCCCCCACAGTCAAATCAGTCTCTGGACCAGAGAAGCTTACACTCTAATGCCCCCCCCCCCACAGTCACATCAGTCTCTGCACCAGAGGAGCTTACACTCTAATGTCGCCCCCCCCCCCCCCACAGTCACATCAGTCTCTGTACCAGAGGAGCTTACACTCTAATGTCCCCTCCCCCACAGTCACATCAATCTCTGCACGAGAGGAGCTTACACTCTAATGTCCCCCCCCCCCACAGTCACATCAGTCTCTATACCAGAGGAGCTTACACTCTAATGCCCCCCCCCCCACAGTCACATCAGTCTCTATACCAGAGGAGCTTACACTCTAATGCCCCCCCCACAGTCACATCAGTCTCTAGACCAGAGGAGCTTACACTCTAATGTCCCCTCCCCCACAGTCACATCAGTCTCTATACCAGAGGAGCTTACACTCTAATGCCCCCCCCCCACAGTCACATCAGTCTCTATACCAGAGGAGCTTACACTCTAATGCCCCCCCCCCACAGTCACATCAGTCTCTAGACCAGAGGAGCTTACACTCTAATGTCCCCTCCCCCACAGTCACATCAGTCTCTGTACCAGAGGAGCTTACACTCTAATGCCCCCCTCCCCCACAGTCACATCAGTCTCTGTACCAGAGGAGCTTACACTCTAATGCCCCCCCCAGTCACATCAGTTTCTGTACCAGAGGAGCTTACACTCTAATGTCCCCTCCCCCACAGTCACATCAGTCTCTGTACCAGAGGAGCTTACACTCTAATGTCCCCCCACAGTCACACACTATTATTATTATACATATATATAGCTCTGACATATACCGCAGTGCTGTATAGAGATCACAGACTGTGAAGCATGGTGAAGTCTATACACTCACTCTGTGAACACCCCACACGTTTCCTTCCTGGAATCCTTGGACATGTAGTCACTATGCTCTGTGAGTAGCACTGCCTGTGCCACACATTTCACAGAAGCCCCGACCTTCTGAACTACAGAGGTGCTGAGAGGAGGAGTTTCAGGGGGGCGGAGTCTGGACAGGAATGCAGGGAAATCAGGCAAGCAAGGTACCATGGGACATGTAGTCCTTAGCAATGGAGGAGAAGCTGCCAAGCATGCTGGGAATCCTGGAAGTTGTGGAAAGAGGTGATTAGCAGACAGGCATCCAGAAAAGGAGAATTTTCAAGTCATCTTCTATTGGATTGTCAGTGATAAGTCTTGCTTGTGTTATTATGGAATGAAGGTGTATGCTGGGATCTCCTCTGAGGCCGGGACCCCGGTGCTGCAAGGCCACAGTGCGCTGCAAAGGGGGGTTTCCATCATGGTTGGGAAAGGCGCTCATTCAGAGAATTTTACTAATTCATTTATTTATTTTCCAAATTTTTTTATTTTTTTTCCCAAAAAATCTATTTTATAGTTAAAAAACATTGAAGCTTTTCTAGAATCCCTCTGCTGGTCTCCTATGTCTTGTTACAGAGTGTGCAGTGCAGTGCTAATCTCCTATATTACATCCCCCTCTAGTGGTCAATTCTTTAATGACAGCCAGAATTCTGCAGTTTATCACAGGCCTATTTCTGACACATTTCCAAGTTAAATCAGTATTTTTTGCTAGAAAAATAAAAACATTATATATATATATTTTAGCAAGGACTCTGGAGAATTAAATGGCGCTGGTTGCAATTTTTTTTTTGTCAGTATTTGCGCAGCAGTCTTTTAAACGCAATTTAAAAAAAAAAAAAAATACATTTCACTGCATTTAAAAAACTGCATTTAAAAAAAAAAATAAACAATAAAGTTAGCCCAATTTTTTTTCTATAATGTGAAAGATAATGTAAATAGATACCCAACATGTCACGCTTCAAAATTGCGCACGCTCGCGGAATGGGGACAATAATTGGTACTTAAAAACCTCCATAGGCGACGCTTTAAAAATTTCTACAGGTTACCAGCTTAGAATTACAGAGGAGGTCTAGGGCGAGAATTATTGCTCTCGCTCTAACGATCGCGGCGATACCTCACATGTGCGGTTTGAACACTGTTTACATGTGTGGGCGGGACTTACGTATGTGTTTGCTTCTGCGCGAAAGCTCGGAGGGACGGGGCGCTTTAAATTTTTATTTTTATTTTTTTCTTATTTATTTTACCTTTTATTTTTTTATTTTTGCACTGTCCCTTTAAAAAAATAAATAAATTGATCACTTGTATTCCCATTACAAGGAATGTAAACATTCCTTGTATTAGAAATAAGCATTTTTTTTTTCTTTAATGTGAGATCTGGGGTCAAAAAGACCTCACATCTCACATCTACACTAAAAAAAAAACAAATTCCTATTTATTTTATCTTTTATTTTTTATTTTTACACAGTTTTTTTTTTTATTTTTTAAATGTTTTGATCACTTTTATTCCTTCTACAAGGAATGTAAACATCCCTTGTAATAGAATTAATGTAATGTAAGATCTGGGGTCAAAAAATACCTCATATCTCACATCTACACTAAAAAAAAAAAAAAAATAAATAAATACTATTTATTTTATCTTTAATTTTTTTTTTTTTTTTTTTACACTGTTTTTTTTTTATTTATTTTTTTGTTAATTTTTTGATCACTATTATTACAATTACAAACAATGTAAACATCCCTTGTAATAGGAATAAGCATGAGAGGTCCTCTTTAATGTGAGATCTGGGGTCAAAAAGATCTCACATCTCACATCTACACTAAAAAAGTTTTTCCTATTTATTTTATTTTTTATTTTTACACTGTTTTTTTTTTTTTTTAAATGTTTTGATCACTTATCTTTACATTTTTTTTTTACACCATTTTTTTTTTTTTTATGTTTTGATCACTTTTATTCCTATTACAATGAATCTAAACATCCCTTGTAATATAAATAAGCAGGACAGGACCTCTTTAATATGAAATCTGGGGTCAAATGACCTCACACCTCACATCTACACTAAAAAAAAAAAAAAAAAAAAAAATACTATTTATTTTATCTTTTTTTTTTATATATATATTTACACAGTTTTTTTTTTTTTGTTAATGTTTTGATCACTATTATTACAGTTTTTCATATTTATTTTATCTTTTATTTTTTATTTTTACACTGTTTTTTTTTTTTTTTTTTAAATGTTTTGATCACTTATCTTTACATTTTTTTTTTTTACACCATTTTTTTTTTTTTTTTATGTTTTGATCACTTTTATTCCTATTACAATGAATCTAAACATCCCTTGTAATAGAAATAAGCAGGACAGGACCTCTTTAATATGAAATCTGGGGTCAAATGACCTCACACCTCACATCTACACTAAAAAAAAAAAAAAAAAAAATACTATTTATTTTATCTTTTTTTTTTATATATATATTTACACTGTTTTTTTTTTTTTTTTTTGTTAATGTTTTGATCACTATTATTACAGTTTTTCATATTTATTTTATCTTTTATTTTTTATTTTTACACTGTTTTTTTTTTTTTTAAATGTTTTGATCACTTATCTTTACATTTTTTTTTTACACCATTTTTTTTTTTTTTTATGTTTTGATCACTTTTATTCCTATTACAATGAATCTAAACATCCCTTGTAATATAAATAAGCAGGACAGGACCTCTTTAATATGAAATCTGGGGTCAAATGACCTCACACCTCACATCTACACTAAAAAAAAAAAAAAAAAAAAAAAATACTATTTATTTTATCTTTTTTTTTTATATATATATTTACACAGTTTTTTTTTTTTTGTTAATGTTTTGATCACTATTATTACAGTTTTTCATATTTATTTTATCTTTTATTTTTTATTTTTACACTGTTTTTTTTTTTTTTAAATGTTTTGATCACTTATCTTTACATTTTTTTTTTTTTACACCATTTTTTTTTTTTTTTTTATGTTTTGATCACTTTTATTCCTATTACAATGAATCTAAACATCCCTTGTAATAGAAATAAGCAGGACAGGACCTCTTTAATATGAAATCTGGGGTCAAATGACCTCACACCTCACATCTACACTAAAAAAAAAAAAAAAAAAAAATACTATTTATTTTATCTTTTTTTTTTATATATATATTTACACTGTTTTTTTTTTTTTTGTTAATGTTTTGATCACTATTATTACAGTTTTTCATATTTATTTTATCTTTTATTTTTTATTTTTACACTGTTTTTTTTTTTTTTTAAATGTTTTGATCACTTATCTTTACATTTTTTTTTTACACCATTTTTTTTTTTTTTTATGTTTTGATCACTTTTATTCCTATTACAATGAATCTAAACATCCCTTGTAATAGAAATAAGCAGGACAGGTCCTCTTTAATGTGAGATCTGGGGTCAAATGACCTCACACCTCACATCTACACTAAAAAAAAAAAAAAATACTATTTATTTTATCTTTTTTTTTTATATATATTTACACTGTTTTTTTTTTTTTTTTTTTTTTTGTTAATGTTTTGATCACTATTATTACAGTTTTTCATATTTATTTTATCTTTTATTTTTACACTGTTTTTTTAAAAAAAAAAAAAATTGACGGGGTGCTTTAATTTTAATTTTTTTTCCTATTTATCTTTTATTTAAATTTTTTTTTTTTTTTTTTTTTTTTTTTTAATGTTTTGATCCCTTTTATTCCTATTACAATGAATGTAAACATCCCTTGTAATATAAATAATCAGGACAGGTCCTCTTTAATGTGAGATCTGGGGTCAAAAAGACCTCACATCTACACTAAAAAAGTTTTTCCTATTTATTTTATCTTTTATTTTTTTCACAGTTTTTTTTTTTTTTTTGTACTAACTTTATTACTTCATTGGAGGCCAGAGGGGATATTTGGGGTCTAATAGACCCCAAATCTCTCCATAAAGAGGACCTCTCACGTCCCATGCTTTCACAAGGGATGTTTTTCATCCCTTGTGAAAGCATGGGACGTGAGAGGTCCTCTTTATGGAGAGATTTGGGGTCTATTAGACCCCAAATCTCCCCTCTGGCCTCCAATGAAGCCAATCAGACTCCATTGGAGGCTTTTTTTGTTCTAACTTTATTGCTATCACAAGGGATGAACAACATCTCTTGGTACAGCATGGGACGTGAGAGGTCCTCTTTATGGAGAGATTTGGGGTCTATCAGACCCCAAATCTCCCCTCTGGCCTCCAATGAAGCCAATCAGACTCCATTGGAGGCTTTTTTTTGTTCTAACTTTATTGCTATCACAAGGGATGAACAACATCTCTTGGTACAGCATGGGACGTGACAGGTCCTCTTTATGGAGAGATTTGGGGTCTATCAGACCCCAAATCTCTCCTCTGGCCCCCCCCCAGGCAGCCAATCACACACAGGATCAGCAGCTGAAAAGATGATGCCTGTAGGCGCACCCACCATCCCAGTAAAACCAGTGACACCGAAGGATACACAGGATCATTCTCGGAAGTTAAAGCGGTATTAAACCCAAAAGAAAACATTTATTATATTGCAGTTTTACCAATTCTCAGAAGTGACGGCTGCATTAGTTTCCATTTTTAGGCTTTCTTTCTTCTATCATCACCTGGCGATCCAGCCAGTAAGTCCATTGTTTTTCAATAGAAAAGCCCTCTTGTAGTTACATGGATCAGACAAATCACTTAACACTTACAGGGGTGCTTACAATGATCAGCTTTTATTTATTTTCTGTATGTAAATCCCTTTATACCCAAAGGAAAAAAATGGCTTCAATTTGTTAGTGTATCTGAATCTGCTAATACATCTAGCACCCCCTTGTATCTATCTTCTAATACAAGATACAGGAGTTGTGTTACTGGACAAAAAAGAAAACTAATGCAGCCACCGCCTCTAATGATTGGTAAGCTGCAATACATTACATTTTTTGGTTTTCCTACCTTTATAAGCTGTGTGTGACGTTGTGTAGCAGTGCAATGTATTCCTTTCACTGCTTGCGGACCGCCTTCTGCGGCAGAGCGTCTCCGCTGCGCTGGATTATGTACATGTATGTGACCCAGCACTTCCGGGTAGGGATCAAGCGCGCCCGTGTGCCCCTGCTGCCCTGGCTGTGCTGCCATTCACTACAGCACAAGCCAATCAGAGGGTCCCGGCCAATGATTTATGGCGTTCGGCTGAACAAATGATCAGAGATGTATAGTAACTAAGTAGAACTACTTCACTACTGTACATAAGTACGGAAAGGCGGTATCTGTACTTTCCTGGAGTAGAATTTTTTTCTCCTACTTCCACTTTTACTTCACTACATTTTTTCGATGATTTCAATACTTCTACTCCGATATTTTTTTTTTGTGCTGCATAGTTACTCGTTACAAATATAAAAATTACCACTGCCAGAACAGTAGATGGCAGGTTTCATGAAGCTCAAAACATGTGTATTATCAGCGCATACGAAAATAAATGCTACTGTATGTATAAATAAAAGCTGCATTTGAAATAATAAAAAAACAATATGATGTTCAAACTTTTGACTTTAATAACTACATAACACAGTACTTGTACTTTTACTTTCAGTACTTGAGTAGCAAAAAATGTTGAATACTTTAGTACTTCTACTCAAGTCACTTTTTGATGGAGCACTTCCACTTCTACTCAAGTATGGGTTTCGAGGACTTTATACAACTCTGCAAATGACAGAGGAGAGCCCTGTGTGTATATGTGTGTGTGTGTTTGTTTGTTTACACATGTCTGTATGTGTGTGTAAATGTGTGTGTGTATGTTTATGTTTCCATGTATGTGTGAGTGTGCATGTTTTTACATGTGTCTCTGTATGTGTATGTGTTTACATGTGTCCATATATGTGTGTGGATATGTGTGTGTAAATGTGTCTGTATGTGTGTGTATGCTTGTGTTTACATGTGTCTGTATGTGTATGTTTACATGTGTATGTATGTTTGTGTTTGCATGTATGTGTTGTGTCTGTATGTGTGTGTGTGTTTACATGTGCCTGTGTGTATGTTTACATGTGTCTGTGTGTGTGTGTGTGTGTATACTTACATGTGTGTGTATGTGTGTGTGTTTACATGTGTCTGTGTGTATGTTTACATGTGTCTGTGTGTGTGTGTGTGTGTGTGTGTTAACATGTGTCTGTATGTGTGTGTCTGTATGTGTGTGTATGTTTACATGTGTGTGTGTCTGTATATGTGTGTGTGTATGTTTACATGTGTCTGTGTGTGTGTGTTTACATGTGCCTGTGTGTGTGTTTACATGTGTCTGCATGTGTGTTTACATGTGTCTGTATGTGTGTGTGTGTGTGTGTGTTTACATGTGCCTGTGTGTGTGTTTACATGTGTCTGTATGTGTGTGTATACTTACATGTGTGTGTATGTGTGTGTGTTTACATGTGTCTGTATGTGTGTGTCTATATGTGTGTGTGTGTATTTACAAGTGTCTATGTGTCTGTTTACATGTGTCTGTATGTGTGTGTATGTTTACATGTGTCTGTATGTGTGTTTACATGTGTCTGTATGTGTGTGTATGTTTACATGTGTCTGTATGTGTGTCTGTATGTGTATGTGTACATGTGTCTGTGTGTGTGTTTACATGTGTCTGTATGTGTGTGTATGTTTACATGTGTCTGTATGTGTTTACATGTGTCTGTATGTGTGTGTATGTTTACATGTGTGTGTATGTTTGTGTTTACATGCGTCTGTATGTGTACATTTGTGTTTACATGTGTCTATGTTTGTATGTATGTTTGTGTTTACATGTATCTGTATGTATGTGTTTACATGTCTCTGTAGGTTTACACGTGTCTGTATGTGTGTGTTTTTACATTTTTCTGTATGTGTGTGCATGTTTATGTGTGTATGTATGTTTACATGTGTCTGTATGTGTGTGTATTTAGTAGGGAGTGACCGATTATCGGCACCACCAATATATCGAGGGCCAGTATGCACTTTCCCCGGTATATCGGAATCGCCCCCGGAGGTTACCGATATTGCCGATATTTCGGAAAGTGCCGTACCGGAGTGATGCCTGCAGCTAGAGGCGTCCATAGCCGAAGGTCAGCTGTCTTGTAATGACAACCGATGTTTGTGTTTACATGCGTGTGTATTTTTTTCTGTATATGTTTGAGCGTACATGTGTCTCAGTGTGTGTACACGTGTCTGTATATTTGTGTATACACGTGTTTATATATGTGTGTGTGTTTGTGTGTGCGTTTATATGTAGGTGTGTATGTATGTTACTTCTAACCCTTACCCCCCTATTCCTGTACTATTAGAACTGCTTTTTTTAGGCTTATTCATAATAGCAGCAAGGACTGCTGCACCTCTGAAAAGCAATCCATGTTCAGATCGCTTTTTACAGGCCTTTGACAGGTGATAAACCTCACCACCTGCTTTAACCCCCTAAATGCAGCTTCACCACACTGCACCCGAGTGCAATGAGCACAGTTGCAGGTTGGTTGCAGCACAGCCCCATTCATCCATTCTCCCAGGGTTTACCTCCAGCCAGCCATAGCCACATCATGTGGACACCCCCAGCTGCTAAAGGGTGAGCATTTGGGGGTGGTAAAATCAGCTCAACTGCGTGTTTTTACCATCCCCCCCAACTTCACATGTGAACAAGCCCCTGGTTTACACCTGTGCGGCTGCATGTTGCGTGCGTGTATCCGCAGAAATGCAGGTAAAGAAGCCCCAACCCTTTCTTTTTGTTTAAATTGAACTAAACCCCCCCCCCCCCCTGTTTTCCAATGTGTGGGGTGAAGAGAGACCCCCCCCCCAGGATTTGCATGGGGGGGGGCTTTTACTCAGAAATTATTAATATTTTTAATGTTTATGTAATTTATGAACTTCCCCCCCAGGTGCTGTGAAAATACGCAGCTCTGGTGGCTTCAGTACTCACCTTTAATTCACATCTGTCCCCTGCAGTACCCCTTCTTGGCCACAAGATGCCCTCAGTCTTCCAAGTTGAATGACGCTCATTGAGGAATGAGGGCTCTACTGTGAAAGCGGTGTCATGGCCCCGCCCTCTTATTAACGCGCAGTGTACTGGTGCAGAGACTGATGTCATCATGTTAGTGTAGCCCCCCCCCCCCTTAAACTCAGGGAAAAACCAGGGGAAAAACTATACAATCACTCTGAGCTAACTACCGCTCAGCCAAAAACTCAATTGACATACTTCAGGGGGCTACTATGGCAATTTCATTTTTGGCTGAGCTGTAGTTAGCTCAGAGTGATTGTATAGTTTTTCACCTTGTTTTTCCCTAAGTTTAACCCCTTTAGCCCCGCAGGATTTTCCTGCTTAACGTCCAGGCCACTTTTTTCAACTTGGCACTGCGCGAATTTAACTGACAATTGCGCGGTCATGCAACGCTGTACCCAAACGAAATTTACGTCCTTTTTTCCCCAGAAACAGAGCTTTCTTTTGGTGGTATTTGATCACCTCTGCGCTTTTCATTTTTTGCGATATTAAAAAAAAAGAGAGAAAATTTTGCAAAAAAATTGACATTTTCTACTTTGACAGTTAAAAAATATCCAATATATTCAATTTTTGTCATATATTTAGGCCAAAATGTATTTAGCTACATGTCTTTGACAAAAAAAATTCTCAATGAGCGTATTTTTAACCGCTTTAAGACCGGAAGATTTTACCCCATTCCTGTGCAGTCCATATTTTGCGATTCGGCACTGCGTGACTTTAATGGACAATTGCGCGGTCGTGCGACGATGTACCCAAATAATATTTATGTCCTTTTACCCCCCTCCCCCCCCCCACACACTTAAATAGAGCTTTCTGTTGGTGGTATTTTATCCCCTGTGCGATTTTTAATTTTTTAAAAAAAGAGCGACAATTTTGAAAAAAAAAAAAAAAAACAACATTTTTCAAATTTTTTTACATGAAATTCCCCCCCAAAAAATGTACAAATCAAAATTTTTTAACATTTTAGGCCAATTTGTTTTCTGCTACATATGTTTGGTACAAAAAAACCCCAGTAAGCGTATTTTGATCGGTTTGCGCAAAAGTTATCGCGTTTACTAACTACGGGAAAGATTTATGTCATTTTTATTGTTTTTTTTTTTTTACTAGTAATGGCGCCGATCTGCGATTTTTTTGCAGGACTGCGACATTGCGGCGGACGGATCAGACCCCTTACTGACATTTTTTACTTTTTTGGGGGGACCAGTGACATTACTACAGTGCTAAAAAATATGCACTGTTACTGTAATAATGACACTGGCAGGGAAGGGGTTAACTTTATTGGTGATCAAGGGGTTAAGTGTGTCCCTAGGGGCGTGCTTCTTACTGTCAAGGGGTGTGGCTAGTGATGTAACCACAGAGACCTACGATCCTACATAGCAGGATCGTATGATCTCTGCAGTTACACCAGGGAGAATGACAGCCGTCTGCCTTTCTCCCTCTCCAGCGGGAGATCGCGAGTGACCGGCGGACATCGGAGCCGCCGGTCACACGCGCGGACATGTCAGGGAACAAGCGGGGGCGGGAGCGCGCCTCCGGAGGTGCGCGCTCGCCCCCTAGAGGCTCCTGGGCGAGCGACGTCACTTTGCCTGTACGGGGCTGACTGCCGCAGTCGTGCCGCGGTCGGCGATCGGTTAGACTTAGGGAAAAACCAGGTGAAAAACTATACAATCAGTTTGAGCTAACTACCGCTCAGCCAAAAACGAAATTGACATAGTTCAGGGGGATACTATGTCAATTTCATTTTTGGCTGTGCTGTAGTTAGCTCAGAGTGATTGTATAGTTTTTCACTTGGTTTTTCCCTATGTTTAAAGTGTCCCTAAACCAACATTATAAAAAACTCTCAATAAATGGTGTATTGCATGCCGTTCATACTCACTCAGTCACTATGAGATTCCTTTTTTGTATTCTACAAATAACCTGGTTGATCCTGCTGCTCTCTATCTCCCCCTGCTGTCCATGTCCCCATTTCAGCTGGGGATTTTATAAAGCAGTGGTTGGCAGCTATGCACATGCTCAGTTCTCAGTGAGTTTCTATGCTGAACATTTCCTTCCCTACCAGTAGGGGTAGCTGCAGTGGTGTATTTTGGTTTTGTGCTGCCCTAGGCAAGACTAAGCCCCCCCCCCCCATGTAAATTTGCCCCACTCCTTCCTTTTTAACAGATGTGACTCCCTCCAAAATTTAAGGACTACAAGTCCCAGCATGAACCCCTGAGATCTCATGAGAGGGGGGTGGGAGAGAGGGGGGATGGGTGAGGGAGGGAGGTGTGAGAGAGAGGGGGGATGAGAGAGAGGGGGGATGAGAGAGAGGGGGGGATGAGAGAGAGGGGGGATGAGAGAGAGAGAAAGGGGGGATGAGAGAGGGGGGGGGGGTGAGAGAGAGAGGGGGGATGAGAGAGAGAGGGGGGATGAGAGAGAGAGAAAGGGGGGATGAGAGAGAGGGGGGGGTGAGAGAGAGAGGGGGGATGAGAGAGAGAGGGGGGATGAGAGAGAGAGAGAAAGGGGGGATGAGAGAGAGGGGGGGGTGAGAGTGCAATAGAGGGGGGGTGAGAGAGAGAGAAGGGGGGATGAGAGAGAGAGAGGGGTGGGAGAGAGAGAGAGGGGTGGGAGAGAGAGAGGAGGGGGGGGGGGTGTGAGAGGCAGCTCTAGCAACCACTGGCCAAAAAGATTCTCAGTTGGAGGGGGAGGGACTTTTTTTGCTGCCCCCCTGCAAAGTGCTGCCCTAGGCCTGGGCCTTGTTGGCCTAGGCCAAAATACAGCACTGGATAGCTGCGGACTTTTATTTTTTTCTGTGGGGGGGAGGCGGGGGCTGGAGCTCCGCTTTAAGATTCCTGAGTAGGTAGGTATGAAGAAAAAATACTCGTCAGCAGGAACTCCAATGCAGTGGGCAGGTGGCTCTGATTGGCTCCTTCTATATATAGGATCACATGTCTCTATGGTAATTTCACAAGCCCCGCCCCATACAGTTAGAAAACACTCCCTAGGCACACATTTAACCCTTTGATCACCCACAGGGTTAACCCCTTCCCTGCCAGTGTCATTATTACAGTAACAGTGCATATTTTTTAGCACTGTAGTAATGTCACTGGTCCCCCCAAAAGTGTTGAAAATGTCAGTTAGGGGTCCGATCTGTCTGCCGAAATGTCGCTGTCCAACTAGAAATCGCAGATCGCCGCCATTGCTAGTAAAAAAAAAATAAATAAATAACATTAATCTTTCCCGTAGTTAGTAGATGCGATAACTTTTGTGCAAACCAATCAAAATACGCTTATTGCGAATTTTTTTTTTTTTTTACCAAAAATATGTAGCAGAATACAAATTGGCCTAAAATGATGAAAAAATTAGATTTTTAATTTTTTTGGGGAATATTATATACTGTATCTTTGATCACCCCTGGGTTAACCCCTTCCCTGCCAGTGTCATTATTACAGTAACAGTGCATATTTTTAGCACTGATTACTGCAGTAATGTCATTGGTCCCCCCAAAAGTGTCAAAAATGTCAGTTAGGGGTCCGATCTGTCCGCCGCAATGTCGCAGTCCCGCTAAAAATCGCAGATCGCCGCCATCACTAGTAAAAAAAAAAAAAAAAAATAAAACGATAAAAATGACAAAACGTTCCCCTAATTTGTAAATGCGATAACTTTTGCGCAAACCAATCAAAAAACCCTTATTGGGATTTTTTTTTTACCAAAAATATGTAGCAGAATACAAATTGGCCTAAGATGTTAAAAAATTTTGATTTTTACATTTTTTTTTTTTGGGGAATGTTAGATAGCAGAATGTGAAAAATATATTTTTTTTTTTCCAGAATTGTCGCTCTTTTTTTGTTTATAGCGCAAAAAAAAACAAAAATCGCACAGGTGATCAAATACCACCAAAAGAAAGAAATCTCTGTTTGTGGGAAAAAAAAGGGCATCAATCTTATTTGGGTACAGCGTTGCACGACCGCGCAATTGTCAGTTAAAGTAACGCAGTGCCGAATCGCAAAAATATGGCCTGGTCATTAAGGGGGAAATCTTCCGGTCCAGAAGTGGTTAGGGGGGAAGTCTAGAATCAGGTTTACAGGGCATTTTTTCAGCATGCGAGGGAACGGAGTTCCGTCACCTCCAGCACTGGATGTATGTAATGGCAAGGTGTTCTGGGGTGTGATGGAGGGTCTACTGATGCTGGCTGCTGGGGGATATATTGTTGCTGGAGACTATCTATTCTTGTGTGGTGGCCTATTGTTTCTAAGGAGGTCTATTGTTGCAGTTGGGGGATCTATTGTTTTGGGGGGGTATGTTGCTAGGGGAGTCAATTGTTTCTGGAAGGGATCTACTGTTGTGAAACGAGTCAATTGTTCCTGACTTCTGGAAAGTCTATTGATGCTGGCTCCTGGGAGATCTGTTCTTTCTGCCTGGGGGGGTCAGTTGTTTCTGGGGTGATAGTGTGTTGCAGGGGTCCTATGTTGCTGGGGGGGTCTATTGTTGCAGTTGGGGGATATATTGTTTGGGGGGGGGTATGTTGCTAGGGGAGTCAATTGTTTCTGGAAGGGATCTACTGTTGTGAAACAAGTCAATTGTTCCTGGCTGCTGGAAAGTCTATTGATGCTGACTCCTGGGAGATCTGTTCTTTCTACCTGGGGGGTCAATTGTTTCTGGGGTGATAGTTTGTTGCAGGGGTCCTATGTTGCTGGGGGGGTCTATTGTTGCAGTTGGTGGATATATTGTTTGGGGGGGGGGTATGTTGCTAGGGGAGTCAATTGTTTCTGGAAGGGATCTACTGTTGTGAAACGAGTCAATTGTTCCTGGCTTCTGGAAAGTCTATTGATGCTGGCTCCTGGGAGATCTGTTCTTTCTGCCTGGGGGGTCAATTGTTTCTGGGGTGATAGTTTGTTGCAGGGGTCCTATGTTGCTGGGGGGGGGGTCTATTGTTGCAGTTGGGGGATATATTGTTTGGGGGGGGTATGTTGCTAGGGGAGTCAATTGTTTCTGGAAGGGATCTACTGTTGTGAAACGAGTCAATTGTTCCTGGCTGCTGGAGAGTCTATTGATGCTCTGTTCTTTCTGCCTGGGGGGGTCAGTTTTTTCTGGGGTGATAGTTTGTTGCAGGGGTCCTATGTTGCTGGGGGGGGGGTCTATTGTTGCAGTTGGGGGATATATTGTTTGGGGGGGGGGTATGTTGCTAGGGGAGTCAACTGTTTCTGGAAGGGATCTACTGTTGTGAAACGAGTCAATTGTTCCTGGCTGCTAGAGAGTCTTGATGCTGGCTCCTAGGAGATCTGTTCTTTCTGCCTGGGGGGGTCAGTTGTTTCTGGGGTGATAGTTTGTTGCAGGGGTCCTATGTTGCTGGGGGGGGTCTATTGTTGCAGTTGGGGGATATATTGTTTGGGGGGGTGGTATGTTGCTGGGGGAGTCAATTGTTTCTGGAAGGGATCTACTGTTGTGAAACGAGTCAATTGTTCCTGACTGCTGGAAAGTCTATTGATGCTGGCTCCTGGGAGATCTGTTCTTTCTGCCTGGGGGGGTCAGTTGTTTCTGGGGTGATAGTTTGTTGCAGGGGTCCTATGTTGCTGGGGGGTCTATTGTTGCAGTTGGGGGATATATTGTTTTGGGGGGGGGGGTATGTTGCTAGGGGAGTCAACTGTTTCTGGAAGGGATCTACTGTTGTGAAACGAGTCAATTGTTCCTGACTGCTGGAAAGTCTATTGATGCTGGCTCCTGGGAGATCTGTTCTTTCTGCCTGGGGGGGTCAGTTGTTTCTGGGGTGATAGTTTGTTGCAGAGGTCCTATGTTGCTGGGGGGTCTATTGTTGCAGTTGGGGGATATATTGTTTTGGGGGGGGGGTATGTTGCTAGGGGAGTCAACTGTTTCTGGAAGGGATCTACTGTTGTGGAAGGGGTCAATTGTTCCTGGCTGCTGGAAAGTCTATTGATGCTGGCTCCTGGGAGATCTGTTCTTTCTGCATGGGGGGTCAGTTGTTTCTGGAGTGATAGTTTGTTGCAGGGGTCCTATGTTGCTGGGGGGTCTATTGTTGCAGTTGGGGGATATATTGTCTCGGGGGGGGGGGGGGTATGTTGCTAGGGGAGTCAATTGTTTCTGGAAGGGATCTACTGTTGTGGAAGGGGTCAATTGTTCCTGGCTGCTGGAGAGTCTATTGATGCTCTGTTCTTTCTGCCTGGGGGGGTCAGTTGTTTCTGGGGTGATAGTTTGTTGCAGGGGTCCTATGTTGCTGGGGGGTCTATTGTTGCAGTTGGGGGATATATTGTTTCGGGGGGTATGTTGCTAGGGGAGTCAACTGTTTCTGGAAGGGATCTACTGTTGTGGAAGGGGTCAATTGTTCCTGGCTGCTAGAGAGTCTTGATGCTGGCTCCTAGGAGATCTGTTCTTTCTGCCTGGGGGGTCAGTTGTTTCTGGGGTGATAGTTTGTTGCAGGGGTCCTATGTTGCTGGGGGGTCTGTTGTTGCTGCTGGCTGCAGGGCATCTATTTTACAGCTTTTTCTTGTTATTATTACCAAATTCCATACAAATTACATTATGGCACTTGGCTCTGTATTCTCTAAATGAGGCGGTTCTGGGAGGTGGGTAGGGGGTTGGAACCAAGGGTCGGCGCTTGGAGGTGGGTTGGGGGGGCGGAGTCACAGAAGGGGGGAGTTCCTGCACCTATTCTCTGAGAAAAAAAGCCCTACAGGCTCACATTGCTTGTATTATTGTGTGCAAGTGCTTTGAGATGCGTTTATTACAGCATTACATCGCCATGATATGCGATCTGTTCATTTTTTTTTTTTTATCCAATGTACCCAAAATCAGCCGACCATTATTGTGAACTAGCAATTATAAAAGGCTGTTTGCCTTATTCTTGCATTGGGACTAATACAGGCGGTGTGAATCAGCCTCTTCGGTAGATATGCATACTCCTAAGTGAGCAGTAGGGGGCAGCAGAGAATAAAGAATCTCCTTCTGGGGTGGGTCTCCTCATCTTTGAAGGAAAATATATCTCATCGCATTGTAACAAGCTCTGTAATGCGGTTACATTTGGTGACATCCACCCTGAATCTGCTGGTCTGGACGCTGTAAACGCTCATATTTCGGCATTTTTTAGTTGCAGTGAAATGCGTATCGCATTGCGCACAGCCTGGATGACGCGACCTGTGCCGTTATCGTCAGCGATCCTAAGATCTCTGGATAGCATTATATGTATTCATTATATACAGAGCTTCCGGGAAAGTATTCACAGCGCTTCACTTTTTCCACATTTTGTTATGTTACAGCTTTATTCCAAAATGGATTAAATTCATTATTTTCCTCAAAATTCTACAAACAATCCCCCAAAATGACAAGGTGAAAGGAGTTTGTTTGAAATCTTTGCAAATGTATTAAATATAAAAAAACATATACAAAATAAAAAAATAAAAAACAAATAAAAAAATAAAAAAACTCCCATGTACATAAGTATTCACACCCCTTTGCTCAGTACTTTGGTGAAGCTCCTTTGGCACCAATTACAGCCTCCAGTATTTCTGAGTATGATGCTACAAGCTTGGCACTCCTATTTTTGGGTAGTTTCTCCCATTCTTCTTTGCAGGACCTCTCAAGCTCCATCAGATTGGATGGGGAGGGTCGGTGCACAGCCATTTTCAGATCTCTCTGGTGATGTTCAATCGGGTTCAAGTCTGCGCTCTGGCTGAGCCACTCAAGGACATTCACAGAGTTGTCCAGTGTTGCGTTTTTTTTAAAAAAGGTCTGGGACTTTTTTCACCCGCAGCAGATTGCGTTTTGCATGTAATAGACTTCCATAGAGTTGCAGCAAAACTGCAAGTTTTGCTTTTTTTGATGCGTTTTGTGTGGGGGGGGGGTGGTTTTCCCTTTAAAAACACTGTGTAGAGCTGGTTGCTAAAGAGCGGGCTTTCGAGCTGGCCGCTGCATCTTTAACAACTGATGAGTCATCAGCTGTCAGCGGGATTCCCCGCTGACAGCTGAGTGTGAAAAAAGAAATTGCTGGCATTATAAAAATCAGGAAAAAAAAAAAGCCCCCCCCCCCCCCACCTCCAATCCAATCCATACTAGGCTATTTAGGTCTGGTATGGATTTGGAGGGGAAACCTGCACCAAAAGCTGGCCGCTGCGTCCTTAACAACAGATGAGTCATCAGCTGTCAGCGGGATTCCCCGCTGACAGCTGAGTGTAAAAAAAAGAAATTGCTGGCATTATAAAAATTAGGGGAAAAAAACGCCCCCCCCCCCCACCTCCAATCCAATCCATACTAGGCTATTTAGGTCTGGTATGGATTTGGAGGGGAAACCCGCACCAAAAGCTGGCCGCTGCGTCCTTAACAACAGATGAGTCATCAGCTGTCAGCGGGATTCCCCGCTGACAGCTGAGTGGGAAAAAATAAATTGCTGGCATTATAAAAATCAGGAAAAAAAAACGCCCCCCCCCCCCCCCCATCTCCAATCCAATCCATACTAGGCTATTTAGGTCTGGTATGGATTTGGAGGGGAAACCCGCACCAAAAGCTGGCCGCTGCGTCCTTAACAACAGATGAGTCATCAGCTGTCAGCGGGATTTCCCACTGACAGCTGAGTGTAAAAAAAAGAATTGCTGGCAAAATAAAAATAAAAATCAGGGAAAAAAATGGTGTGGGGTCCCCCCCCCCAATCCATACCAGGCTTTTCAGGTCTGGTATGGATTTGGAGGGGAAACCCACGCCAAATGCTGGCCGCCGCGTCATTAACAAGGAATGAGTCATCAGCTGTCAGTGGGAATTTCCGGCTGACAGCTGAGTGTCAAAAAAAGAATTGCTGGCAAGATAAAAAATAAGAATTAGGGGGAAAAAGCTAAAGCTAACCGCCGCGTCCTTAACAACAGATGAGTCATCAGCTGTCAGCGGGATTGCCCGCTGACAGCTGAGTGTAAAAAAAAAAAAGAAGAATTGCTGGCAAATTAAAAAAAATAAAAGTCGGGGGGAAAAAAACGGTGTGGGGTCCCCCCCCCCTCCAAATCCATGCCAGGCTATTCAGGTCTGGTATGGATTTGGAGGGGAACCCCACGCCAAAAGCTGGCCGCCGCGTCCTTAACAACCAATGAGTCATCGGCTGTCAGTGGGGTTCCCCGCTGACAGCTCAGTGTAAAAAAAAAAGAATTGCTGGCAACATTTTTAAAAATCTGGAAAAAAAAACGCGCTGGGGGCCCCCCCCAAATTCATACCCCAAAGCTGGCCGCGGCGTCCTTAACAACCGATGAGTCATCAGCTGTCAGCGGGATTCCCAGTGTAATAAAAAAAAAAGACTTGCTGGCAAAATAAAAATCAGGGAAAAAAACGGTGTGGGGTTCTCTTCCCCCCCCCCCCAGTCCATACCAGGCTATTCAGGTATGGTATGAATTTGGAGGGGACCCCCACGCCAATTTTTTTTAAAAACATAGCGTTGGGTCCCCCCCAAAATCCATACCAGGCCCCTATACGAGCATGCAGTGCGGCAGGTAAGGAAAGGGGGGGCAAGTCGTTTTCCCCCCATTTGAAGTTGAGCGCCACACCAGACCCCTATCTAAGCATGCAGCGTGGCAGATCAGGAAAGGAGGGTGGGGGCAAGTAGATTTCCCCCATATAAAGATGATCGCCAAGACCTGCCGAAACAATAACAGCAGTAAAAACCTGACAGAAGATCTAACCCTTCCCTACTATATCCAAAATAAAAAATTGCCTTTACACACTTAAGTTAGACCTCATCGGCCGTTACGGGTTATATCTGGCACGCGATGCCGCAGGCAACCCATAATCCTTTGTGCTACCAGAGCTGACGCTCCTCGCGCTATGCCAGGCTGGCAGAGGCTGCCGAAATAAAACTCCTGCCAAGCCCTCGGAACAGATGTTGCAGGGAATCCGAGATCAAACATCCACGGGCCGAACTGCCTTTCAACGACCACATAAAAATTGCGCCCTAAGCGCGAAGGGGGGTGGGGGGGCCGCGAAGAACGGCCGTCCGTGGGGGGACCGTGATCTACACCGAAAAAAAAAGAAGTCATAAAAAAAACTAAAATTTTTCTTTTTCGGCGGATGATTATGCGGCGGCAGGCGGTGACGGCGAGGTCCTGGGTGCCCGTCCAGGAACCCAGATGGCAGACACACAAAGGCGGCTGTTATGAAAGCAAAAAGTGTGCAAACAGATTTATGTGTGCACACAAGATTATTGGTGGGTGCGCGGCGCCTCGTCGGCGCAGCTGCTGCATGGGAGAGGCCTACGGAGAGGCTCAATCCCAAAGTCAATAGAGGGAGACCAGATGAGACTCTGGCGTCGGGAAGCGGCACAAAAGTGCAGACCTTGAGCGCAAGGCGGGCGGCGAAGAGACGGCGCCGTGTTGTTTTTGAAGTGGATAAAACGCGGGGCGAGCGTCACGGCGATGTTCAGTTTCAGGTTCTCAAGGACAGAAAAAAAAAAGTCTCGCCGGGAAAGAGCGAAACTTTTAGGCGGTTTACAGCTCGTTAACTTCCACGGATGACGGCGCTGAGAGCTCCGAGCCCCCTTACCTGAGATCAGCCGTCCTGGGGACGTTATAGCCGGAGAATTTCTCAGCTTATCTGATTTTCGGTAAGGGCTCAGACCCCCCGTGACTCACTCGGCAATAGTTTGGTAGTTAACCACTTGCCGACCGCCCGCCGCAGTTTTACTGCGGCAGTCTGGCTCAGCTGCGCGAAACGACATAGCCCTACACAGTCGCACGCGGGGTGCTGGGGGGCAGCGCGCTTACGCTCCCACTAGGCAGCGGGGATGCCGATCCACGGGACAGGCGGCCGCGATTGCCTCCGTGCACCCGCGATCGCTCCCCGCTGAGAGAGAAGGACGGTCAGCTGTTGTAAACACAGCCAACCGCTGTTCTCTCTAAAATCCTTCTATATAGGATCACAGGTCTCTATGATTATTCCACAGGTCCCTCCCCCCATACAGTTAGAAAACACCCCCCTAGGCTCACACTTAACCCTTTGATCACCACTGTGTTAGTTGAGGAGCTGCAGGCTGCCGATAACTAAATAGCTCCCTCCAGTGGCGGCTGGTGCTCCATCAGTCGGGGGGAGCGGCAGATGGACCTGCCCCCCCATATCACTCCCCTAGCACCACCACATCTCTCGCCCGCCAGTCAGTCAGTTTACTTACCTTGTTCCTCCGGAATGACAGGCGGGGGCTGCTTCCCCCTCAGCTTCCCCCTGCTGAAACATGAGGTGATGGTCGTGGATGAATGGCACAACAATGGGCCTCAGGATCTCCTCACGGTATCTCTGTGCGTTCAAAATGCCATCAATAAAATGCACCTGTGTTCCTTGTCCATAACATATGCCTTGCCCATACCATAACCCCACCGCCACCATGGGCCACTCCATTCACAACATTTGCCTGCCCATACCATAACCCCACCGCCACACCATGGGCCACTCCAACCATAACATACACCTGCCCATACCAAAACCCCACCGCCACACCATGGGCCACTCCATTCACAACATATGCCTGCCCATATCATAACCCCACCGCCACACCATGGGCCACTTCAACCATAACATACACCTGCCCATACCAAAACCCCACCGCCACACCATGGGCCACTCCATTCACAACATATGCCTGCCCATACCATAACCCCACCGCCACCATGGGCCACTCCATCCACAACATACACCTGCCCATACCAAAACCCCGCCACCATGGGCCACTCCATTCACAACATATGCCTGCCCATACCATAACCCCACCGCCACACCATGGGCCACTCCATCCATAACATACACCTGCCCATACCAAAACCCCGCCACCATGGGCCACTCCATTCACAACATACGCCTGCCCATACCATAACCCCACCGCCACCATGGGCCACTCCATCCACAACATTTGCCTGCCCATACCATAACCCCACCGCCACACCATGGGCCACTCCAACCATAACATACACCTGCCCATACCAAAACCCCGCCACCATGGGCCACTCCATTCACAACATATGCCTGCCCATACCATAACCCCACCGCCACCACGGGCCTATCCATCCACAACATATGCCTGCCCATGCCATAACCCCACCGCCACACCATGGGCCACTCCATCCATAACATACACCTGCCCATACCAAAACACCGCTACCATGGGCCACTCCATTCACAACATATGCCTGCCCATACCATAACCCCCACCGCCACTGTGGGCCACTCCATCCACAACATACGCCTGCCCATACCATAACCCCCACCGCCACTATGGACCACTCCATCCACAACATACGCCTGCCCATACCATAACCCCACCGCCAACCATGGGCCACTCCATCCACAACATATGCCTGCCCATACCATAACCCCACCGCCACCATGGGCCACTCCATCCACAACATACGCTTGCCCATACCATAACTCCACCGCCACTATGGGCCACTCCATCCACAACATACGCCTGCCCATACAATAACCCCACAGCCAACCATGGGCCACTCCATCCACAACATACGCCTGCCCATACCATAACCCCACCGCCACCATGGGCCACTCCATTCACAACATATGCCTGCCCATACCATAACCCCCACCGCCACTATGGGCCACTCCATCCACAACATACGCCTGCCCATACCATAACCCCCACCGCCACTATGGGCCACTCCATCCACAACATACGCCTGCCCATACCATAACCCCACCGCCAACCATGGGCCACTCCATCCACAACATACGTCTGCCCATACCATAACCCCACCGCCACCATGGGCCACTCCATCCACAACATACGCTTGCCCATACCATAACCCCACCGCCACTATGGGCCACTCCATCCACAACATACGCTTGCCCATACCATAACCCCACCGCCAACCATGGGCCACTCCATCCACAACATACGCCTGCCCATACCATAACCCCACCGCCAACCATGGGCCACTCCATCCACAACATATGCCTGCCCATACCATAACCCCACCGCCACCATGGGCCACTCCATCCACAACGTTGACATCAGCAATCCGCTCACCCATACGACGCCATACACGCTGTCTGCCATCTGCCCTGTACAGTGAAAACCCGGGATTCATCCATGAAGAGAACACCTCTCCAAAGTGCCAGACACCATTGAATGTGAGCATTTGCCCACTCAAGTCAGAACTGCAGTCAGGTGGAGACCCCGATGAGGACGATGAGCATGCAGATGAGCTTCCCTGAGACGGTTTCTGACAGTTTGTGCACAAAATCTTTGGTTATGGTAAGCGATTGTTGCAGCAGCTGTCCGGGTGGCCGGTCTCAGATGGTCTTGGAGGTGAAGATGCTGGATGTGGAGGTCCTGGGCTGGTTTGGCCAGTCTCAGATGGTCTTGGAGGTGAAGATGCTGGATGTGAAGGTCCTGGGTTGGTGTGGTTACACAGGTCTGCGGTTGTGAGGCCGGTTGGATGTACTGCCGAATTCTCTGAAACGCCTTTGGAGACGGTTTATGGTAGAGAAATGAACATTCAATTTACGGGCAACAGCTCTGACGGACATTCCTGCGTGCCAATTGCACGTTCCCTCAAAACATGCGACCTCTGTGGCATTGTGTTGAGTTGCCTTTTATTGTGGCCAGCCTAAGGCACACCTGTGCAATAATCATGCTGTCTGATAAGCATCTTGATATGCCACACCTGTAAGGTGGATGGATTATCTCGGCAAAGGAGAAGTGATCACTAACACACATTTAGACAGATTTGTGAAAGTCTTCGATCTTTGGGTTCAGCTCTTGAAAAATTGGGGCAAAAACCAAAGTGTTGCGTTTATAGTTTTATTCGGTGTAATTAGCTTCCGCCTTCCTGAAGAAACACATTGATACTGAATGCCGTGAAAATTGATGAGCTTCAGGCTGTCGGTCACTGACCTCCTCAATCATTTGCTGGTCGGTATTAGAAGGCCAACACTGGTTTTGGGTGGAGACTGGAGTGATGATCCTCCTTCAAGCATCTTCCACCTCTGAAGGATTCCAATGATGAGATCTTCCAGCTGAGGTGGCCAATCTGAGGGGGCATAGCACTCACTGGAACTTCCATTTTCTTACAAAGAATGGAACCGGAAAAGTGAGACTTAATTTCTTGGATTTGTATCGGCTGTGGAATTCTAGCAAGGATCTCTCCACTGGCCAGCTTGGGACGGACTGACACTCTACCATTTGATGGACTTAATGGAAATGAGGAGCATGAATCCCATGGACCGTGATGACACGGATTGTAGGATTTAGTCCCCATGGCAACTGGGAAGATTCTATGGACACATCTGGACACATCCGGCTGTGTGGATTCGCCTCGAATTTTAGAAGTCTGTATAATTAATTGCATCAGTTGCAGAGGTCAAATCCCATCGTATGTTAATGAGAATTTCATTACCAAGGTGTCGATTGTGCAGCCAATGTGCAGACAAGTGTTCTTTCTCAAGTAGAGCTGTATGCATTCACATACCTCCATAGAACCAACCTCTATGTACCGTATGGTTCAACTGCTGACTTGGCATCACCCACAGACAGCTTCACTTTTCCATAAGACACTGCAGTAGAATCCAACTTAACTTTACTTCTCACAAGTTCAGTACAGAGGAGGTTTTCGAATTGTAAGAAGATACCAGCTTTTCTAAACCCCGTCTGAGCGAACTTGGAAGAAACAGAGAGGGTTTAGCTAGGACTAATCTAACTAGCACTGAAAAGGAGGGGAGGACAGAGGGAGACACCAAATGACATAACTAAACAAGTTGTAATTAGCCTAAACCACCACTTGAGGTCAGCATACTACAGCGCAATAGTATCCTGATCAGTAGAACCGAGAAATACACATAAGTGGGACAGTCAATGAGTAAGTGTGATAATACGTGGTGGTCTTCTACAGTTATCAGTGTCACATACAATAATAGAATCTGTGTTCAAAAGACAACAGAAAATTCAAAGCAATCAGTGTCAGTGAATGTAACATTGAATCAAATCATAACAGACCCTTGGAATTGCATTCAATGTTTCAGAGGGCTTAGCTGTTGACAAGCAAATTGGGGGGTTCCCTCCATCTCTGTGCTGAGTTTCTGGGTCGGTACACCTGCTGTACCCAATATGAGGGGTTCCCACCATCCCTGTGCTGAGTTTCTGGGTCTGTACACCTGCTGTACCCATTAGGAGGGGTTCCCAACATCCCTGTGCTGAGTTCCCGGGTCTGTAGACCTGTTGTGCCCATTATGAGGGGTTCCCACCATCCCTGTGCTGAGTTCCAGGGTCTGTACACCTGCTGTGCCAATTATGAGGGGTCCCCACAATCCCTGTGCTGAGTTTCCAGGTTTGTACACCTCCTGTGCCCATTATGAGGGGTTTCCATCATCCCTGTGCTGAGTTTCCAGGTTTGTACACCTGCTGTGCCCATTATGATGGGTTCCCACCATCCCTGTGCTGAGTTCTGGGGTCTGTACACCTGCTGTGCCCAATATGAGGGGTTCCCACCATCCCTGTGCTGAGTTCCCAGGTCTGTACACCTGCTGTGCCCATTATGAGGGGTTCCCACCATCCCTGTGCTGAGTTCCCGGGTCTGTACACCTGCTGTGCCCATTATGAGGGGTTCCCACCATCCCTGTGCTGAGTTCCTGGGTCTGCACACCTCCTGTGCCCATTATTAGGGGTTCCCACCATCCCTGTGCTGAGTTCCTGGGTCTGTAGACCTTTTGTGCCCATTATGAGGGGTTCCCACCATCCCTGTGCTGAGTTCCCGGGTCTGTACACCTGCTGTGCCCATTATGAGGGGTTCCCACCATCCCTGTGCTGAGTTCCTGGGTCTGTACACCTGCTGTGCCCATTATGAGGGGTTCCCACCATCCCTGTGCTGAGTTCTGGGGTCTGTACACCTGCTGTGCCCATTATGAGGGGTTCCCACCATCCCTGTGCCGAGTTCCCGGGTCTGAGGAGTTCCACTGTTGGAGAATCTAAGATATACAGAATTTCGGGGGGTGACCCCGAATGTTGTACTCCACCTATAACTGAAATCTCACATTTGGCCGGACCGATCCTTTTAATTTCCATATTGAGCGGTTAAAATGTTGGCTAATATTTTTTTTTTTTAAAAGAGACAGATGAACATTGGAGAAAAGATGGCGCCCGGGTTGGGAGCCATCTTGCTCTGCTGGGAGATGGCGAGGGCCTCTGATTATTGGAGATCGGCGGCACAGAACGTTCGGCGCTCGGCGTTCCAGCAAGGCACAACTCAATCAGGCCTTTCCTTTTCAAGTTTTAATGAAACCGAGCGGCGAACAATTGCACGCCATTCATTTCTCTGAAAACAGCGCACTAGTCCAGCTGTGACAAGCCGACAACAGCATTCTGAGAGCCTCTTCAGGACGTCCCCCCCCCCCCTTCCATCACCCCCCCCCCCACTCCTCGCCTGCCTGGAATAAACACACCGAATCCAGTCTGTCGGCACGATGAGGCCGGACCCAGGAGCTGAATTACTATTAAGTGCTGCCTTTGTGCTCGGCACAATAGTGACCATATGTCAGAAAGTTGGCTGGCAGGAGCGAGGACAATGGACATCCCAGAAGGCAGCGAGCAGTGGCAGAATGTTCACCCTCCTCCCTCACCACTCACATTGCTTCATTTCACCCCTGGGAGCTGGGGGAGCTCGGGAGAACTTCGGGTGGGATGGGGGAAATGGGGGATCACTGAGGTCTGCATGGCCGGAGAATGGAGGGAGAGGGCAGGAGGATGGAGGATCCCTGCTATGCCATAGAGTGGGGAGGAAATAAAGGGGGAAACTGCTGCTGCCGGGCCCATAAGGTGCCAATTGTGTCCATTTATTACCTGCAGAGAAAAGAGTGTCAGTATGTAAGAGGGGGATTAATAAGCCCAATAAAGACCAGTATGCAGGGTGTAATTCTCAGTATCTGTTCTTATTCTGTATGTATGGACTCTGCACAGTACCACTTCTCTTGTCCTGTATGCTGGGTGTAATTCTCAGTATCTGTTCTTATTCTGTATGTATGGACTCGGCACAGTACTACTTCTCCTGTCCTGTATGCTGGGTGTAATTCTCAGTATCTGTTCTTATTCTGTATGTATGGACTCTGCACAGTACCACTTCTCTTGTCCTGTATGCTGGGTGTAATTCTCGGTATCTGTTCTTATTCTGTATGTATGGACTCTGCACAGTACCACTTCTCTTGTCCTGTATGCCGGGTGTAATTCTCAGTATCTGTTCTTATTCTGTATGTATGGACTCTGCACAGTACTACTTCTCTTGTCCTGTATGCTGGGTGTAATTCTCGGTATCTGTTCTTATTCTGTATGTATGGACTCTGCACAGTACCACTTCTCTTGTCCTGTATGCTGGGTGTAATTCTCAGTATCTGTTCTTATTCTGTATGTATGGACTCTGCACAGTACCACTTCTCTTGTCCTGTATGCTGGGTGTAATTCTCGGTATCTGTTCTTATTCTGTATGTATGGACTCTGCATAGTACCACTTCTCTTGTCCTGTATGCCGGGTGTAATTCTCAGTATCTGTTCTTATTCTGTATGTATGGACTCTGCACAGTACTACTTCTCTTGTCCTGTATGCTGGGTGTAATTCTCGGTATCTGTTCTTATTCTGTATGTATGGACTCTGCACAGTACCACTTCTCTTGTCCTGTATGCTGGGTGTAATTCTCAGTATCTGTTCTTATTCTGTATGTATGGACTCTGCACAGTACCACTTCTCTTGTCCTGTATGCTGGGTGTAATTCTCAGTATCTGTTCTTATTCTGTATGTATGGACTCTGCACAGTACCACTTCTCTTGTCCTGTATGCTGGGTGTAATTCTCAGTATCTCCTCTCATTCTGTATGTATGGACTCTGCACAGTGTGTCGGTGGTAGATACACGGCGCCCCCCTGTGGTGCGTCCTCTTCCGGCGCGGTGAATATTCACCCATGCGTCCGGTTCACTCTCGGCGCCCCCCTCTGGGCTCCCCTGTATTCTCCATTCTCAGATCCACTCCAGTGACTCGGCCATCAGCTGAAATATTGAGATCGCCGTACGCGAAGCGCGACTTTTCCGCCCCATGATGTCCCATCATTCGGAAGCGTGGAGGGGTCAGCGGCCGTCCGTCTGAGCGCTTATTAAAATTCATTTTGCAGACATGGCGCGGCTCCATTTCACGCTCCTTGCCGGGTTTTTCTCCGGCTTGGCTCTGATGTGGCCCAGGTTTGATGTTACACATCCCTGCTGGGAGGCAGAGCCGCCGTGTCCAAGCCATTCTCTGAAGAAATTTGGAGCAACTGAACTAACAGCTGCAGCCCCGGTCCCTGCGGGCGAAACGCGTTCTGAGGAGGAATAAAAGCAGAGCCATGGCGAGCTAACCCTCTCCTGTCCTGACGCCAGGCCGCCACCCCCCTCCCCCGACATATATCAGCCATGCCAACCAAGAGGGCAAATACCAACCCTTCTTACATGGAGGCTGCTGAGAAAATACCCAGAAATTATTTCAGAGTAAAATGTGTTTAAAATGTCAGATTTCCCAATTATAATAATAAAAAATAGAGATTTCTGTTGTGTTTAATTTTGTGTAACTTTGTGTTCAATTGTGTCCAGCTTTGTGCTGCATTGTGTTCAATTCTGTTACATTGTGCCCAACTTTGTATTACATTTTGTTTTATTCTGTTGCACAGTGTTCAACATTGTGTTGCATTGTCATTTATTTTGTTACATTGCATTCAGCTTTGTGCTACCTTGCGTTCAGCTGTGTTTAAGTTTGTGTACAGCTTTATTACATGGTGTACAACTTTGTGTTCCATTGTGTTCAGCACTATGCTACATTGTATTCAATTTCGTTACAACGCGTTCAACTTTGTGTTATATTGTGTTCAACTTTTTGTGATACCTTGTGTTCAACTTTGTGTTTTATTGTGTTCAACTTTCTGTTTTATTGTGTTCCAATTTGTGATACCTTGTGTTCAACTTTTTGCTATACTGTGTTCAACTTTGTGTTATATTGTATTGAACTTTTGTGATACCTTGCGTTCAACTTTGTGTTACATTGTGTTTAACTTTGTGATACCCTGTGTTTAACTTTGTGTTATATTGTGTTCAACTTTGTGATACCTTGTGTTTAACTTTGTGTTATATTGTGTTCAACTTTGTGATACCTTGTGTTCATTTTTGTGTTATATTGTTTTTCAACTTTGTTATACCTTGTGTTCAATTTTGTGTTTTATTGTGTTCAACTTTGTGTTGTATTGTATTTAACTTTGTGAAACCTTTTGTTTAACTTTGTGTTATATTGTATTCAACTTTCGTGATACCTTGCGTTCAACTTTGTGTTATATTGTGTTCAACTTTGTGATACCTTGTGTTCAACTTTGTGTTATATTGTGTTTAACTTTGTGTTTTATTGTGTTCAACTTTGTGATACCTTGTGTTCAACTTTGTGTTATATTGTGTTCAACTTTGTGATACCTTGTGTTCAACTTTGTGTTTTATTGTGTTCAACTTTGTGATACCTTGTGTTTAACTTTGTGTTATATTGTGTTCAACTTTGTGAAACCTTGTGTTTAACTTTGTGCTATATTGTGTTCAACTTTGTGATACCTTGCATTCAACTTTGTGTTATATTGTGTTCAACTTTGTGATACCTTGTGTTCAACTTTGTGATACCTTGTGTTCAACTTTGTTATACGTTGTGTTAATTTTTGTGTTATATTGTGTTCAACTTTGTGAAACCTTGTGTTCATTTTTGTGAAACCTTGTGTTTATTTTTGTGTTATATTGGGTTCAACTGTGTGTTATATTGTGTTCAACTTTGTGAAACCTTGTGTTTAACTTTGTGTTATATTGTGTTTAACTTTGTCATACCTTGGGTTTAACTTTGTGTTATAATGTTGTTGAACTTTGTGATACCTTGTGTTCAACTTTGTGTTATATTGTGTTCAACTTTGTGTTATATTGTATTCAACTTTTGTGATACCTTTTGTTCAACTTTGTGTTATATTGTGTTCAACTTTGTGATACCTTGTGTTCAACTTTGTTATACGTTGTGTTCATTTTTGTGTTATATTGTGTTCAACTTTGTGAAACCTTGTGTTTAACTTTGTGCTATATTGTGTTCAACTTTGTGATACCTTGCATTCAACTTTGTGTTATATTGTGTTCAACTTTGTGATACCTTGTGTTCAACTTTGTGATACCTTGTGTTCATTTTTGTGTTATATTGTGTTGAACTTTGTGTTACCTTGTGTTCAACTTTGTTATACGTTGTGTTAATTTTTGTGTTATATTGTGTTCAACTTTGTGAAACCTTGTGTTCATTTTTGTGAAACCTTGTGTTTATTTTTGTGTTATATTGGGTTCAACTGTGTGTTATATTGTGTTCAACTTTGTGAAACATTGTGTTTAACTTTGTGTTATATTGTGTTTAACTTTTTCATACCTTGGGTTTAACTTTGTGTTATAATGTTGTTGAACTTTGTGATACCTTGTGTTCAACTTTGTGTTATATTGTGTTAAACTTTGTGTTATATTGTGTTTAACTTTGCTTTACTGCATTCAGTTTTGTGTTTAATTTGGTTACATTGTGGTTAACTTTGTGCTCCATTGTGTTTACATTTGCATTGCATTGTATTCAACTTTGTGCTACTTTTCTTTGGGAAAAAATGTCCACAAACTGGGACCATCCGTGGACTTCAGAGCTGATTGGCAGCTGTGTACCCAAAAATGTTATTGTGGCCAAACACACCAGTGAAGGTTCTCATTTATCCGAGTCACCTAGTAGCAGTTAGTTACGTTGTACAGGGCTTGTTCTATCATTATAAACATAGAGGACTAATGGTTCTCAAAAGGTAAAGAGGCCATCTGTGTCAGACTGGAGCCACCATTCCTAAACGGGCGCGGGGGCCTTCAACACCATCATCTGCCACCCATTGGTAATACCATTGTAGTGGTATTACCAATTACAACTTACACTTCATGCTGTATAACCTGAACAATTGATACCTATCCCAGACACCATGGCACGATGATTGGATTACGTAATTAGAACAAGTTAGTTTCATAAAATGTTCTACCTTCCATCGTGTTCTGGGACAATCAGCATCTGTCTTTTACACATTCCATGGTGATTGGGTTTCGTAATTGGAACTGATTGATTTAATAACATTTTCCACCTTCTACCATGTTGTTGGACAATCAATATCTGCCTCGATGCTTTCAATGGTGATTGGAATTTGCAAGTAGGACCCGTTGGTTTCATAAAATGTCCCACCTTCCACCGTGTTGTTGGATAATCAGCATTTGCCTTGACACATCCAATGGTTATTGGGTTACATCATTAGAACTGGTTGGCTTCATAAAAATGTCCCATCTTCCACCATGTTGTTAGACAATAGACATCTTCCTTGACGCTTTCAATGGTGATTGGAATTTGTAAGTAGGACCCTTTGGTTTCATAAAATGTCCCACCTTCCACCATGTTGTTGGACAATCAGCATTTGCCTTGACACATTCCATGGTGATTGGATTACATAACTAGAACTGGTTGGCTTCATAAAATGTACCACCTTCTGCCATGTTTTCGACAATCAATAACTGCCTTGACACATTCCATGGTGATTGGATTACGTAAATAGAACTGGTTGGTTTCATAGAATTTCCCACCTTCCACCATGTTCTTGGACAGTTATCATCTGCCTTGATATATTTCATATTCCATGTTGACTGAAATATGTAAGTAGGGGCGGTTGATTTCATACAAGTTCACACCTTCCACCATGTTCAGGGACAATCAGCATCTGCCTTGACCCATTCCATGGCGATTGGGTTACGTAATTAGAACCGGTTGGCTTCATAAAATGTTCCCCCTTTCACCATGTTCTTGGATAGTCAACATCTGCCTTAACACATTCCATGGTGATTGGATAATGTAATTAGAAAAAGTTGGTTTCATAAAATTCCCCACCTTCCACCATATTGTTGGACAATCAGCATCTGCCTTGACACATTCCATGGTGATTGGGTTACGTAATTATAACTGGTTGCTTTCGTAAAATGTCCCACCTTCCACCATGTTGTTGGACAATCAACATCTGCCTTGACGCTTTCAATAGTGATTGGAATATGTAAGTAGGATTGGTTGATTTCATAAAATTTCCCACCTTCCACCATGTTCTTGGACAATCAACATCTGCCGTGAGCCCATGACACATTCCATGGCGATTGGAATATGTAAGTAGGACTGGTTGGTTTCATAAAACTTCCCACCTTTTGAATGTCAGATTTACAATGTCTCATGGGAGGTGTAGTTCCGCAACAGCTGGAGGGCCGTAGTTTGGATTTCCGTGTCTGTTACAATCAGCATCTGCCTTTACAGATTCCATGGTGATTGGATTACCTCCTTAGGACTAGTTGGTTTCATAAAATGGCCCACCTTCCACCATGTTGTTGGACGATCAACATCTGCCTTGAAGCTTTCAATAGTGATTGGAATATGTAAGTAGGACTGGTTGATTTCATAAAATTTCCCACCTTCCACCATGTTCTTAGACCAGGGGTCTTCAAAATACGACCCTCCAGTTGTTCAGGAACTACAATTCCCATCATGCCTAGTCATGTCTGTGAATGTCAGAGTTTTACAATGCCTCATGGGAGGTGTAGTTCCGCAACAGCTGGAGGGTCGTAGTTTGGATTTCCGTGTCTTTTACAATAAGCATCTGCCTTTACAGATTCCATGGCGATTGAAATACCTCCTTAGGACTAGTTGGTTCCATAAAATGGCCCACCATCCACCATGTTGTTGGACGATCAACATCTGCCCTAAAACATTCCATGGTGATTGGATAATGTAATTAGAACAAGTTGGTTTCATCAAATTTCCCACCTTCCACCATGTTGTTGGACAATCAGCATCTGCCTTGACACATTCCATAGTGATTGGGTTACGTAATTAGAACTGGTTGTTTTCATAAAATGTCCCACCTTCCACCATGTTGTTGCACAATCAACATCTGCCTTGACGCTTTCAATAGTGATTGGAATATGTAAGTAGGATTGGTTGATTTCATAAAATTTCCCACCTTCCACCATGTTCTTGGACAATCAACATCTGCCGTGAGCTCATGACACATTCCATGGCGATTGGAATATGTAAGTAGGACTGGTTGGTTTCATAAAACTTCCCACCTTTTGAATATCAGATTTACAATGTCTCATGGGAGGTGTAGTTCCGCAACAGCTGGAGGGCCGTAGTTTGGAGTTCCGTGTCTGTTACAATCAGCATCTGCCTTTACAGATTCTATGGTGATTGGATTACCTCCTTAGAACTAGTTGGTTTCATAAAATGGCCCACCTTCCACCATGTTGTTGGACGATCAACATCTGCCTTGAAGCTTTCAATAGTGATTGGAATATGTAAGTAGGACCGGTTGGTTTCATAAAATTTCCCACCCTCCACTGTGTTCTTGGACAATCAACATCTGCCTTGACACATTCCATGGCGATTGGAATATGTAAGTAGGACCGGTTGGTTTCATAAAATTTCCCACCCTCCACTGTGTTCTTGGACAATCAACATCTGTCTTGACACATTCCATGGCGATTGGATAACGTAATTAGAACTAGTTGGTTCCATAACATTTCCGACCTTCCACCATGTTCTTGCACAATCAGCATCTGCCTTGACACATTCAGTAGTGGATTAGGGTGACTGAGCTATGTGAGTCTAATGCCTCGTTTCCACTGAGTGGTACAGTTCGGTTCAGTACGGTACGGTTCGGAACGGTACACCTTGCGTTTCCACTGCCAATAGTACCCTTTCATGATAGGCGTGGTGTAGCAGGAAAGCTGTGATAGACGATTCTCTGTCAACCAATCAAAGTTCTGCAGAGTGTAGCTCCACCCTGTTGGTACGGTACTAATGTGCTTGGTACCCCAATGAAAGGGTCCCAAAAAAGTGGTACGGTACGGTTCGGAATTAGGGTACCATTCACAATGGAAACGGCAAAAATAGCGTACCGTACCGAACCGTACCGTACCGAACCGTACCGTACCGTACCGTACCGAACCGTACCGTACCGAACCGTACCGTACTGAACCTTACCGTACTGTACCGTACCGTACCGAACCGTACCGTACCGAACCGAACCGTACCGTACCGAACCGTACCGTACTGTACTGTACCATACCGTACCGAACCGAACCGAACCGTACCGTACCGCTCAGTGGAAACGAGCCATAAATACCCATGTAGGCTCCTGACACTCGTTAGAACCAATAACGCTATTTGGAGAAGCTACAAAACGTCTTCAGCATTACACAACAAGACCAGTTGAATGTGGCTTACTACCCCTAGCTATCATGGCGAGAAGCCTACAAAGGGGTTAATATGTGACAGATGTGACAGTGGCCACAAATGACAGTATGACAGGTTGTCCTCCGGAGCAGAAGATCTCTTGATGTCCGCTAATATTAACAAGGCAGCCTATAGCAATTATTGCCTCTACAAAGACTCCATTACCAGTATTGATCAGAGGCTGGCCCTATCACCCTGCACATCCCTCGTGGGACCTGGAGGATGAAGGGGGGGGGAGGGAAATGGATGTCACACTCTGTCCCTGTGACGAGGCCGCCTTATCCTTTGTTGTGTGACAAATGCCCACACCTCTCCTCCTGGAGGCCGGTGTCACCCCACTCCGTACCAGGCTGCCCCCCAGACCATCTCAGGGGAGAACTTACACAGCTGACACCAAGGGCCAAGTCATAGACTATCCAGACTCCCTCCATCATCCTCCCCACCACCACTTTCTTCTCCCTGTGGCTTTTCATCTCAGACCTCCCCGCTATACAAAGTGACAGCAGCACCAGCTGAGAGAGAGAGAGGGGGCTCAGGGAATGAAAAGGAGCTCCAGTCTATAATGGGTGAACATTGGAATGAACATCTTCCATCGGCTGGATGAGCTTCTATTTCCTGCAATGGGGGCAATGGACAGACATAGGAAACTCCATTCACTTCAGTGGAAAGCCAGGTCACAGGTTGTCTACAGATGGACTTTCCAGGTGAAGTGAATGAAGTTCCGGTCATGCATGTGCTGAGGAAGAGGTGAGAAGACTTTGAGGCCACACAGAGAGGAGTGCTGGGAAGGGATTATACTACAAAAACTCTGAGAGAGAGAGGCCCTAAGATGAATACATGACATGAAATTGCACTCATTAAAAGTCCACGCAAAATCCATGTAACTAATTTGGAAGAAGTGATAAAACTTCTAGTCCTCTCCTCTCCTACTCTTTTCTTCTGTCCTCTCCTTTTTTTTTCCCTCTCTTTGTTAGCTTTCCTCCCTTCTGTCCTCCCTCCTCTGCTCTCCTTTTCTCTCCTCTTTCTTAATTTCCCCTCTAGTCCGTCCTCCGTTCTCTGCTCTTTTTTTTCTCCTCTCCTCTGTTCCTCTAATCTGTCCTCCATCCTCTGCCCCTCTTTTCTCTACTCTCCTCTGTTCCCCTAATTTGTCCTCCATCCTCTGCTCTCCTTTAATCTCCTCTCCTCTGTTCCCCTCTAATCTGTCCTCCATCCTCTGCCCCCCTTTTCTCTCCTCTCCTCTGTTCCCCTCTAATCTGTCCTCCATCCTCTGCTCTCCTTTTCTCTCCTCTCCTCTGTTCCCCTTGAATCTGTCCTCCATCCTCTGCTCTCCTTTTCTCTCCTCTCCTCTGTTCCCCTTGAATCTGTCCTCCATCCTCTGCTCTCCTTTTCTCTCCTCTCCTCTGTTCCTCTAATCTGTCCTCCATCCTCTGCCCCCCTTTTCTCTACTCCCCTCTGTTCCCCTAATTTGTCCTCCATCCTCTGCTCTCCTTTAATCTCCTCTCCTCTGTTCCCCTAATTTGTCCTCCATCCTCTGCCCCCCTTTTCTCTCCTCTTCTCTGTTCCCCTCTAATCTGTCCTGCAACCTCTGCCCTCCTTTTCTCTCCTCTTCTCTGTTCCCCTCTAATCTGTACTCTTTTCTCTGCTCTCCTTTTCTCTACTCTCCTCTGTTCCTCTAATCTGTCCTCCATCATCTACCCCCCTTTTCTCTACTCTCCTCTGTTTCCCTCTAATCTGTCCTCCATCCTCTGCCCCCCTTTTCTCTACTCTCCTCTGTTTCCCTCTAATCTGTCCTCCAACCTCTGCTCTCCTTTTCTGTCCTCTCCTCTGTTCCCCTCTAATCTGTCCTCTGTTCTCTGCCCCCCTTTTCTCTCCTCTCCTCTGTTCCCCTCTGTCAGGGAACCATGAACCAGACGTACAACAACAGATAAGTGAAAATAAGACAGCTTTATTGAAAAACAAGCTATAAAGCAAAAGTCCAAACGGATGGCGAAACCGATGCAGAGTCTTTGCGAAGCCAGGGGTCTGGAACCAGCAGGGTAGTCAGACGAAGCCAGGATCAGGAACCAACAGGGTAGTCAGACGAAGCCAGGATCAGGAACCAACAGGGTAGTCAGACGAAGCCAGGATCAGGAACCAACAGGGTAGTCAGACGAAGCCAGGAACAGGAACCAGAAGTAGCAGCAGTCTTAGTAGCATGTGAACACAGGAGGACCAAGCAGGGAACTGAGCCACAGACCTCCTATATATATGAGCTAGGCATCCAGCTCCTCCCAGTGGGAAGGAGGAGCCGCAGGGTGGGAGGCTACAAGAAACCCAGAAACCAAGATGGCCGCCAGCACATGTCAAACGAAGGAGAACAGCAAGGAGGTAAGACCATGACAGTACCTCCCCCTCAAGGGCCCCTCCTCCGCGGAGTAAAGAACGGTTTTTGAGGGAAGCGTGCATGGAAGGCTCGGAGCAAGGCAGGAGCATGGACATCTGCGGAGGGAACCCAGGAACGCTCCTCAGGACCATAACCACGCCAATGAACCAAAAACTGCACCCGACCGCGGACCAGGCGAGAGTCCAGGATATTGCTCACCTCATACTCCTCACGATTGCCCACTTGGACCGGACGAGGCCGAGGAACCGAGGAAGTGAAACGATTACACACCAGTGGCTTCAACAGGGAGACATGAAACACGTTGGAGATCCGCATGCCAGGAGGAAGCGCAAGGGCATAGGCTACCGGATTTACCCTGCGAAGCACTCGGAAGGGACCAACAAAGCGAGGCGCCAGCTTGGGAGTGGGCACTCGAAGGTTGAGGTTGCGGGTGGACAACCATACACGGTCTCCGGCCTGGTAGGAAGGAGCAGGCGCTCGTCTGCGATCAGCCTGGAATCTCTGGCGCTGCGCAGAGACCTCAAGGGACTTCTGGATCTGTACCCAAGAAGCACGTAGAACGGAAAGGTGATCCTCCACAGCCGGAATATCCTGGGGAGAGAATACCTCCGGTAACACGGCAGGTTGGAACCCATAGTTGGCCAAGAAGGGAGACGTCCCAGAGGAAGAGTTCACCGCCGTGTTCCTGGCAAACTAAGCCCAAGGCAGGAGGTCAACCCAATTGTCTTGGTGATCGGAGACATAGCAACGAAGGAATTGCTCCAAGGCCTGATTGGATCGTTCTGCGGCCCCATTGGACTGAGGGTGGTAGGCCGAGGAGAAGGAGAGATGAATCCCCAACTGGGAGCAAAAGGCGCGCCAGAACCTGGACACAAACTGACTCCCCCGATCCGACACAATCTCCTTGGGCAAACCGTGCAACCGGAAGACCTCCCTGGCAAAAATCGTGGCCAACTCCTGTGCAGAGGGTAACTTCTTGAGAGGAACACAGTGGCACATTTTGGAAAACCGATCCACAATCATGAGAATGACCGTATGGCCTCGGGATGCAGGGAGGTCCACAATGAAATCCATCCCCAGGTGTGACCATGGGCGCTCCCCGGTGGCTAAGGGTTGCAGAAGACCCACCGGAAGGTGCCGAGGGGACTTACTCTGGGCACAAACGGAGCATGCCGCTACATATGCGGCGATGTCGGAACGTAGGGAAGGCCACCAGAACAGACGTGAAACAGCCCAGGACAGCTGATTCTTTCCAGGATGCCCCGCGGTCTTGGAGTTATGGTAGGTTCGCAACAACCGAGTGCGCAACTCCTCAGGCACAAAACATCTGCCGTTGGGTCTCCCAGAGGGAGCACCGGCTTGAGCCGCCAAAATCTGCTCACCCAGAGGAGAGGTCAGGCTGGTGCGAATGGCGGCCAGGATCTGATTCGGAGGTATGACCGAAGTCGGAATCGACTCCTCCCTGGACAGGTCGGAGTACTGCCGTGATAAGGCATCCGCCCTGATGTTCTTGGAACCGGGTAGGTAGGAGACCACGTAATTAAAACGTGACAAGAACAGAGCCCATCTGGCCTGACGTGGTGTCAATCTCTTGGCCTCAGAAAGGTAGGTCAGATTCTTGTGGTCCGTCAGGATGAGGACCGGAACCACCGAACCCTCGAGCAAGTGCCTCCATTCTTTAAGAGCCTGCACGATGGCCAATAACTCCCTGTCACCAATCTGGTAGTTGCACTCAGCAGAAGACAGTTTCCGGGAGTAAAACCCACAAGGAAGCAGAGGACCCTCTGGTGTTCTACGCTGAGACAGAAGGACGCCTACTCCCGTCTCGGACGCGTCCACCTCGAGGACAAAGGGCAACCCAGGGTTGGGATGCGACAGAATCGGAGCCGACACAAAGGCGGACTTTAGAGCCTCAAAAGCTCGGATGGCCTCGGGCGGCCAGACCTGGGAATTACTGCCCTTCCTGGTCAGATCCGTGAGAGGTTTGGCTAGCATGGAAAAGTCCCTGATGAACTTCCGATAATAATTGGCGAAGCCCAAAAAGCGCTGCAGGGAACGAAGACCACTGGGCTGGGGCCACTGTAAGACAGCCGAAACCTTCTCAGGATCCATGGAGAACCCTTCAGCGGAAATGATGTAACCTAAGAAGGTTACCTGGGATCGGTGAAATTCGCATTTCTCAAGCTTACCGAACAGCTTGTTCTCTCGTAACCGTTGCAACACTCGTCTGACATCCAGAATGTGGGTCTCCATGGACTCAGAATATACCAGGATGTCATCCAAATAGACCACCACACACTGCTGCAACAGGTCACGGAAAACATCGTTGATGAATTCCTGAAAGACTGCGGGCGCATTGCACAGCCCAAAGGGCATAACCAAGGATTCATAATGACCGGTCCTGGTGTTAAACGCGGTCTTCCACTCATCGCCCGCCTTGATCCTTACGAGGTTATATGCCGCCCTCAGGTCGAGTTTGGTAAAGACCGTAGCCCCTTTAAGACGGTCGAACAGCTCGGAAATCAAGGGTATCGGGTAAGCGTTCTTGATCGTGATGCGATTGAGACCCCTGTAATCGATGCAAGGCCTCAACTCACCGCCCTTCTTTTTCACAAAGAAAAATCCAGCCCCTGCCGGGGACGAGGATTTGCGAATGTGACCGCGTGAAAGCGCCTCCCTCACGTACTCCTCCATGGCCTCATTCTCTGCTACCGACAGTGGATAGACTTTGCCACGAGGAGGAACGGCACCAGATTGTAACTCGATGGCACAATCGTATGGGCGGTGCGGAGGTAGGGCAACCGCGCGCACCTTATCGAATACATCCCGGTACTCCTCGTATTCAGGGGGCAACAGAGAGTCCGAGGAAGTACACAGCAACTTGACAGGCCCATGGATGCAACTAGCCCCACACTGCGGTGACCACGAGAGGATCTCGGCCGATCTCCAATCGAAAATCGGATTATGCTTCTGGAGCCAGGGGTACCCCAAGACCACCGAGTAGTGTGGAGACGAAATAACCTGGAAGCAGACCGACTCTCTGTGAACGGCACCAATGGCTAACCCCACTGGAAGGGTCTCATGAGTCACGTGTGGCGGCAGAAGGGGTCTGCCGTCTATCGCCTCAAGAGCCAGAGGTGAACCCCGAGCCTGCAGAGGAATGGAATTGGTGGCAGCGAACACACTATCAATGAACAAACCACCAGCACCAGAGTCCACCAACGCCTGGGTCGTCACCGAGCCCCCGACCCAGGAGAGGACAACAGTGATCAGTGGTTTGTCAACACGGGAAACCGGGGACGAGGAGACTCCACCCAAGATCTGCCTCTGACAGGATCTCAGGTGCGAGCGTTTCCCCGGACGGTTCGGACATGCCAACCGAAAATGCCCACCGAGACCACAGTACATGCATCGGCCCTCGCGTCTCCGGAGTACCCTCTCCCCCTCGGACAGGCGAGCAAACCCCAGCTGCATGGGTTCACCCCCAGACAAGTCATCCCCAGGAGGCGTGGGAGGAGAGGGAGGCACGGGTGGGACAGCAAACGTAGGCGCCAATCTGTTAGGAGGCCTCCGCAGACTCTCCTTAAAGGAAGGTCTCTCCCTGAGTCTGGTGTCAATCAAAATCAGGAAAGAAATAAGGGACTCGAGCTCCACTGGTAGGTCCTTAGCTGCAACCTCATCCTTCAAGGCATCCGAGAGACCATGAGAGAAAGCAGCGACCAGAGCCTCATTATTCCAGCCCACCTCTGCTGCCAGGGTACGAAACTCAATGGCGTATTCAGCTACGGATCGTGAACCCTGTCTGATGGACATAAGGAGCTTCGCAGCAGAGGCAGCACGAGCCGGCACATCGAATACCTTCCGAAGAGAAGCAACAAAACCGGAAAACTCGGCAACCACCGGATTGTTGTTCTCCCATAAAGGGCTGGCCCAGGCCAAGGCCTTGTCCGAGAGCAGCGAGATCAGGAAGCCCACCTTTGATCTCTCAGTAGGAAAGGCAAGTGGCAGCAACTCGAAATAAATGCCCACCTGGTTAAGGAAACCTTGGCACTGAGTTGGCTCTCCCCCAAAGCGCTGTGGAAGGGGGGCAGAACCGGACATACCCCGAAACACCGCAGGCGCAACAACAGGTGTCGGGGTAGACTCTGGCGCAACAACCGGAGCGGACCCAGGAGCGGCAACCGACCCATCGGCAACGGGAGCGAAATGAGCCGTGCGTTCAAGCAGGGATTGCAACGCCACGGCGAACTGACCCAACAGGTGATCCTGCTGATCAAGTCTGGCAACCAACGTGGGTAGTGAGGATGGCCCTGTACCGTCAGAATTCATGGCCTGTGGTACCGTGCGTTCAAGCAGGGTTTGCAACGCCACGGCGACCCGACCCAACAGGTGATCCTGCTGATCAAGTCTGGCAACCAGCGTGGGTAGCGAGGATGGCCCTGTACCGTCAGAATTCATGTCTTGGTCCTAATGTCAGGGAACCATGAACCAGACGTACAACAACAGATAAGTGAAAATAAGACAGCTTTATTGAAAAACAAGCTATAAAGCAAAAGTCCAAACGGATGGCGAAACCGATGCAGAGTCTTTGCGAAGCCAGGGGTCTGGAACCAGCATGGTAGTCAGACGAAGCCAGGATCAGGAACCAACAGGGTAGTCAGACGAAGCCAGGATCAGGAACCAACAGGGTAGTCAGACGAAGCCAGGATCAGGAACCAACAGGGTAGTCAGACGAAGCCAGGAACAGGAACCAGAAGTAGCAGCAGTCTTAGTAGCATGTGAACACAGGAGGACCAAGCAGGGAACTGAGCCACAGACCTCCTATATATATGAGCTAGGCATCCAGCTCCTCCCAGTGGGAAGGAGGAGCCGCAGGGTGGGAGGCTACAAGAAACCCAGAAACCAAGATGGCCGCCAGCACATGTCAAACGAAGGAGAACAGCAAGGAGGTAAGACCATGACACCCTCTAATCTGTCCTCCCTCCTCTGCTCTCCTTTTCTCTCCTCTCCTCTGTTCCCCTCTAATCTGTCCTCCCTCCTCTGCTCTCCTTTTCTCTCCTCTCCTCTGTTCACCTCTAATCTGTCCTCCATCCTCTGCCCCCCTTTTTTCTATCCTCTCCTCTTTTCCCCTCTAATCTGTCCTCCATCATCTACCCCTCTTTTCTCTACTCTCCTCTGTTCCTCTAATCTGTCCTCCATCCTCTGCCCCCCTTTTCTCTACTCTCCTCTGTTCCTCTAATCTGTCCTCCATCCTCTGCCCCCCTTTTCTCTACTCTCCTCTGTTTCCCTCTAATCTGTCCTCCAACCTCTGCTCTCCTTTTCTGTCCTCTCCTCTGTTCCCCTCTAATCTGTCCTCTGTTCTCTGCCCCTCTTTTCTCTCCTCTCCTCTGTTCCCCTCTAATCTGTCCTCCCTCCTCTGCTCTCCTTTTCTCTCCTCTCCTCTGTTCCCCTCTAATCTGTCCTCCCTCCTCTGCTCTCCTTTTCTCTCCTCTCCTCTGTTCCCCTATAATCTGTCCTCCATCCTCTGCTCTCCTTTTCTCTCCCCTCCTCTGTTCACCTCTAATCTGTCCTCCATCCTCTGCCCCCCTTTTCTCTCCTCTGTTCCTCTCTAATCTGTCCTCCGTTCTCTGTCCCCCTTTTCTCTCCTCTCCTCTCCTCTGTTCCCCTCTAATCTGTCCTCCATCCTCTGCCCCCCTTTTTTCTATCCTCTCCTCTTTTCCCCTCTAATCTGTCCTCCATCCTCTGCCCCCCTTTTCTCTCCTCTGTTCCTCTCTAATCTGTCCTCCGTTCTCTGTCCCCCTTTTCTCTCCTCTCCTCTGTTCACCTCTAATCTGTCCTCCATCCTCTGCCCCCCTTTTTTCTATCCTCTCCTCTTTTCCCCTCTAATCTGTCCTCCATCCTCTGCCCCCCTTTTCTCTCCTCTGTTCCTCTCTAATCTGTCCTCCGTTCTCTGTCCCCCTTTTCTCTCCTCTCCTCTGTTCACCTCTAATCTGTCCTCCATCCTCTGCCCCCCTTTTTTCTATCCTCTCCTCTTTTCCCCTCTAATCTGTCCTCCATCCTCTGCCCCCCTTTTCTCTCCTCTGTTCCTCTCTAATCTGTCCTCCGTTCTCTGTCCCCCTTTTCTCTCCTCTCCTCTGTTCCCCTCTAATCTGTCCTCCATCCTCTGCCCCCCTTTTTTCTATCCTCTCCTCTTTTCCCCTCTAATCTGTCCTCCATCCTCTGCCCCCCTTTTCTCTCCTCTGTTCCTCTCTAATCTGTCCTCCGTTCTCTGTCCCCCTTTTCTCTCCTCTCCTCTGTTCACCTCTAATCTGTCCTCCATCCTCTGCCCCCCTTTTTTCTATCCTCTCCTCTTTTCCCCTCTAATCTGTCCTCCATCCTCTGCCCCCCTTTTCTCTCCTCTGTTCCTCTCTAATCTGTCCTCCGTTCTCTGTCCCCCTTTTCTCTCCTCTCCTCTGTTCCCCTCTAATCTGTCCTCCATCCTCTGACCTTCTTTTGTCTAATCTCCTCTGTTCCTCTAATCTTTCCTCCATCCTCTGCCCCTCTTTTCTCTCCTCTCCTCTGTTCCCATAATTTGTCTTCCAACCTCTGCTCTCCTTTTCTCTCCTCTCCTCTGTTCCCCTCTAATCTGTCCTTCATCCTCTGCTCTCCCTTTCTCTCCTCTGTTCCCCTCTAATCTATCCTCCATCCTCTGCCCCCTTTTCTCTCCTCTCCTCTGTTCCCCCTTAATCTGTCCTCCATCCTCTGCTCTTTTTTTCTCTCCTCCCCTCTGTTCCCCTCTAATCTGTCCTCCATCCTCTGCTCTCCCTTTCTCTCCTCTGTTCCCCTCTAATCTGTCCTCCATCCTCTGCTCTCCCTTTCTCTCCTCTGTTCCCCTCTAATCTGTCCTCCATCCTCTGCTCTCCCTTTCTCTCCTCTCCTCTGTTCCCCCTTAATCTGTCCTCCATCCTCTGCTCTTTTTTTCTCTCCTCCCCTCTGTTCCCCTCTAATCTGTCCTCCATCCTCTGCTCTCCTTTACTATTCTTTCAACTGTTCACCTCCAATCTGTCTTCCATCCTCTTCTTTTCTCTCCCATGTTCCCCTGTAATATGCCCTCCCTTCTCTGATTTCCTTTTCACTCCTCTCCTCTACTCTGTCCTCCTTCCTCTGCTATCCTCCCCTCCCATCTTTCCTCTTTTCTCTCCTCTTCTTTCCTCTGCGCTATAATTTATTTTTCTTACCCTCTGTTTTTTTTCCTGTTGCTCACCTCTTCTATGTTCTCCTCTCCTGTACCCTCTTCCCCTAGCCTTTTCTCTTTTCTCCTCTGTTTGTTAGCTTTCCTGTCTTCTGTCCGCCTTCTCTAATTTGTCCTTTATCTTCTGCTCTTCTTTTCTCGCCTCTCTTCTGTTCTCCTCTGTCCTCCTTCCTCTTCTGTCCGCGTCTCCCATCTTTCCTTCTTCATCTTCTCTCATTTCCTCTTGTCTCTCTTTTCTTCTCCTCTGTTAATTTCCCATTGTTTCCCTCCACTCTGCTCACATTTTTTATGTTCCCCACTCCTCTGCTGTGATCTCCTCATTTCTGAATCTCTGTTCTCATCTCCTTTACTCTGATCCCCTTTCTTCTGGTCTTCTCTCCTTTGCCCCCTCTTCTGTGATCTCGTCACCTTATCTCTCCACTTATCTCCTCTCCTCCACTCCCCTTTTCTTTATTTTTCTCTGCTCATCTCTGTTCTCCTTACCTCTGCTACCCTTTCTATTTTTCCTATCTTTGTGCCCCTCTTTTCTCCTCTTCATTTGTTTCTCATATTCTCCTCTGTTCTCCCTTGTTTTTTTTCTCCTCTCTACTCCTCTACCCTGCTTTCTTCATCTCGTTTCTTTCTATAATATATTTTTCTGTTCTACCTCCTCTGCTCTCCTTTCTTCTCCTCTACCCTGCTTTCTTCACTTCTGCTCTCCTGTCTCCTATCCCCTCAACGATTTACTTCTGTTCTCCTCTGTTCTATTCATCTCCTCTCCTTTATGTTTCTTTCGCTTATATTTTCCTCTGTCCTACCTCCTTTGCTCTTCTTGCTTCTCCTCTTCCCTACTTTCTTCACCACTGCTCTCCTCTGTTCTTATCTCCTTTCCTGTACCTTTCTCTTCTCTTCTCCTCTCCCCTGAACTCTCACATTCCCCACTGTTCTACCTGATCGGTTTTCCTTTTGTTTTTCTCTCTTCTGTTCTTCTCTCCCCTGCTTTCTTTACCTTTGCTCTCCTCTGTTTTTTCTTATCTCCTCTCCCCTGGAATTTTCATCTCTGTTCTCCTTTCTTCTAATTTCCTTTCCTTTGCCTTTCTCTTATATTCTCATCTGTCCTACTTCCTCTGCCCTCCTTTTTTGTTTGCTCTCCTTTCTTCTCCTTCACCCTGCTTTATTTACCTCTGCTCTCCTCTGATCGTATCTCCTCTCCTCTGTTCTTATCTCCTCTCCTCTATCTTTCTTTTCTCCTCTCTCCTGAACTCTTATATTCCCTACTGTCCTACCTGATCTTCTCACCTTTTTTGTTTGCTCTCCTTTCTTCTCCTTCACCCTGCTTTCCTCACCTCTGCTCTCCTCTGTTCTTATCTCCTCTCCTCTGTTCTTATCTCCTCTCCTCTATCTTTCTCTTCTCCTCTCCCCTGAACTCCTATATTCCCTACTGTCCTACCTGATCCGCTATCCTTTTTTGTTTGCTCTCCTTCTACTTCACCCTTCTTTCCTCACCTCTGCTCTCCTCTGTTCTTATCTCCTCTTCTCTGTTCTTATCTCCTCTCCTCTATATTTCTCTTCTCCTCTCCCCTGAACTCCTATATTGCCTACTGTCCTACCTGATCCGCTCTCCTTTTTTGTTTTCTCTCCTTTCTTCTCCTTCACCTGCTTTCTTCACCTCTGCTCTCCTCTGTTCTTATCTCCTTTCCTCTGTTCTTATCTCTTCTCCTCTAATTTTCTCTTCTGCTCTCCCCGGAACTCTTATATTCCCTACTGTCCTACCTGATCCGCTATCCTTTTTTGTTTGCTCTCCTTCTACTTCACCCTTCTTTCCTCACCTCTGCTCTCCTCTGTTCTTATCTCCTCTTCTCTGTTCTTATCTCCTCTCCTCTATATTTCTCTTCTCCTCTCCCCTGAACTCCTATATTGCCTACTGTCCTACCTGATCCGCTCTCCTTTTTTGTTTGCTCTCCTTTCTTCTCCTTCACCCTGCTTTCTTCACCTCTGCTCTCCTCTGTTCTTTTCTCTCTCCTTTATTTTCTCTTCTCCTCTCCCCTGAACTCTTATATTCCCTACTGTCTTACCTGATCTGCTATCCTTTTTTGTTTGCTCTCCTTTCTTCTCCTTCACCCTGCTTTCTTCACCTCTGCTCTCCTCGGTTCTTATCTCCTCTCCTTTACCTTTCTCTTCTCCTCTCCCCCTGAACTATTATATTCCCTACTGTCCTACCTGACCTGCTCTCCTTTTTGTTTGCTTTCCTTTCTTCTTCTCTGCCCTGGGTTCTTCATCTCTGCTCTCCTCTGTTCTTATCTACTCTTCTCACCTTTTCTCTTCCCCCTTCCCCTGAACTTTCTTATATTCTCCACTGACTTCTCTTCTCCTCTGCTTTCTTCACATTTGCTCTCCTCTGTTTTTTCTCTTATCCTCATTCCTGAACTCTCTGTTCTCCTCTGTTCCTCTCATCTCCTCTCCTTTACTTTTCTTTCCGTTATATTCTCCTCTGTCCTACCTCATTTTGTTTTGATTTCTTCTGTTCTCCTCTCCCCAGCTCTTTTCACCTCTGCTGTCCTCTGACATGGGCAGAAACTGTCTCCAAACGTGCCCAAGTAATTTTTTTTTCTCAGAAATATAAAAGGAAAATGCAATACTGGTGAATAATACTCTCCCCAGTCTATGCCAGACTTAGGAGGCACCTTTCCTGCCCAAAACTCCCACCATGCTTTCTCAGTGTATCAAAACTTTTTATTCATATAAAGATGTTGCTATGCAATTCCCTGATATTGCCTTTTCCATTGTTTTTTCTAGGAAACAGGTTTTATTTGGGGGTGTGGGTGAACTTTTTCCCCATTTCTGGTGGCCATATCAGCAACTACCACACAGCAGGTCCAGATGATCTCCCTCAGCATTGATGCTATTCCTTGATGTTACATTTCCCATCTTTATTTTGTGGAAAGAGGTGTTATTTGGGGACATGAGGACACTTTCTGCCCATGTTTGATGGCCATATCAGAACCTACCATCCAGAGGGTCCAGGTCGTTGATCTCCTTAAGCGTTGATCATGACTACCAAACTTTTCGTTAAAATTGCATTTTCCATCTCTATATTTGGGAAACAGGTTTTTTTGGGGGAAACGGGACACTTTCTGCCCATGTCTGATGGCCATATCAGTACCTACCACCCAGAGGTCTTGATCTCCCTCAGCATTGAGCATGGCCACCAAGCTATTCCTGGATATTGCATTTTCCATCTTTATAAAATAGGTTTTATTTGGGTGCGTGGAGACAATCTCTGCCCATGTCTGGTGGCCATATCAGCACCTACCACCCAGAGGGCCCAGGTCGTTGATCTCCCTCAGCATTAACCATGACCACCAAACTTTTCCTTGATATTGTATTTTCCATCTTTTTTGTGGAAAGAGGTTTTATTTGGGGAAATGAGGACACTTTCTGCCCATGTCTGATGGTCATACCAGCACCTACCACCCAGAGGGTCCAGGTCGTTGATTTCCCTCAGCATTAACCATGACTACCAAACTTTTCGTTGATATTGCATTTTGCATCTCTATGTTTGGGAAACAGGTTTTATTTGGGGAAACGGGGACACTTTCTGCCCATGTCTGATGGACATATCAATACCTACCTCCCAGAGGTCTTGATCTCCCTCAGCATTGAGCATGACCACCAAGCTATTCCTGGATATCATATTTTCCCTCTTTATAAAACAGGTTTTATTTGGGTGCATGGAGACAATCTCTGCCCGTGTCTGGTGGCCATATCAGCACCTACCACCCAGAGGGTCCAGGTCGTTGATCTCCCTCAGCATTAACCATGACTACCAAACTTTTCCTTGATATTGCATTTTCCATCTCTATATTTGGGAAACTGTTTTTTTTTTTTTTTTTTGAAAACTGGGACACTTTCTGCCCATGTCTGATGGCCATATCAGCACCTATCTGCCCAGGTCTGAGGGCCATATCAGCACCAACCACCCAGAATGTCAAGGTTGTTGATCTCCTTCAGCATTAACCATGACCACCAAGATATTCCTTGATATTACATTTTCCATTTTCCCATTTCTGGGAATGGGAAACACATTTTATTTGGGGAAAAGAGGCCAATTTCAGAACCTAATACCCGTAGAGTCCAGGTCGTTGATCTCCCTCAGCTTCGAGCATGACCACCAAGCTATTCCTTGATATAGCATTTTCCATCTTTATTTTGGGGAAACAGGTTTTATATGGGGGACATGGGGACACGTTATGCCCATGTCTGAAGACCACATCAGATCCTATTTGCCCAGGTCTGATGGCCAAATCAGCACCTACCACCCAGAAGGTCAAGGTCGTTGATATCCTTCAACAGTAACCATGACCACCAAGCTATTCCTTGTTGTTACATTTTACATTTTTATTTTGGGGTAACAGGTTTTATATGGGGACACGGCGACACTTTCTGCCCATGTCTAAAGACCACATCAGCCAAGGTCTGATGGCGAAATCAGCACCTACCACCCAGAAGGTCAAGGTTGTCGATCTCCTTCAGCATTAACCAAGACCTTACCTTAGATTGTAAGCTCCTTGGGGGCAGGGACTGATGTGAATGTACAATGTATATGTAAAGCACTGCGTAAATTGACAGCACTGTATAAGTACCTGAAATAAATAAAATAAATAAAATAAGACCACCAAGCAATTCCTTGATATTGCATTTTTCATCTTTATTTTTGGGTAATAGGTTTTATATAGGGACACAGAGACACTTTCTGCCCATGTCTGAAAGACCACATCAGCACCTATTTGCCCAGGTCTGATGGCCAAATCAGCACCTACCACCCAGAAGGTCAAGGTCATTGATTTCCTTCAGCATTAACTATGACCACCAATCTATTCCTTGATATTGTATTTTCCATCTTCATTTTGGGGTAACAGGTTTTATATGGGGACATGGGGACACTTTCTGCCCATGTCTGAAGACCACATCAGCACCTATTTGTGCAGATCTGATGGCCAAATCACCACCTACCACCCAGAAGGTCAGGGTCATTGATCTCCTTCAGCATTAACCAAGACCACCAAGCAATTCCTTGATATTGCATTTTCCATCTTTATTTTGGGGAAACAGGTTTTATCTGGGGACACGGCGACACTTTCTGCCCATGTCTAAAGACCACATCAGCACCTATTTGCCCAGGTCTGATGGCAAAATCAGCACCTACCACCCAGAAGGTCAAGGTTCTCAATCTCCTTCAGCATTAACCAAGACCACCAAGCTATTCCTTGATATTGCATTTTCCATCTTTATTTTGGGGAAACAGGTTTTTTATAGGGACACGGGAACACTTTCTGCCCATGTCTGAAGACCACATCAGCACCTATTTGCCCAGGTCTGATGGCCAAATCAGCATCTACCACCCAGAAGGTCAAGGTCGTTGATCTCCTTCAGCATTAACCATGACCACCAAGCAATTCCTTGATATTGCTTTTTCCATCTTTATTTTGGGGTAACAGGTTTTATATAGGGACACAGAGACACTTTCTGCCCATGTCTGAAGACCACATCAGCACCTATTTGCTCAGGTCTGATGGCGAAATCAGCACATACCACCCAGAAGGTCAAGTTTGTTGATCTCCTTCAACATTAACCAAGACCACCAAGCTATTCCTGGATATTACATTTCCCATCTTTATTTTGGGGAAACAGGTTTTATATGGGGACACGGGAACACTTTCTGCCCATGTCTGAAGACCACATCAGCTCCTATTTGCCCAGGTCTGATGTCCAAATCAGCACCTACCACCTAAAAGGTCAAGGTCGTTGATCTCTTTCAGCATTAACCATAACCACCAACACCAAGCTATTCCTAGATATTGCTTTTCCATCTTTATTTTGGGGTAACAGGTTTTATATAGGAACATAGAGACACTTTCTGCCCATGTCCGAAGACCACATCAGCACCTATTTGCCCAGGTCTGATGGCAAAATCAGCACCTACCACCCAGAAGGTCAAGGTCCCTGATCTCCTTCAGCATTAACCATGACCACCAAGCTATTCCTTGATATTGCATTTTCCATCTTTATTTTGGGGAAACAGGTTTGATATGGGGACACAGGGACACTTTCTGCCCATGTCTGAAGACCACATCAGCACCTATTTGCCCAGGTCTGATGGCCAAATCAGCACCTACCACCTAAAAGGTCAAGGTCGGTGATCTCCTTCAGCATTAACCATGACCACCAAGCTATTCCTTGATATTGCATTTTTCATCTTTATTTTTGGGTAACAGGTTTTATATGGGGGACACGGCGACACTTTCTGCCCATGTCTGAAGACCACATCAGCACCTATTTGCCCAGGTCTGATGGCAAAATCAGCACCTACCACCCAGAAGGTCAAGGTTCTCAATCTCCTTCAGCATTAACCAAGACCACCAAGCTATTCCTTGATATTGCATTTTCCATATTTATTTTGGGGAAACAGGTTTTTTATGGGGACACGGAAACACTTTCTGCCCATGTCTGAAGACCACATCAGCACCTATTTGCCCAGGTCTGATGGCCAAATCAGCACCTACCACCCAGAAGGTCAAGGTCGTTGATCTCCTTCAGCATTAACCATGACCACCAAGCAATTCCTTGATATTGCTTTTTCCATCTTTATTTTGGGGTAACAGGTTTTATATAGGGACACAGAGACACTTTCTGCCCATGTCTGAAGACCACATCAGCACCTATTTGCCCAGGTCTGATGGCAAAATCAGCACCTACCACCCAGAAGGTCAAGGTTCTCAATCTCCTTCAGCATTAACCAAGACCACCAAGCTATTCCTTGATATTGCATTTTCCATCTTTATTTTGGGGAAACAGGTTTTTTATGGGGACACGGGAACACTTTCTGCCCATGTCTGAAGACCACATCAGCACCTATTTGCCCAGGTCTGATGGCCAAATCAGCACCTACCACCCAGAAGGTCAAGGTCGTTGATCTCCTTCAGCATTAACCATGACCACCAAGCAATTCCTTGATATTGCTTTTTCCATCTTTATTTTGGGGTAACAGGTTTTATATAGGGACACAGAGACACTTTCTGCCCATGTCTGAAGACCACATCAGCACCTATTTGCTCAGGTCTGATGGCGAAATCAGCACATACCACCCAGAAGGTCAAGTTTGTTGATCTCCTTCAGCATTAACCAAGACCACCAAGCTATTCCTGGATATTACATTTCCCATCTTTATTTTTGGGAAACAGGTTTTATATGGGGACACGGGAACACTTTCTGCCCATGTCTGAAGACCACATCAGCTCCTATTTGCCCAGGTCTGATGTCCAAATCAGCACCTACCACCTAAAAGGTCAAGGTCGTTGATCTCTTTCAGCATTAACCATGACCACCAACACCAAGCTATTCCTAGATATTGCTTTTCCATCTTTATTTTGGGGTAACAGGTTTTATATAGGAACATAGAGACACTTTCTGCCCATGTCCGAAGACCACATCAGCACCTATTTGCCCAGGTCTGATGGCAAAATCAGCACCTACCACCCAGAAGGTCAAGGTCATTGATCTCCTTCAGCATTAACCATGACCACCAAGCTATTCCTTGATATTGCATTTTCCATCTTTATTTTGGGGAAACAGGTTTGATATGGGGACACAGGGACACTTTCTGCCCATGTCTGAAGACCACATCAGCACCTATTTGCCCAGGTCTGATGGCCAAATCAGCACCTACCACCTAAAAGGTCAAGGTCGGTGATCTCCTTCAGCATTAACCATGACCACCAAGCTATTCCTTGATATTGCATTTTTCATCTTTATTTTTGGGTAACAGGTTTTATATGGGGACACAGGTACACTTTCTGCCCATGTCTGAAGACCACATCAGCACCTATTTGCACAGATCTGATGGCCAAATCAGCACCTACCACCCAGAAGGTCAAGGTTGTTGATCTCCTTCAGCATTAACCATGAGCACCAAGCTATTCCTTAATATTAAATTTTCCATCTTTGTTTTGGGGTAACAGGTTTTATATGGGGGACACGGCGACACTTTCTGCCCATGTCTGAAGACCACATCAGCACCTATTTGCCCAGGTCTGATGGCGAAATCATGACCTACCACCCAGAAGGTCAAGTTTGTTGATCTCCTTCAGCATTAACCAAGACCACCAAGCTATTCCTGGATATTACATTTCCCATCTTTATTTTGGGGAAACAGGTTTTATATGGGGACACGGGAACACTTTCTGCCCATGTCTGAAGACCACATCAGCTCCTATTTGCCCAGGTCTGATGTCCAAATCAGCACCTACCACCTAAAAGGTCAAGGTCATTGATCTCTTTCAGCATTAACCATGGCCACCAAGCTATTCCTTGTTATTGCATTTTCCATCTTTATTTTGGGGTAATAGGTTTTATATAGGGACACAGAGACACTTTCTGCCCATGTCTGAAGACGACCTCAGCACCTATTTGCCCAGGTCTGATGGTTAAATCAGCCCCTACCACCTAAAAGGTCAAGGTCGGTGATCTCCTTCAGCATTTGCCATGACCACCAAGATATTCCTTGATAATACATTTTCCATCTTTATTTCTGGGATTGGGAAATAGGTTTTATTTGGGGACAGGAGGCCAAATTCTGCCCATTTCTGGTGGCCATCTCAGCACCTACCACCCATAGAGTCCAAATGTCATTAATCTCCCTCAGCATTGAGCATGACCACCAAGCTATTTCTTGATATTGCATTTTCCATCTTTATTTTGGGGAAACAGGTTTTATATGGGGACACAGGGACACTTTCTGCCCATGTCTGAAGACGACATCAGCACCTATTTGCCCAGGTCTGATGGCCAAATCAGCACCTACCACCCAGAAGGTCGAGGTCGTTGATCTCCTTCAGCATTAACCAAGACCCCCAAGCAATTCCTTGATATTGCATTTTCCATCTTTATTTTGGGGTAACAGGTTTTATATAGGGACACAGAGACACTTTCTGTCCATGTCTGAAGACCACATCAGCACCTATTTGCCCAGGTCTGATGGCAAAATCAGCAACTACCACGCAAAAGGTCAAGGTCGTTGATCTCCTTCAGCATTAACCAAGACCACCAAGCTATTCCTTGATATTGCATTTTCCATCTTTATTTCGGAGTAACAGGTTTTATATGGGGGACACGGGAACACTTTCTGCAGACCACATCAGCCCTACCACATAAAGACTCCAGGTTGTTGATTGCCCTTAGCATTGAGTATGACCACCATGCTAGACAGAGGTCTTCATAGGGACAAACATATTTTCTACTAGCCCACATCTAGGTTGCATACCCCAAATCTGGCCTATTGCGGAGGTAAGTCAGGGACGCCACTCTTTTTTTCGACATTACCTCTTCATTAAGGACAATTTACCCCGGAGCTGAGCTTTAACTATTTTTAGAGGAATACACACATGCATTACATGGCGAGTTTTTTTTTTTTTTAATATCTACCTGGAGTTCAGCTTTAAGATCTACTACCAAGGTAGAAGTAGTTTGGTGTGAAACAAAACGCATCTCCAGCACCAACCTACCGTCCCGTCCTGGTCAGAGCTCAGATCCTGCGGTCTCAAACCGGTTAGGATATTGGCTTTTCTTTTTTTCCCAAACCATAAATGAAATCCGCACAGCGCTGCATCTATTATTATCGCACCGATGTTATTTTTAAATCCGTTTACACAGCACAACTCCCCCCATCCTATGATTGGAGCTGTCACCCAGCATTATGTATTTGTGTTAATAACCACCTCGATTGCCGATCGTTTTTATGAATTCAATTTTTCGGATTAATCGTGTCATTGCGCGGTGCGGGGGGAAAAAATCAGGTTTGATTTAGAGAAGAATGGCGTCTCAGGTCCTTTCCCTGGAAACCCATCTGCTACCGTCCTTATGAATTATGTAGTGTATGTATACAGCAGATGTAATTCTCTGGCCGCGCGAATATCATTAGCGCCATCATTTATTCACAAAGCGCTGGCGTATTCTGTGGCTCCGTACAATAGGGGAATCATTTTTTCCCCTCCAGGTGATTGACATTCTTCTGTACAGTTTAAGTTTTTATTTTTTTGGGGTGCCCTGAAGGGGATCTTTTCAAGTCCGTATGAATACATTTCCCCGACATGTCCCAATATAGAGAGCGATTGTATTATTTTGTTTCAATAAGGCCCGTTCACATTTACGCGTTCCCGCTTGCATTTCTTTTTGCGTATTCTTTTTTAAAATTATTATTTATTTATTTTTATTTTTTAAAATGTTATACATTTTTTTTAATTTGTTTCTATTTTTTTTTTAATTATCTTCTTTTTGACTTTATTGAAACAAAATGATAATTAAACAAAAAAAGATACATTGTAACTTGGTAGCAAGTCACAAGGTGAGCAAGCTGCAACATTTTTTTTTAAATGTTATACATTTATTTTTTTTCTATTTTTTTTATTTTCTTTTGGGTTTTATTGAAACAAAATGATAATTGAAAACAAAAAAAGATACATTGTAACTTGGTAGCAAGTCACAAGGTGAGCAGGCTGTGGCAGGGGCTGCTCTGTCGGCTCCTCAGTCCAGGAATTCCAAGATGGCTCCGGATGACACCTTGCTTCTGGAGAAAACAAAAAATATAGATGGCGGCGTTGTCAAGGGCAGCACTGATGTAAAAAAATATAGATGGAGGCGTTGTCAAGGGCAGCACTGACATAAAAAAATACCTGGACCCAGCACTTGCCATGCATGTCCTTAACATAAAGATATCTGATGATGGGTCCACTTCAAAGGTAAACTTATCCTATAGCCATGCACCAATCAGGGCGAAGTGAGAAAACACCCCTCCCCCCATACACAATGCTACCCTGCTGCTCCTTTCACAAGGCAGCGCTCAACATCTGAGCAGCTTGTTGAATGAGCAAAGTGACGGGTTCACTTTAAGACAAACATGGGGGGGGGGGGGGCTGCCATCACTGACATCTTTCAGAAAATGCTGGTTCACTGGCTGTTATCCTGAGCCTCTAACTCCAGTACTTTCTATGTCGCGTGAACGTTAGAGGTCCTCACCATGTTCAAGGTCTGGTACTTAAAAGTACTGATGCCAGAGGACTGTCATGATAGCCAGGCAGTCAGTATTTCCCAAAAGTGAAGACGGGCGTGGCAGCCCTCGGGTTTATCCCATTAAAAGGTTATTCTTGCAAAAGCTGTAAAATTTGGGCTGTTTACCATGGCAACCTCCCAATGGCTCCTCCATTGGCTCACTTTTCCATAGATAATTGGTCGCCATTTTGTTTGGGATATTTTGGCTTATCATCAAGGAGTCTGAAGGAGAATCTCTTACGGTTGCCTGTACCAGCCCTTTCATTTGCCACAATGCATTGGAGACATTGGAAAGATAAATGGTTGCTAGGGGCAGCAAGGGAGCCCTTCCTTCATTACCTGAGAAGCACCGGATTCCTTCATAGGACTCCTTTCTTCATCACTTGTCTCGAGGCAAGACTCATTCCTTCACCACTTCATCACTAGGGGCAACGAGACCATTCTCCCTTCATCACTTGGTCTCTGTGGGCATTTTTGGACCCTAAGGCTAACTAGAGTCTCACCTTCATCTTTTGGTCATGAGTATTTCCTTAATTGCTTGGTCACTAGGGCAACAAGAGCCATCCCTTCATCACTTGGTTACTAGGGGCAAAAAGAGAGCCCTTCCTTCATATTCTGAATGCTATAAGCAACATGGGATTCCTTCCTTAATCATTTGGTCTCTGGGAGCAACAAGACTCTTTACTTCATCACCTAGTGAGTAGGGGCAACAAGACAGTTCTTCCTTCATTTCTTGGTCCCTAAGGGCAACAAGAGCCCTCCCCTTGGCTCCCTTGGGGCAACAAGACAGTTTTCCTATCATCACTTGGGCCCTAGGGGCAACGAGACAGTTCTTTCTTTATCACTTGGTCTCTACGGGGCAACAAGACTTTCCTTCCTTCATCACTTGGTTACCAGGAGTAACAAAAGGGTCCTATCTTCATCACTGATTTACTAGGTGTAACAAGACATTCCTTACTTCATCACTTGGTCTCTGGGGGCAACAAGAGCCATCCCTTCATCACTTGGTTACTAGGGGAAAAAAGAGTCCTCCCTTCATCTTTTGGACCCTAAGGCTAACAAAAGTCTCACCTTCATCTTTTGGTCATGAGTATTTCCTTGGTCACTTGGTATTTGGGGCAACAAGAGCCATCCATTCATCACTTGGTTACTAGGGGCAAAAAGAGAGCCTTTGCTTTGTTATTCTGAATGCTATGAGCAACATGGGATTCCTTCCTTCATCACTTGGTCTATGGGAGCAACAAGACTCTTTACTTCATCACCTAGTAAGTAGGGGCAACAAGACAGTTCTTCCTTCATTTCTTGGTCCCTAAGGGCAACAAGAGCCCTCCCCTTGGCTCCCTAGGGGCAACAAGACAGTTCTCTCTTTATCACTTGGTCTCTACGGGGCAACAAGACTTTCCTTCCTTCATCACTTGGTTACCAGGGGTAACAAAAGGGTCCTCTCTTCATCACTGATTTACCAGGTGTAACGAGACATTCCTCACTTCATCACTTAGTCACTAGGGGCAACAAGAGCTATCCCTTCATCACTTGGTTACTAGGGGAAAAAATAGAGCCCTTGCTTCGTATTCTGAATGTTATGAGCAACATGGGATTCCTTCCTTCATCACTTGGTCTCTGGGAGCAACAAGACTCTTTGCTTCCTCACCGAGTCAGTAGGGGCAACAAGACATTTCTTCCTTCATCTCTGTTCCTAAGGGCAACAAGAGCCCTCCTCTTGGCTCCCTTGGGGCAACAAGACAGTTTTCCTATCATCACTTGGGCCCTAGGGGCAACAAGACAGTTCTCTCTTTATCACTTGGTCTCTACGGGGCAACAAGACTTTCCTTCCTTCATCACTTGGTTACCAGGGGTAACAAAAGGGTCCTCTCTTCATCACTCATTTACTAGGTGTAACAAGACATTCCTCACTTCATCACTTGGTCCCGGGGGGCAACAAGAGAGTCCTCCCTTCATCACTTGGTCTCTACAGGCAACAAGACAGTTCTCCCCTCATCACTTGGTCTCTATGGGCAACAAAACGGTCCTTCCTTCATCACTTGGTCGCTAAGGGCAACAAGAATCTTTCCTTCAATACTTAGTCATTAGGGACAACAAGACAGTTTTTCCTTCATCACTTGGTCTCTACATGCAAACATGCAACAAGACCATCACCCCTTCATTACTTGGTCCCTTTGGGCAACAAGACTGTCCTTCCTTCATCCCTTGGTTACCAGAGGTAAGAAAAAGGGTCCTCTCTTCATCACTCATTTGCTAAGTGTAACAAGACATTGCTTCCTTTATTACTTGGTCACTAAGGGCAACAAGACAGTTCTCTATCACTTGAGCTCTGGGGGCAACAAGAATCTTTACTTCATCACTTATGGCACTTTTCCACTGCAAGTACCGGCTCGGCTCTACTTGGCCCTACTTGGCCCGGTTTGCTTTTCCACTGCTGGTACCGCATGGTATGGTGTTGGAACGGTTCGGTACGGTACGGTATGGTTTGCTTTTCCACTAAAGTAGTACTAAAGTTAAGTGGGTGGGATAACAACGGAGTGGGTGGGATTCTCTGACCAATCAGTGGCTAGTAGTGACTGCATGCAAAGGATTGTGGGATATGGTACCGGGTATGGTACCTCTTGGAACCACAATCGAGTAGGTACCGTTTTTGAGAGCCGTGCCGTTCGGTTCCATGCAGTGGAAAAGCACTGCCGTACCGTACTGAACCGTTCCTACACCATACCATGCGGTACCAGCAGTGGAAAAGCACAAAAGCGAGCCGAACCGTTCAGTTCCATTCAGTGGAAAAGCGCCATTAGTCAGTAGGGGGCAACAAGACAGTCCTCACTTTATCACTTGGTCCCTAGGGGCACCAAGACAGCCCTTCCTTCATCACTCGGTCTCTACAGGCAACAAGACAGTTCTCCCCTCATCACTAGGTCTCTACGGGCAAAAAGAACATCATCCCTTCATTACTTGGTCCTTAGGGGCAACAAGACTGCCCTTCCTTCATCACTTGGTTACCAGGGGTAACAAACGGGTCCTCTTTTCATCACGCATTCGCTAGGTGTAACAAGACATTGCTTCCTTCATCACTTGGTCATTAAGGGCAACAAGACAGTCCTCCTTTCATCATTTGGTCTCTGGGGCAGCAAGAATCTTTCCTTCAACTCTTAGTCAGTAGGAGCAACAAGACAGTCCCTCCTTCATCACTTGGTCTCTACAGGCAACAAGACAGTTCCTCCCTCATCACTGGGTCTCTACGGGCAACAAGACCATCAACCCTCTCATTACATGGTCCCTAGGAGAAACAACACAGTCCTCCCTTTACTTCACTTTTTTGGAGGCAACAATGGAAGCTTGCTTGTCTTTCAAGCCCAATCAATAAAAGCTCACAATAGGCAGCAGCCCATACTAACCAAATAATTTTCCGTTTCCCATACTCATATGAATTAGATAAGATTTCTGATTGGTTGTTATGGATTACTCCATCTTGCACATCACAGTTGTATTATGTGTTTGTTTTGAGCATCGGTCTGTTGTCTCTAATAAGAGCGATAAAAGTTGTCCTCAGTGTCGGGAGCCCAGAGGATGGAGGATTACATGGTACTTTGCAGGCTGTGACAGTAGACATGGAGTGATGTATTGTCCTCCCAGATAACAGCACTCCCGGCATTGATTGAACTGAGGGGGTAGATGGTAATTAAGTCTGACTTAATCTGAGCTGTAATTGGCTTGTAACATTGCGACCAGCCTGGAAGAGCGGCACAAGTGCTGTTGTGACAACCAATTACCAGTGATACCATGCAAATTGGCAACGTACAATAACTCCGGGAACATCTATTGATTGGTATGGGAAGATGTGAAATGTTTGCTGCCCAATCTTCTCTGTTTTGGCCGTGTTGGATAAATGTACTCTTGCTTATGGATCTCCTAAGCAATCATTCCCAAACTATGGAGGTCTACTTTTTCTTATAATATTTACCATTTACTACCAGGTAAAGCAGGGGTCTTCAAACTATGGCCCCCAGTTGTTCAGAAACTACCATTCCCATCATGCCTAGTCATGTCTGTGAATCTCAGAGTTTTACAATGCCTCATGGGATGTGTATTTCCATAACAGGTGCAGGGCCGTAGTTTGAGGATCCCTGAGATAAAGCAACTATAGGAGGTATCTACCCATACTTATTCTCCGTTAGAGGAGGACACTACCTATACATATTCTCCATAAGTATAAGCTTACAACCCTAATCATAATGCCTAATATGAACAGGCATGTAATGGAAAAATCCTCAAAAAAAAAATGTTCTTCAGTTTTACCATACACTAACAGCCTATTGTTGTCTAATATTTATGCTCAGCACTTAGAAGGAACAGGTTGGAAGAGGGTTCGGAAAAAGCTGCAAATGCCTTCAGGGTATTGGTATTCTGGTATTGAGAATTCGGGAGAGCCTCCTTTAGCCTGGCATATACTAAGGATACGAGATATGGTTTTGGTCAGATCATAAGCCAATGTCCTCAACCACAGAGGGTATTGCACCTCCTGGTTAGCCCATCTTGAGAAAAGAATAACTCACCCAGAATGGATTTTCATGCCAATTCCTATCGTTTTCCTGTGATAAGGCCCATACCAGGGAGATCTAAAGTGAATAAACTTGAATGCATGGCCAGTGCATGCATAAGAGTAAAGAAGAGAAGGGAGGAATAGAGGGAGTGAGTGAAAGAGAGGTAAAAGGATCAAATTAAAAAAGACTAGAGGAATGAGAACGAGAGGTAAAGCGAAGGAGGAAAAGGGAATGAAAGAAGGAAAAAAGATAAAAGGGAGGGAGGCAAAAGACAGGGGACAAAGAAAGGAAGAAGAATGTAGGGAAAGGAAAATGAAGGAAGGGGAAAATAGGGGAGAAAAGAAAAGAAAAGAAAAGAAAAGGGGAGAAAAGAAAAGAAAAGAAAAGGGGAGAAAAGAAAAGAAAAGAAAAGGGGAGAAAAGAAAAGAAAAGGGGAGAAAAGAAAAGAAAAGAAAAGAAAAGGGGAGAAAAGAAAAGAAAAGAAAAGGGGAGAAAAGAAAAGAAAAGAAAAGAAAAGGGGAGAAAAGAAAAGAAAAGAAAAGAAAAGGGGAGAAAAGAAAAGAAAAGAAAAGAAAAGAAAAGAAAAGAAAAGAAAAGGGGAGAAAAGAAAAGAAAAGAAAAGAAAAGGGGAGAAAAGAAAAGAAAAGAAAAGAAAAGAAAAGGGGAGAAAAGAAAAGAAAAGAAAAGAAAAGGGGAGAAAAGAAAAGAAAAGAAAAGAAAAGGGGAGAAAAGAAAAGAAAAGAAAAGAAAAGAAAAGAAAAGAAAAGAAAAGGGGAGAAAAGAAAAGAAAAGAAAAGAAAAGAAAAGAAAAGAAAAGAAAAGAAAAGAAAAGGGGAGAAAAGAAAAGAAAAGAAAAGAAAAGAAAAGAAAAGAAAAGAAAAGAAAAGAAAAGAAAAGAAAAGAAAAGAAAAGAAAAGAAAGAAAGAAAGAAAGAAAGAAAGAAAGAAAGAAAGAAAGAAAGAAAGAAAGAAAGAAAGAAAGAAAGAGAAAGAAAGAAAGAAAGAAAGAAAGAAAGAAAGAAAGAAAGAAAGAAAGAAAGAAAGAGAAAGAAAGAAAGAGAAAGAAAGAAAGAGAAAGAAAGAAAGAAAGAAAGAAAGAAAGAAAGAAAGAAAGAAAGAAAGAAAGAAAGAGAAAGAAAGAAAGAAAGAAAGAGAAAGAAAGAAAGAAAGAAAGAAAGAAAGAAAGAAAGAAAGATAAAGGATGTAAAAGAGAGGTAAAAAGGGAAAGAATGAAGGGAAGAAAAAAGCGTTAGAGGGAAGGAAGAATAGAAGCAAGGGAAGGAAAGACTGTAAGAGGGAAGGAAGGTAGGGAAAGAGAGTTAGAAGGAAGCAAGGATAGAAGGAAGGGAAATAAAGAGAGTTAGAGGGAAGGAAGGATAGAAGGCAGGGAAGGGAAGAGAGGTAGAGAGAAGGAATGACAGAAGGAAGGGAAGGGAAGAGAGGTAGAGGGAAAGAAGGGAATGAAAGAGTTAGTGGGAAGGAAGGATAGACGCTAGGAAAGGAAAGAGTGCTAGAGGGAAGGCAGGATAGAAGGAAAGGAAGGAAAGAGAGTTAGAAGGAAGCAAGGATATAAGAAAGGGAAGTGAAGAGAGTTAGAGGGAAGGAAGGATAGAAGGAAAGGAAGGGAATAAAGTTAGAGAGAAGGAAGGATAGAAGGAAGGTAAGGAAAGAGAGTTAGAGGGAATGAAGGGAGGGAAAGAGTTAGTAGGAAGCAATGATATAAGAAAGGGAAGTAAAGAGAGCTAGAGAGAAGGAGGAAATAAGGGAGGAAAGGAAAGAGAGTTAGAGGGAAGGAAGAATAAAAAGAAGGAAAGAGAGTTAGAGGCAAGGAAGAAAAGAAAGAAGGGAAGGAAAGAGAGTTAGAAGGAAGGATAGAAGGAAGGTAAGGAAAGAGAGCTAGAGGGAAGGAAGGGAGGGAAGTCGAGTTAGAGGGAAGAAAGATAAGAAAGAAGGGAAGGAAATAGAGTTAGAGAGAAGGAAGGGAGGGAAAGAGAGTTAGAGGGAAGCAAGGATATAAGAAAGGGAAGTAAAGAGAGTTAGAGGGAAGGAGGTCTAGAAGGAAGGGAAGTAAAGGGAGTTAGAAGGAAGGAAGGATAGAAGGAAGGGAAGAGAGTTAAAGGGAAGGATAGAAGGAAGGTAAGGAAAGAGAGTTAGAGGGAAGGAAGGGAGGGAAGTAGAGTTAGAGGGAAGGAAGAATAGAAAGAAGGGAAGGAAAGAGAGTTAGAGGGAAGGAAGGATAGAAGGAAGGGAAAGGAAGAAAGTTAGAGGGAAGGAAGGTAAGGAAAGAGAGCTAGAGGGAAGGAAGGTAAGGAAAGAGAGCTAGAGGGAAGGAAGGGAGAGAAAGAGAGTTAGAGGGAAGCAAGGATATAAGAAAGGGAAGTAAAGAGAGTTAGAGGGAAGGAGGTCTAGAAGGAAGGGAAGTAAAGGGAGTTAGAAGGAAGGAAGGATAGAAGGAAGGGAAGGGAAGAGAGTTAAAGGGAAGGATAGAAGGAAGGTAAGGAAAGAGAGTTAGAGGGAAGGAAGGGAGGGAAGTAGAGTTAGAGGGAAGGAAGAATAGAAAGAAGGGAAGGAAAGAGAGTTAGAGGGAAGGAAGAAAATAAAGAAGGGAAAGAAAGAGAGTTAGAGGGAAGGAAGATTAGAAAGTAGGGAAGGAAAGAGAGTTAGAGGGAAGGATAGAAGGAAGGTAAGGAAAGAGATTTAGAGGGAAGTAAGGGAGGGAAGTAGAGTTAGAGGGAAGGAAGATAAGAAAGAAGGGAAGGAAAGAGAGTTAGCGAGAAGGATACAAGGAAGGTAAGGAAAGAGAGCTAGAGGGAAAGAGAGTTAGAGGGAAGCAAGGATATAAGAAAGGGAAGTAAAGAGAGTTAGAGGGAAGGAGGTCTAGAAGGAAGGGAAGTAAAGGGAGTTAGAAGGAAGGAAGGATAGAAGGAAGGGAAGGGAAGAGAGTTAAAGGGAAGGATAGAAGGAAGGTAAGGAAAGAGAGTTAGAGGGAAGGAAGGGAGGGAAGTAGAGTTAGAGGGAAGGAAGAATAGAAAGAAGGGAAGGAAAGAGAGTTAGAGGGAAGGAAGAAAATAAAGAAGGGAAAGAAAGAGAGTTAGAGGGAAGGAAGATTAGAAAGTAGGGAAGGAAAGAGAGTTAGAGGGAAGGATAGAAGGAAGGTAAGGAAAGAGATTTAGAGGGAAGTAAGGGAGGGAAGTAGAGTTAGAGGGAAGGAAGATAAGAAAGAAGGGAAGGAAAGAGAGTTAGCGAGAAGGATACAAGGAAGGTAAGGAAAGAGAGCTAGAGGGAAAGAGAGTTAGAGGGAAGCAAGGATATAAGAAAGGGAAGTAAAGAGAGTTAGAGGGAAGGAGGTCTAGAAGGAAGGGAAGTAAAGGGAGTTAGAAGGAAGGAAGGATAGAAGGAAGGGAAGGGAAGAAAGTTAGAGGGAAGGAAGGTAAGGAAAGAGAGTTAGAGGGAATGAAGGGAGGGAAAGAGAGTTAGAAGGAAGCAATGATATAAGAAAGGGAAGAAAAGAGAGTTAGAGGGATAGAGGGATAGAAGGGAAGGAAAGAGAGTTAGAGGGAAGGAAGGATAGAAGAAAGGGAAGGAAAGAGAGTTAAAGGAAATAAAACATAATAGTGGGGAAAGGAAAAGGAAGGACACAATTAGGGATAGAAGGAAGAAAACAAATTTAGGAGGAAAATTGTTGCGCAAGGATGGAATGAGAGAGGAAATAGAGATGGAAAAAACAAACAAAAAAAGCTCAAATAAAACACAAAAGCATTTTTTTTATTTTTTTTTTTTAATCGAATCCTTCAGCTTTTTTAAGAAATCATAAATAGTTTGTATCCATTCTAAACACATAAAACATACTCAAAGTATTTACACTTCTTTCATTTCAAGGCTTAATAAAGGTCGTCAGACGTAGCTACAAAAGAGGCTTTCACCGACGGGAACGGAGGTGGGACATGTACGCGGCCTGTCAGTCTCCTTTGCTCTGGGGCCATCGCACAAGTCCATGTGTACTTTATTGTCAAACATTATTTGTTTTCTTTTTCTCGTAAAAGTGCACAACACAGTAAATAAATAATGACATATAAATAAATTAATAAAATAAATAAATTATTTCCTGGCACGTAAACCTTGTCAAAGAGGGTAAACATGAAAATCAACAATAGCGAAAGTTGAAGATACCAAGTAAAACTGGTATAGAAAAAACAATAAACCTTTTCATTTAAAATTTTTTCTGATTACTATATTTTTTTATAATTAACTTTTTAACCTTTTGAGTCTCAAGTTAGTTACAAATTGCAGCGAGGCAAAAGTCAGTATGGAAAGTTGAAACATTTTAACAAATTTTGATTAAAGGCCACCCCTTTCTAATGCTCTTTTTCCATTAGGAGAAAGAAACCTTTCTCACTTGGCATTGAAAAGGATACATTTTCAAGATACAAACAGCCCAATTCTAAGAAAAATAAACCTAATTTGGTAAAATTATCTGCTTAAATTTTGTCATATACATCAAAAACTGTTTTACTACACAAATCACAAGATGTTATTAACTTTGGCCATGTGGTTGATGGACATTTAAGAGACTACTCATTTTCCACTTCCTTGACTAACTAGAGTAGGTAGTATTAGTTGTTGTAGAGAGTTTGTTGAATAGAAATTTGGCCATGGTGGAGCTTACTGGACATCGTCACCTTGGAAGTAAAAGCTAACCTTTCTTAAAGGATCATCCATTGGTCTCGTTGATCCACCAACAAAGAGCTAACCGGTCTACAGAGAGCTACGACCAACTACATACATACTCGTAAACGTAGACCCCAATTTTCCTAATAATAATAATCTATATATTGATTTTTCTATGAAAAAGTGCACATTTGAAACTATTCATTAATAAATTAGGACTTCCTGCCTAAGGAACAGGGTATTATTTCATAGACACCAATGTACTGTACATTTGGATTGGTTTTCCTTCTTTGTCAGCAAAGGAGGTCAAGGGTCTTTCTATCTAGGACGTATTGTATGTTTTATACATGAGTGCCATATGTTGGACCTTGGGACCATATGGACAACTAATGAAACTGGAGAAGATATGGAAAGAAATTGCAGTGACTTCTAGTTTACACATCAGATTAATGAGAAACTTGCACTATTTTAGGCTTACGTTATATGATAATAATAATAATAATCTTGAAATTAGGCTGGTGAGAAGAATATTGACCACTTCTGTTGCTAGCTCAACAAAGAAGGTTACCCTGCAGCTGAATTGCTTTGTGATTTGGATATGTGGCCAAATTTCTTAAAGATCTGTCCATCCAGTGCTTAGGCTGAAAGGCTGGAAGCAGTCATGTAGACAGGACTTAAGAAGACTCTAGTTCCTCTAAATGTTATATGAAAGTCATAAACTTCTCAACCATGTGTATGAGGGTGTTGGTGGGCATTATGGCCCTCGTTTTTGGTGTAAAAGTGCAACATAACCAACATTTATTTGATGAAGTGAAGTTACTTGATCATATAGCAATTTATACTTTCTTTGCCTGATCCTAGAAAGGGTAAGACAAATCTTTAAGGAGGGACATTTGGGTTGGTCACAATAAGAAGGCGACACTTGACAGCAAAAACATATGTATTTAAGGACTCCGGCATTTGAAGGCTTTCACCAAAATGGTTGGTCTATGAGAACCATGGTAGACATTTAGGTGGTTCTTCCAGAGCCTTGCCTGTGGGTATGTATGGTGATGGTTGGAGTAGGCATGGAAAAGACTTGACTTGACTTTTGTATTTAAGGACTCTGGCATTTGAAGGCTTTCACCCAAATGGTTGGTCTATGAGAACCATGAAAGGGATTTAGGTGGGTCTTTCAGAGCCTTGCCTGTGAGTATGTATGGCGATGGTTGGAGTAGGCATGGCAAAAACTTGACTTGACTTTTGTATTTAAGGACTCTGGCATTTGAAGGCTTTCACCAAAATGGTTGGTCTATGAGAACCATGAAGGGAATTCAGGCGGGTCTTTTAGAGCCTTGCCTGTGGGTATGTATAGTGATGGTTGGAGGAGGCATGGAAAAGACTTGATTTTACTTTTGTATTTAAGGACTTCGGCATTTGAAGGCTTTTACCCAAATGGTTTGTCTATGAGAACCATGAAAAGAATTTAGGTGGGTCTTTCAGAGCCATGTCTGTGGGTATGTAAGGTGATGACTGGAGGAGGAATGGAAAAGACTTGACTTTTGTATTTAAGGACTCTGGCAATTAAAGGCTTTTACTCAAATGGTTTGTCTATGAGAACTATGAAAGGAATTTCGGTGAGTCTTTCCGAGCCATGCCTGTGGGTATGTAAGGTGATGGTTGGAGGATGAATAGAAAAGACTTGACTTGACGACTTGACTTGACTTTTGTATTTAAGGACTCCGACATTTGAAGGCTTCCACCCAAATTATTGGTCTATGACATCCATGAAAAGGAATTTTGGTGAGTCTTTCAGAGCCATGCCTGTGGGTATGTATGGTGATGGTTGGAGGAGGCATGGAAGAGACAAAGGGTAGGTGCTCTCTGAAAGGCAGGATCTTTACATTCTAGATTGGGTAATCTACAAAAATCCACAAGAGAGGGAAAAATTTGGTCCCACAAATCTCTGTCCTAGCATCTTAGTCCATAGCTGAATACAGCAGCATCCAATGAAGAGGGCAAGTTGTAGCCCAATTAGGGCACCTCAAACCCATCAAACATCTAAAACGTGGTTGAGATAGGAGATGTAGCATATAGCTAGCCGAAGAATTTCAATTTTGGACAGTTTCTTGTCAGGGGGCAGAGTGGGAAGAAGCTTCCTCAGCTCTGCAAAGGCCAAGTTGAACGCTTCCACCCGTATGCGCTCCCGGGTAGCGTGCGCCGTGCGGTATTTGGCCGTTGCCCTCCTCCTACGGCGCCTCTCTTCCCGACTTAAGTGCTGAAGCTCCCTTTTGACAGCATCGCTGGCCTCGCAAATCCTGGTTTCTCCACACAAGCTGATTCCCCCGGCCTCGCCGAGTCCTCCCCCGCCTCCGCAATCGCTGAACACGGACTCAGTCTCCGAATGGGCCGGGATTTCTGTCTGATCAGAGTTCAGCATCATTCCTCTACAAAAGGTTCCAAAACGTATCCTTCCTGACAGCCAAAAAATTAAAAGAGATCCTTCTATAAAGTGCTTCTGAAAAGTTGCTCCCCTCTGGATGTCATGAAACAAACCTCGCGGCGTGAACAAGCTGCGAAGAGGCGTCGATCCCAGCAAGCCGTGGTGGATTTTTTTTTTCAGCTTGGAAAACGCACTTAAGAGAAATATTTAACTCATAAAAAGTGTTCAGCTGAGATTAACTTTTATTTCCCTTCGCTGTGCTCTCGTTCTTGATGGTCCCCCTGGAACAAAGAGAAACGGAGAAATTATAGAAAAGGTTTCTTAATGGCTACGGAGGGAACTCTGCCAACATGAAAAAAAAAAAAAAAGGAATTTAATGGGAATGGGAGCATAGTACATAGGAGGGAAAAACAACATAAAAAGGAATAAAGCTACAGGAAAAAACAACTTGATTACGAACTCGTAAACAGGGAAGTCAATAAAGAGTAGATTGCGCATTGCATGGAAAATATAACTAACGTTATTATTGATTTTTTTCTTTTAGAAAATGGCAGACACCAGCGACTTTCATCCGGGAGAAGATTTGACATAAGAGCTTGCAATCTAATCATCCTGGCATAGGGTCAATGACAATACCAGGCTTTTTTTTTTTTTTTTTTTTTTTCTTTTTTTTTTTTTTCTTTTTTCTCTCTTTTTTTTCTTTTTTCTTTTTTCTCTCTTTTTTTCTTTTGTTATAGAGAAGGGACTGCAATATATTTATATATCCATGAAGAAGATTAAAACTACAAGTTCTCAAGTTATTCGAAACGCATCAAGTTTTTCTCCTCCCCAGAGGTTCTTTCCCCCAAGGGAGGAGTATTGTATTCTCTTTCTCTCTTTCATTAACTTGTTCTTCACCTGTTTTTATTGTTATGATTCATTACTTATATCAGGGGTGTCAAACTCAATTTCTTCTTGGGCCGCATCAGCATTATGATTGCCCTCAAAGGGCCGGTTGAATCTGTAAGATTAGATGTCCTGGGCACCCCACCCCCTCTTACATCAGATGTCAAGAGCCCCCCACCATCAGAAGTCAAGAGTTCCCCACACTCCCTTACCTTGTGCTGCTGCTGGGAAGAAGCTGGGGCAAGGCTGGGAAGCAGAAAGTGCAGGGTCTAGAGGAGGACCAAAGGAGGGCTGGAACTCTCCTGCAGCTGCAGGAGAGCTGTGAGGGCCACATGAAATGGCCTGGAGGGCCGGATTCGGCCCACGGGCCTTGTGTTTGACACCTGTGACTTATATGGTCACCAATGCTTCAACCACTGTTTTGTAGCATGACCAATGTGGTTGATGTGGCTATATGATTTATGATACATGTATTAATTTTTTCTTTTAACTTTTTTCAATAAATATTTAAATTTTATCATTCTTCATTTTTTTTTCAATCGATTGCCTTAACCACTTGCCGACCGAGTACGGTAATAGTACTGCGGCAAAGTGGCTCGTTATCGTCCAGTCACGTAGTATTAACGTGACTGGACACTCCCCCTTCTGGGCGGCGCTTGCGCGCCGCCGGAGGCTCGCTCCCGCTGTTTTCATTCACAGCGGGAGTCGGGCCAGGGGAGGAGCAGCGGCGATCGCCGCTGCTCTGCCCCGATCGCCGGGGATCTAGTGTGGAGATCCGCCCGCTGTGTGTAAACACAGCGGGCGGATCTCCATAGTGACAGGGAGTGACAGATCGGACTGTTCAGCATAGCTGGACATCCGATCTGTCCATGACTCAGTCAGGCCCCTCCCCCCCTACACGTCAGTAAGCACCAGGCATACATTAACCCCTCCCTCTCCAATAAAATTAACCCCTTCCCTGCCAGTGTCATTTTTACAGTAACAGTGCATATATATAGCACTGATTACTGTAGTAATGTCACTGGTAACCCCAAAAGTGTCAAAAATGTCAGTCAAGGGTCTGATCTGTCCGCCGCAATGTCGCAGTCCCACAAAAAAAAAATCGCAGATCGCCGCCATTACGCGTTAAAAAAAAAACACCAAAAATGACAGAAATCTTTCCCTTTGTTAGTAAACGCAATAACTTTTGCGCAAACCAATCAAAATACGCTTATTGTGATTTTTTTTACCAAACATAGGTAGCAGAAAACAAATTGGCCAAAAATTTTTAAAAAATTGGTTTTTACATCTTTTTTGGGGGGAATTTCATATAAAAAAATGTTAAAAATATTGTTATTTTTTCAAAATAAACGCTCTTTTTTTGTTTATAGCGCAAAAAGTAAAAATCGCACAGGTGATCAAATACCACCAAAAGAAAGCTCTGTTTATCAGAAAAAAAGGATGTAAATTTCGTTTGGGTACGGCGTCGCACGACCGCGCAATTGTCAGTTGAAGTCGCACAGCGCCGAATCGCAAAAAGTGGCCTGGACGTAAGACAGCAAAATCCTCCGGTTGTAAAGTGGTTAAAAATCCCCAATAAGAGGAGAAAAACAATGTTGACTTTTGAATGACAATACCAGGCTCTAACTGTAACTAATTTGGCCAAGAAACATGACTTTTTTCACTTTAAGGCCCTGTTCACACCATCGGAGAATGCGTGCGGTTCAACGCGTTTCTGTGCACTGCGTGTAGGGCAGCCTGTTCATTTCAATGGGCTGTCCTACATGCGATAAGAAGTCCCTTTGAGAAATGCATGGTGCTGCATCCACAGATCTGTGGGGGTGCCATTAAGAATTATTGACACCATACGTGTGCATTAGGGTGTGCACCCCAAAGCTCAAACACCTTTCTCTGCAGCCTCAGCTGCACTGGACAGTGAATGAATAGGAAATGCTCTGTGCTGAGCGGCTGTAACACTGTTACAAGGGAGCTTCCTTATATACAAATTTGGCATATAGTGTCTCCAGCTGCAATGGAAGAGGGATCAGTGAGGAAGTTCAGGCCAGGTGCATGAGAAGGGGTCAGGGGAGCAATGGCAGAGGCAATGCCACTTTGCTCTGCATCAGGGGATTCCAAACTTTCTACACAAAGGGCCAGTTCACTGTCCTTAAGACTTTAGAGGGGCCTGGACTGGGGACAGTGGGAGTAGAAAATTTCCTGGTGTCAGTGGGAGGAATAAGGCCCTATCATGGGTATCGGTGGGAGGAATAATGCCCCATTATTGGTGTCAGTGGGAGGAATAGTGCCCCAGCATTGGTGTCAGTGGGAGAAAAAATGCCCCATCATTGGTATCAGTGGGAGGAAAAGTGTCCCATCATTGGTGTCAGTGGGAGGAATAGTGCCCCATCATTGGTGTCAGTGGGAAGAATAGTGCCCCATCAGTGGTGTCAGTGGGAATAATAGTGCCCCATCATTGGTATCAGTGGGAGGAATAGAGCCCCATCATTGGCGTTAGTGGGGGGAGTAATGACCCATCATTGGTGCCAGTTGGAGAAAAAGTGCCTCATCATTAGTTTCAGTGGGAGGAATAGTGCCCCATCATTGGTGTCAGTGGGAATAATAGTGCCCCATCATTGGTATCAGTGGGAGGAATAGTGCCCCATCATTGGTGTCAGTAGGAATAATAGTGCCCCATCATTGGTATCTGTGGTAAGGAATAGAGCCCCATCATTGGCGTTAGTGGGGGGAGTAATGACCCATCATTGGTGTTAGTGGAAGGAATAGCGCCCCATTACTGGTGTCAGTGGGAATAATAGTGCCCCATCATTGGTATCAGTGGGGGGAGTAATGCCCCATCATTGGTGCCAGTGGGAGAAAAAGTGCCTCATCATTGGTATCAGTGGGAGGAATAGTGTCCCATCATTGGTGTCAGTGGAAGAATAGTGCCCCATTATTGGTGTCAGTAGGAGGATAATGCCCCATCATTGGTGTCAGTGGGAGAAAAAGTGCTCCATCATTGGTGTCAGTGGGAGGAATAGTGCCCATCATTGGTGTCAGTGGGAGGAATAGTGCCCCATCATTGGTGTCAGTGGGAGGAATAGTGTCCCATCATTGGTATCAGTGGGAAGAATAGTGCCCCATCATTGGTGTCAGTGGGAGGAATAGTGCCCCATCATTGGTATCAGTGGGAGGAATAATGCCCCAACATTGGTATCAGTTGGAGGATTAGTGTCCAATCATTGGTGTCCGTGGAAGGAATAGTGCCCCATTATTGGTGTCAGTAGGGGGAATAATGCCCCATCATTGGTGCCAGTGGGAGAAAAAGTGCTCCATCATTGGTGTCAGTGGGAGGAATAGTGCCCCATTATTGGTGTCAGTAGGAGGAATAATGCCCCATCATTGGTGTCAGTGGGAGAAAAAGTGCTCCATCATTGGTGTCAGTGGGAGGAATAGTGCCCCATCATTGGTATCAGTGGGAGGAATAGTGCCCCATCATTGGTATTAGTGGGAAGAATAGTGCCCCATCATTGGTATCAGTGGAAGGAATAGTGCCCCATCATTGATATCAGTGGGAAGAATAGTGCCCCATCATTGGTGTCAGTGGGAGGAATAGTGCCCCATCATTGGTATCAGTGGGAGGAATAATGCCCCATCATTGGTATCAGTGGGAAGAATAGTGCCCCATCATTGGTATCAGTGGGAAGAATAGTGCCCCATCATTGGTATCAGTGGGAGGAATAGTGTCCCATCATTGGTATCAGTGGGAAGAATAGTGCCCCATCATTGGTATCAGTGGGAGGAATAATGCCCCATCATTGGTATCAGTGGGAGGAATAATGCCCCATCATTGGTATCAGTGGGAAGAATAGTGCCCCATCATTGGTATCAGTGGGAAGAATAGTGTCCCATCATTGGTATTAGTGGGAGGAATAGTGCCCCATCATTGGTATCAGTGGGAGGAATAGTGCCCCATCATTGGTATCAGTGGGAGGAATAGTGTCCCATCATTGGTATCAGTGGGAAGAATAGTGTCCCATCATTGGTATTAGTGGGAGGAATAGTGCCCCATCATTGGTATCAGTGGGAAGAATAGTGCCCCATCATTGGTATCAGTGGGAAGAATAGTGTCCCATCATTGGTATTAGTGGGAGGAATAGTGTCCCATCATTGGTATCAGTGGGAAGAATAGTGTCCCATCATTGGTATCAGTGGGAGGAATAGTGCCCCATCATTGGTATCAGTGGGAGGAATAGTGCCCCATCATTGGTATCAGTGGGAGGAATAGTGTCCCATCATTGGCGTCAGTGGGAAATTCAATTATTAGTTTTCATGGAGCTGGTTCTATCTCAGAACATTGGAGCAGAGCCGGCTTGCAGAAGGTTATAAGCTCCGTCAGGAAGAACAATGTGGTAAAGGTGTGGAGAACCGCATCATTTATGGAGGAGGTCGGTCCTGGGTTTGGGTATTGGCATCTCCTGCACCACAAGGGAAGCTGGTAAAAGGGTCATCCGTCTAATTTATGGATTTCTTTTGCATAGTTGGAAAGTGCCAAGTAAAGTTTCCTGGGACATTGAATATTCGTATTATGGATGTCATATTATTATCATCTAACAGAAGCTGGAGAGACAGTTTGCCGCAAAATTCACATCTCACCAACTTCCATAAATATACCAAAAACTATCACAATCAGCACTCGGTGTCCTGACACAGAGAATGGCCGGAGGCCACAAGCCGATAAATACAACCAGACTGCACTTTATAATCTGACAGATATGGAAAGCAACTGCCTTGTCCAGCAAATATGAAATTATACCCTGTGAGATCCAGAACAATGACACCCTGACACTTGGGGGATCCCAGAACAATGACACACTGACACTTGGGGGTCCCAGAACAATGACACACTGACATTTGGGGGTCCCAGAACAATGACACACTGACACACTGACACTTGGGGGTCCCAGAACAATGACACACTGACACTTGGGGGTCCAGAACAATGACACACTGACACTTGGGGGTCCAGAACAATGACACACTGACACTTGGAGGTCCCAGAACAATGACACACTGACACTTGGGGGTCCAGAACAATGACACACTGACACTTGGGGATCCCAGAACAATGACACCCAGACACTTGGGGGTCCAGAACAATGACACCCTGACACTTCCAGAACAATGACACACTGACACTGGGGGATCCAGAACAATGACACACTGACACTTAGGGGTCCAAGAACAATGACACACTGACACTTCCAGAACAATGACACACTGACACCTGCGGATCCAGAACAATGACACACTGACACTTCCAGAACAATGACACACTGGCACTTAGGGGTCCAAGAACAGTGACACCCTGACACTTCCAGAACAATGACACACTGACACCTGCGGATCCAGAACAATGACACACTGACACTTGGGGGTCCCAGAAAAATGACACACTGACACCTCCAGAACAATGACACACTGACACTTGGGGGATCCAGAACAATGACACACTGACACTTGGGGGATCCAGAACAATGGCACACTGGCACTTGGGGGATCCAGAACAATGATGCTCTGAGCTCCATTTTGTCCCCCTCCCCCACCCCCGATTATGTCTTTAAAGAGCGTATATAGTGAGATAGATTAGTCATGGGGAAATAAGATGTCAGGCTAATGGCAGGAGTATGAGGTGTCAGGGGAAGATGGCGGAAAACGTTAATGGTGAGAAAATCAGGCTGAAATGAGTGGAAGATGGATGATGGAGTGGAGGAGCGGATATCGCTGTCACATACAAGGGTCTTCCTCTCTCACACTAAGTGGAGATGACAACTTGTACAAATGAGAGGGACGGGACGAGGCACCCATCGGTGTGACCGCGGCCCCGGGGGGAGAGGCAGGAATATAGATGGAAATGAAAAAGCATTTTTCTCTCCGGGGTCTCCTGAGACAGGACAGGTGGTGGATGGATGGGAAGATGGAGGGGGGGAGGGGAGGGGGTCTGGGGGGTGGATATTAAATTAGCCCGTATGTCACCGAATCTACCAATACAGACATATGGAAGACACACAGCTGTGATCTACCCAGAGTCTGGGGGGGCGGGGGGGGGTCCCCAACGAGGGGTCTCCTATATGTCCTGTCTGCAACATCTACTACTCTATACAAAACAAAACTTCTCTATATCTATCTATCTATCTATCTATCTATCTGTCTGTCTATCTGTCTATCTATCTATCTATATTTTGTTCTCTATCTATCTATCTATCTATCTATATTTTGTTCTCTATCTATCTATCTATCTATCTATCTATCTGTCTATCTATATTTTGTTCTCTATCTATCTATCTATCTATCTATCTATCTATCTATTTATCTATCTATCCCATATCTATCTATTCCTTATCTATCTATCTATCTATCTATTCTAACAAAAGGGGATTGCAGTCCATGGCACCATACATGATGATCCTCCATCCCAATAATATATAAGAGGAGACAGATTGGTGGGGGATGTGAATGAGGCTGATCACTCAAATAATCAATATTGTAAAAATGATACATTTATTGCATAATACTGATAAGAATACGGATATCACACATGATAGGAGAGGTAAAAAATAGTTCATTGAGCTTTATCATACATAATCCATGATTGTCACTATCTATCTTCCTCTCTATTTATCTATAAAATAGTATCTATCTATCTATCTATCTATCTATCTATCTATCTATCTATCCCGTATCTATCCCCTGTCTGTCTGTCTATCTATCTTTCCCGTACCTATCTATCTATCTTTTCCGTATCTATCTATCTATCTATCTATCTATCTATCTATCTCTCTATCTATCTATCTATCTCTCTATCTATCTATCTATCTCTCTATCTATCTATCTAGAATAGTGGGGTCCTCAGGCTATACACAATGCTGGAATAATTTGCAGTAATCGGCTCATTTCATGCTGTACATAGTACTGACAGCTGTGCTTATATTTAACCCATTTAGTGCCAGGCCCCATAAGGACAGTTGGCTTCCCGATTGTGCCCAGTGCCAGGCTCCCCGCTGATTGCCAGATCTGCAGACTCACAACTCTTCACTTTACAGAACCATGAAACCCAAACAAGGTAAGAGAGAGAAATCTATCTATCTATCTATCTATCTATCTATCTATCTATCTATCTATCTATCTATCTATCTATTCCATATCTATCTATTCCATATCTATCTATCTATCTATCTATCTTAGACTGAGATTGGTGGATAGGGAATGTATTCTCCGGATAATTCCATGTCTCCGCTCCCTCCTCGGGGACACGGCAGAGGGTGGAAGGGGTGACAGTGATTAATGGGAACACCCATTGTCAGAGGGGGGGGGGGGGGGATGGGGGGAGTTGTAGTCAGATATAAATGCCCTCTTCTCATACCGGGCCTGGGAAGTTTATTGGATTAGCAGCTCTCGGGCGCAGCGATATGTTCGGGGCCTTCGCTCACCCCGTAATGTAATATTCCAGATTGGATTCTGCCACAACCGAAGGGATGAAGGTGCAAATTAGACGGGCAGAAAACGCATTAAGTGGGATTCTCCGGTATACAGCCGACCCGGCTCACCCCTCAGATCCGATTATCGGGTGATGGGGGGCACACGGCACATATGGGCCGATATACAGGTGCCGCGTACACGCTGCCTTTTTTATTGGTGGAAAGTTTGACTGAACGGAAGACGATGTTTGGAAAAAGAAAAAGAAACAAAGTTGCAAATATTTGTAAACTGCACCTGTGGATTTGTAATGACACTTTGCTACAATGTAAAGTAGTGAGTGTACAGCTTGTATAACAGTGTAAATTTGCTGTCTCCTCAAAATAACTCAACACACAGCCATTAATGTCTAAACCGCTGGCAACAAAAGTCAGTACACCCCTAAGTGACAATGTCCAAATTGGGACCAAAGTGTCAATATTTTGTGTGGCCACCATTATTTTCCAGCACTGCTTTAACCCTCCTGGGCATGGAGTTCACCAGAGCTTCACAGGTTGGCACTGGAGTCCTCTTCCCCTCCTCCATGATGACATCACAGAGCTGGTGGATGTTAGAGACCTTGCGCTCCTCCACCTTCCGTTTGAGGATGCCCCACAGATGCTCAATAGGGTTTAGGTCTGGAGACATGCTTGGCCAGTCCATCACCTTTACCCTCAGCTTCTTTAGCAAGGCAGTGGTCATGTTGGAGGTGTTTGGGGTCGTTATGTTGGAATACTGCCCTGCGGCCCAGTCTCTGAAGGGAGGGGATCATGCTCTGCTTCAGTATGTCACAGTACATGTTGGCATTCATGGTTCCCTCAATGAACTGTAGCTCCCCAGTGCCGGCAGCACTCATGCAGCCCCAGACCATGACACTCCAACCACCATGCCTGACTGTAGGAAGACACACTTGTCTTTGTACCCCTCACCTGGTTGCCGCCACACACGCTTGACACCATCTGAACCAAATAAGTTTATCTTGGTCTCATCAGAGCACAGGAGACGGTTCCAGTAATCCATGTCCTTAGTCTGCTTGTCTTCAGCAAAATGTGTGCGGGTTTTCTTGTGCATCATCTTTAGAAGAGGCTTCCTTCTGGGATGACAGCCATGCAGACCAATTTGATGCAGTGTGCGGCGTATGGTCTGAGCACTGACAGTCTGACCCCCCACCCCTTCAACCTCTGCAGCAATGCTGGCAGCACTCATACGTCTATTTCCCAAAGACAACCTCTGGATATGACGCTGAGCACAGCACTCAACTTCTTTGGTGGACCATGGTGAGGCCTGTTCTGAGTGGAACCTGTCCTGTTAAACCGCTGTATGGTCTTGGCCACCCTTCTGCAGCTCAGTTTCAGGGTCTTGGCAATCTTCTTATAGCCTAGACCATCTTTATGTAAAGCAACAATTATTTTTTTTCAGTTCCTCAGAGAGTTCTTTGCCATGAGGTGCCATGTTGAACTTCCAGTGACCAGTATGAGAGAGTGAGAGCGATAACACCAAATTTAACACACCTGCTCCCCCATTCACACCTGAGACCTTGTAACACTAACGAGTCACATCACACCGGGGAGGGAAAATGGCTAATTGGGTCCAATTTGGACATTGTCACTTAGGGGTGTACTTACTTTTGTAGCCAGCGGTTTAGACATTAATGGCTGTGTGTTGAATTATATTGAGGGGACAGAAAATGTACACTGTTATACAAGCTGTAGCACACACAAAATGCATTGGTGCATGTCGTAGCAAGAGGCTCTTTAAGCCCCGCCTCCTATGCGATGAAAGCTCGCCATACAGATGGAAATCGTAATATATGGGCGGGATAAGGTTTTCCACAGCTACCTAACTGTCCCACCAACCTAACTTCCCAACTATGGTAAAAGGCCATCAGCAAAGAGACACACTGGGGTAGAGAACCTCGCTGTAGAAGTCTTATAGAATGTTCTGAAGTAATGGAGGCATTGCTGTGACTTTGTACAGCTATGAGGTCGTTGCCGAGTAACATGCAGTGGAAAATCATTCAGTTAGGCACATTCCTGTTCAAGCCCTTAGTGGTGGTTCACACATATGCGATGTCAGACATTGCATGTGATTCCAAGCCCACTGCTCTGCCAATCACATGCGATGTCTGTGCATTGCCAATTCAGCCTTACAGATCGTATGGCTGAATTTGCATTGAATTTGGACCAAAGTCGCACCGGAGCTCACACACTATGAGCTTCTCACAATTTGCAATTAAAGGCTGCAGCAAGTCAGCTAGAGCCCCACCTCATTTACTTCCTGGAGGATGCCCAACATCATCTAGTGCTTTCCTCCCCAGCCTGACTGTCCCTGGATCGTCCTTACCCAGCCTGACTGTCCCTGGCCCGCCCCTCCCCAGCCTGACTGTCCTTGGCCCTGCCCCTTCCCAGCCTGACTGTCCCTGGCCCATCCCTTCCCAGTCTGACTGTCCCTGGCCCGACCCTTCCCAGCCTGACTGTCTCTGGCCTGCCCCTTCCCAGACTGACTGTCCTTGGCCCTGCCCCTTCCCAGCCTGACTGGCCCGCCCCTTCCCAGCCTGACTGTCTCTGGCCCTGTCCCTTCCCAGCCTGACTGTCCCTGGCCTGTCCCTTCCCATCCTGACTTTCCCTGCCCTGCCCCTTCCCAGCCTGACTGTCCCTGGCCTGTCCCTTCCCAGCCTGACTGTCCCTGGCCTGTCCCTTCCCAGCCTGACTGTCTCGGGCCCTCCTCTTCCCAGCCTGACTGTCTCTCACCCGCTCCTTCCCAGCCTGACTTTCACTGGCCGGCCCCGCTCCTTCCCAGCCTGACTGTCCCTGTCCCATCCCTTCCCAGCATGACTGTCCCTGGCCCTCCCCTTCCCAGCCTGACTGTCCCTGGCCCGTCCCTTCAAAGCCTAACTGTCCCTGACCTGCCTATTCCCAGCCTGACTGTCTCAGGCCCTCCCCTTCCCAGCCTGACTGTCTCTCACCCGCTCCTTCCCAGCCTGACTTTCACTGGCCGGCCCTGCTCCTTCCCAGCCTGACTGTCCCTGTCCCGTCCCTTCCCAGCCTGACTGTCCCTGTCCCGTCCCTTCCCAGCCTGACTGTCCCTGTCCCGTCCCTTCCCAGCCTGACTGTCCCTGGCCCTCCCCTTTGCAGCCTGACTGCCCTGGCCCCCCCCTTCCCAGCCTGACTGTCCCTGGCCCTCCCCTTCGCAGCCTGACTGTCCCTGGCCCTCCCCTTCGCAGCCTGACTGTCCCTGGCCCTCCCCTTTTCCAGCCTGACTGTCCCTGTCACGTCCCTTCCCAGCCTGACTGTCCCTGGCCCACCCCTTTTCCAGCCTGACTGTCCCTGGCCTGCCCCTGCCCAGCCTGTCTATCCCTGGCCTGTCCCTTCCCAGCCTGACTGTCCCTGGCCTGAATCTTCCCAGCCTGACTGTCTCTGACCGGCCTCTTCCTAGCCTGATTGTTCCTCGCCCCGCCCCTTTCATTCACTGGATTTCAGTTCTTTCATTAACGAAGACTCAGCATCACATGTGGGCGGTCTTCATGTAAATACAGCCTGCCTAGGAACGCCCACTCCTACAGAATGACACCCACCCATCAAGACATTTTGATATTTGCATAGCTCCTCCCACTGCTTGCATCAGTGTTGAGGGCTCCGGAGTCAGGATGCTGTGGATGTTTTCAGGCATCTATGTACAGCCCCCTGCTGGCCCCTCCCACCTCCCACCAGCCATGATCTTCCTGCATTGCAATGAGTACCGTTCATATCTGTGCGACTTTAAGTCATAGCAACTTCAAATATCGACTACAAAAGTAGTCCCTGCACGACTCCTCCTGCGACTTGGGACTGCAAAGTCGCATGACAAGACGTACTCCGTGATTTCCGTTCATATCTGTGCAACTTCAAGTCACAGCGACTTCAATGTAGTCCCTGCACTACTTTGGTCTGACTTTGATGCGACTTGAATTCCATGGACCTCAAGATTCAAATCCAGTGAAAGTTGCATCAAAAAAATTGCCGCAAAATCGCACCACTTTCGGGTTGCACACATGTGAAAGGGGCCTTAGTGCGTAATTTGGCCCCATTCAAACGCATTAAACGCATGTAAGTAACGCACCACCAAAGTGTGAACCCAGCCTAACGCCCCTCTCAAACTTGTGCAACCTGAAAGTCGTGCGATTTTTGCCACAAATTTGACTGGACTTGAAGCAATGCCTGAGTGATCTTGAGGTCCACGGACTTCAAGCCGCATCAAAGTCGGACCAAAGTAGTGTAGGGACTACTTTGAAGTCGCACAGATGAAGGGTACTCATTGGAAATCATGGAGTACGACTTGTCATGTGACTTTTCAGTCCAAAGTCGCAGGGCAAGCTGCACAGGCGTGAAAGGGGCCTTAGCCCCCCGTTCACATTGGATTGACTTGTCATGCGATTTGACAGGTCAAAAGTCGCGCGATTTTGCCGCGACTTTGACTGGACTTAAAGCAATGCCTGTGTAATCTTGGGGTCTATGGACTTCAAGTCGCATCAAGCCCGGACCAAAGTAGTGCTGAAATCGCACAGATATGAATGGTACTCATTGGAAATCATGGAGTACGACTTGTCATGCGACTTTGCAGTCCCAAGTTGTAGGACAAGTTGCACAAGTGTGAAAGGGGCCTTAGACCCCCCCCCCCCATTCACATTGTATCGATTTGTCATGCGATTTGACAGGTCAAAAGTCCAAAAGTCGCGTGATTTTGCCTCAACTTTGACTGGACTTGAAGCAATGCCTTTGTAATCTTGAGGTCCATGGACTCCAAGTCGCATCAAAGTCGGACCAAAGTAGTGCAGGAACTACTTTGAAGTGGCACAGATATGAACAGTACTCATTGGAAACAATGGAGAGCAACTTGTCATGCGATTTTGCAGTCCCAAATCGCATGACAAGTCGCACAAGTGTGAAAGGGGCCTTAATAATAAATATTCAATTAATAAATAATTAAATAAAATTATTATATAAATTAATAATAATAATAGAATAAATAAATTAATAAATTAATAAATCATATAAATAAATAATAATAAATTAATAAATCAATACATAACTTAAATAATTATAAATAATTAAATAAAATAATTATATAAATTAATAATAAAAATACAATAAATAATTGAATAAATAATATAAAGAAATAATAATAATAAATTAATAAATCAATATAAAATTTAAATAATTATAAATAATTAAATAAAATAATTATATAAATTAATAATAAAAATACAATAAATAATTGAATAAATAATATAAAGAAATAATAATAATAAATTAATAAATCAATATAAAAATTAAAATAATTATAAATAATTAAATAAAATAATTATATAAATTAATAATAAAAATACAATAAATAATTGAATAAATAATATAAAGAAATAATAATAATAAATTAATAAATCAATATAAAAATTAAATAATTATAAATAATTAAATAAAGCATTGAAAATAAATAAAGAAAGAAATCGTGCGATTTCAGATTACGTCATACGGTTTCAAAGCCGCAGCCACTCCGACTGGGGGAGAGGAACTGTTCACACCGGTGCCTCTTTGAAATTGCGCGATTTCAAAGACACATGTCAGTGCGATTTGGATTTCCGATTTCATTTGCGGCTTGCGACTTCGTTTGACAGAAGTCAAGCGGCAATGAAATCGCAAAAATAAAAGTAGAGCAGGAACCTTTTGCAACAGTTTGACCGCTTACCTTGGCGGCAATGAGGTGCAACTTTTAAACTGTCAAATCGCAAGACAAATCGCAGCGGCATGAACCGCATATGAAAAGCCCATAAATGTTTCATTTCTCCCATGCAGTAATAAGAAGCGAGAAATCGGCCAATCAGAGGGCAGAGATTCCAGTTTTCCGGCGCAGTTCAGGCTGGTGAGTTTTTTGTTCGGCGGAGGGAGCCCCCCCCTGTCCTGTTTATAACGACCGTCTCATTATCCTCTCCAGCTGATTAGCTCTCACAATGAGATTAAGGCCCCTAAATTTCCCCCTCTCCAATCTAATTGGCCGCCGGCGAGCCTTTAGCGCCCTTTTAGGACTTCCGAATCGCAGTCCTCGAAAGACAAATGCTTGTTATAAAGTCAAACGAGCCGCCTTCTCATTTCCTTTTTTTTTTTCTCTCTCTTTCAAACTCCATCCAACTTCCCTGCGCAGAGAAGATAAAACGTAAGAGGCGTCCAGTTTATGAAGTCTGAGTCGCCCATTAGAAGCGTTTACACGGCTCACTTGAGCCTCGTTAGGGCTGTTTATTGCTTAATGAAATGTGCGCAACTAAAAAAAAAGAAAAAAAAAAAAAGGATGGCGTAACGGGAGGAAAGTCGGGATTTAATCAGGATTATCAACACTCCCTGATTACTTATTAATACCAACCGGGGCCTTTTTTTTTTTTTTTTTAAGAATTTTGTTTCAGAATACAGAAAAAGATACAATGTATTCATTCCTGAGAATTAAAAATAGATTCTAACAAGAAAGGATAGCTGAACGTCGAAACGTTTTTTGAATAATCGCACCTGGGCTGCGCAAGTGATACAAATAAATCAAACCATTATGGTTTAATTTCACTATTTATTTAATATTAAAAAAGTTTTTAATATAAAAAAGTTATATATATATATACAGTGCCTTGCCAAAGTATTCGGCCCCCTTGAACTTTGCGACCTTTTGCCACATTTTCAGGCTTCAAACACAAAGATATAAAACTGTAATTTTTTGTGAAGAATCAACAACAAGTGGGACACAATCATGAAGTGGAATGAAATTTATTGGATATTTCAAACTTTGTTAACAAATAAAAAAACTGAAAAATTGGGCGTGCAAAATTATTCAGCCCCTTTACTTTCAATGCAGCAAACTCTCTCCAGAAGTTCAGTGAGGATCTCTGAATGATCCAATGTTGACCTAAATGACTAATGATGATAAATAGAATCCACCAGTGTGCAATCAAGTCTCCGTATAAATGCACCTGCACTGTGATAGTCTCAGAGTTCCGTTTAAAGCGCAGAGAGCATCATGAAGAACAAGGAACACACCAGGCAGGTCCGAGATACTGTTGTGGAGAAGTTTAAAGCTGGATTTGGATACAAAAAGATTTCCCAAGCTTTAAACATCCCAAGGAGCACTGTGCAAGCGATAATATTGAAATGGAAGGAGTATCAGACCACTGCAAATCTACGAAGACCTGGCCGTCCCTCTAAACTTTCAGCTCATACAAGGAGAAGACTGATCAGAGATGCAGCCAAGAGGCCCATGATCACTCTGGATGAACTGCAGAGATCTACAGCTGAGGTGGGAGACTCTGTCCATAGGACAGCAATCAGTCGTATACTGCACAAATCTGGCCTTTATGGAAGAGTGGCAAGAAGAAAGCCATTTCTTAAAGATATCCATAAAAAGTGTTGTTTAAAGTTTGCCACAAGCCACCTGGGAGACACCAAACATGTGGAAGAAGGTGCTCTGCTCAGATGAAACCAAAATCAAACTTTTTGGCAACAATGCAAAACGTTATGTTTGGTGTAAAAACAACACAGCTCATCACCCTGAACACACCATCCCCCACTGTCAAACATGGTGGTGGCAGCATCATGGTTTGGGCCTGCTTTTCTTCAGCAGGGACAGGGAAGATGGTTAAAATTGATGGGAAGATGGATGGAGCCAAATACAGGACCATTCTGGAAGAAAACCTGATGGAGTCTGCAAAAGACCTGAGACTGTGACGGAGATTTGTCTTCCAACAAGACAATGATCCAAAACATAAAGCAAAATCTACAATGGAATGGTTCACAAATAAACATATCCAGGTGTTAGAATGGCCAAGTCAAAGTCCAGACCTAAATCCAATCAAGAATCTGTGGAAAGAACTGAAAACTGCTGTTCACAAACGCTCTCCATCCAACCTCACTGAGCTCGAGCTGTTTTGCAAGGAGGAATGGGCAAAAATTTCAGTCTCTCGATGTGCAAAACTGATAGAGACATACCCCAAGCGACTTACAGCTGTAATCGCAGCAAAAGGTGGCGCTACAAAGTATTAACTTAAGGGGGCTGAATAATTTTGCACGCCCAATTTTTCATTTTTTTATTTGTTAGAAAAGTTTGAAATATCCAATAAATTTCATTCCACTTCATGATTGTGTCCCACTTGTTGTTGATTCTTCACCAAAAATTACAGTTTTATATCTTTATGTTTGAAGCCTGAAATGTGGCAAAAGGTCGCAAAGTTCAAGGGGGCCGAATACTTTCGCAAGGCACTGTATATATATATATATATATATATATATATATATATTATACATTTTTATTTGATATTATTATTTTATATAATAAATTTATTAGCAAAGACAGAAAATGTCCTGTATGCTGGCAGCTTTGTTCCGTATCTCATACACGTCCCGACTGTCTCAAGGGATGCCCAGTTTTGCTTAATTTCACTTTTATTTTTTTTTAATATAAAAAAGTTTTAATATAAAAAAAGTTATATTTATTTATATATATATATATATATCTATATCTATATATATCTATATCTATATCTATATATATCTATATATATATATATATATATATATATATATATATATATATATATATACTATACATTTTTATTTTATATTATTATTATTTTATTATTTTGTATAATACATTTATTAGCAAAGACAGAAAATGTCCTGCATGCTGGCAGCTTTGTTCCATATCTCGTACACGTCTCAAGGGATGACCAGTTTTGCTGACAAACCCCCCCCCCCCCCCCCCACAATATAATAAATTAATAACCGCCTCCAAAGAGCACATCTTCATTTTATCATCATAAAAAATCTCAATAAACTAAAGGAGGTGCTCGTGGCGCCCTGTAACAAAGTTTTACGAATCCTTATGGAGATGTTATTTGACCCCCTGAATGAAATAAATACTACAAATAACAAATACATTTTTTAAAATAATAATTAAAAAAATAAAAAAAAAGTTTTACTGTAACATGGTCAATTGTAAGGTTGTTAAAAAAAAAAAAATAATAACATTAAATTAAAAAAAAAGAAAAAAATTATATTTAATATTTATATTATAAATAAATATATGTTAAGGTATATATATTTTGATGGGGGCCAGTTTATTAATGTTGTATCCAAAATTCACATGATTTTCAACCATTTTTTAAGTGAAATATGGGTAAAAGGTTTGTTATATTTATTATAAATATATGTAAAGGTGTATATATATATATATATATATATATATATATATATATATATATATATATATATATATATATATATATATAAAAGTATACATATATATATTTTGATGGGGGCCAGTTTATCAATGTTTTCACTCAAAATTCACATGATTTTCAACCATTTTTTTATGTGAAATATGGGTAAAAGGTTTGTGAATCATGAGGGTAATCATTGATAAATAGACCTTTAAAATGTTATTTATTTTTCTGTTGATTTTTTTTTTAATCAGATTATTAATCTTTAACATGACTTTGAAATTAGATATTTTTACTAAAGAGCGATTCGTCAATATTTTCACACAGAATTCACACGATTTTCACCCAAGAGTCAAACATTTTTGATGTGAAATATGGGTAAAAGGTTTGTAAATCGTGGGGGGTAAACATTGATAAATAGACCTCAAAATATTATTTATTTATTTTTCTGTTGATTTTTTTAAATCAAATTATTGAGATTTAACATGACTTTGAGGTTAGATATTTTTACTAAAGTGGCAATTTGTCAATGTTTTCACCCAAGATTCACACAATTTTCACCCAGGAGTCAATCATTTTTTTTTATGTGAAAGTTTTGTGAATCTTGGAGGTGAACATTGATAAATAGCCTTCAAAATATCAATTTATTATGGGGGCCAGTTTATGTTTTCACCCAAAGCTCACACAGTTTTCACCCAGGATTCAACCATTTTTCTGTTTCAAGTATTTTATTGAATAGTGCAAGTAAGTAACAACGTTTGACATACAGAATAATGCAAGGTAATGGGAGTCAACCATTTTTATATAAAAATTGGGTGAACGTTTTGTGAATCTTGGGGGTAAACACTGATAAATAGACTTCAAAATATTTTTTTTTTTTTTAAATTCAGAATTTTGCTATGGATTTTAGTTATCAGATTTTTAAGTTTTAACATGATTTTAAAGTTATATATTTTTTCTAAGGTGGGGGGGGGGGGGGCAATTTGTCAATGTTTTCATCCAAGATTCACACAACTTCTACCCAGGAGTCAACCATTTGTATGTGTAAATTGGGTGAAAGTTTTTTTGAATCTCGGGGGTAAACATTGATCAGTAGACCTCAAAATATTAACTTTATTTTTTTTATTTTGTAATTTTGCTGATTTTTTTGTAATCAGAATATTAACCCTTAACATAACTTTGAAGTTTTAAATTTTTATTAGGGAAGGGCAGTTTGTCAATGTTTTCCCCAAGATTCACACAACTTTCACCCAGGAGTCAACCATTTTTAATGTGAGAAATGGGTGAAAGTTTTGTGAATCTTGGGGGTAAACATTGATCAATAGACCTCGAAATATTAATTGTATTTTATTTTTTTTACTTTAGAATTTTGCTGTTGACTTTTTTCAAAATCAGAGTTTTAAGCTTTATCATGACTTTTAAGTTAAATAATTTTATTAAGGGTGGGGGTAATTTGTCAATGCTCTCACCCAAGATTCACACAACTATTACCCAAGAGTCAGCCATTTGTAAAAAGGTAGGTAAACATTTTTTGATTCTTGGCGGTAAACTTTGATATATATATATATATATATATATATATATATATACATATATACATATATATATATATATATATATATATATATATATATATATATATATATATATATTTATTTATATATGTATATAATTTTTTTTTTTTAGACTTTTGCTGCTGATTTTTCTTTTTGTTTTTTTTTTTATCAGATCATTAAGCTCTAGCATGACCTTCAAGTTATATGTTTTTTAAGGGGGCAGTTTGTCAATGTTTTCACCCACACAACTTCAACCAAGAGTCAACCATTTTTTAATGTAAAAGAAAAAAATATAGGTAACAGTTTTGGTAATCTTGGATATAGCATTGATGAATAGAACTCTAAATATTTATATTTTTATTTTAGAATTTTGATGTTGATTTTTTTTATTACAATATTAAGCTTGAACATGACCTTGAAGTTATATATTTTTATTATGGGGGCCAATTTATCAGTGTTTCCACCTAAGATTTATACAACTTTTACCCCAAAACCATCTTTACTTGTTAATGTTTTCTGAATCTTGGGTATAAACATTGGAAAATGAACGCTTTAGTATTTATTTTATTATTGTTTTTTTTTTTTATTTTAATATATAATGGATGAAAGTTTTCTGACTCTTAGGAGATAAATACTCATAAATGGACCTCTAAATATTAATTTATTGTTATAATTTTTGTTAATATATAATGGATGAAAGTTTTCTGACTCTTAAGAGATAAATACTCATAAATGGACCTCTAAATATTAATTTATTGTTATATTTTTTTTTATTATTTTTTTGTTTTGTTTTTAGAATTGTGTCTGCTGCTTTTTTTTTTTTTTTCTTTTTTCAGATTATTCATTAAGTCAGCTGTTTTTCATTAAGCTTTAACATGACCTTGTAGTTATTGTCTATAAGGGATCAAATAAATGTTTCCTTTGGGAGTTGCATGGTAACAGAGAAAAAAATAAAAATAAAGACAGCCCCAAGACACACAAAAAAAGGACAGCAAATAATATGGAAGATGAGAAACTGAATTAAAAAATATTGTTTCGTTGATTGATTTTGTGAAATGAAACTATCATCAATTAAAAGAAAATATAAAAAATACAATTTGTTTTTAAATGAAGAATAAAAAATAATATTTGTTTTTGTTATATTACAAGACTGTTGTTGTTCTATGTATATAGAGATGTGTACAAAGATTTTGGTTTTAGCTTTTTTAGCCATTTTTAGCCTTTGCTTTTCACAAATTTGATGAGATTTCAAAAGCAGAAATTGCCCAAAAATCTAATTTCTGGATTTAAATGGTCCCCTCTACCTGCATACTGGATTAACTTTAGTTCTATATTAGCAACAGGTTATCATTTTATAGTTTAAAAAGCATAATGTAAAAAGAAGGGATAATCTGGCACAACAATCTGTTTGATATGAACAATTTTAGCCAACCGATGGTGTTTGCAAGCAAAGCTTGGATCAAGGTAGAATTACTGAAATGATCATCTGGTCTGGTTGAAAATTTTTTGCTTGTTCCTGGACAGACTAAGCCAGAGTATGATGATAATCAACTCACAATTCCCACTCATCGTTAAAATTTGCATGCTCAGGGAGTGAAAAGATTTTTTTTTTTTTCACCAACAAAAGCAGGCAAGAGTCACACTTCAAGATGCAAACAAAAGTCATGTGACCACCATCAGTACTTAAAGAAATATTATATCCCTGGTCCTCCCCTTCTCTAAAGCGGCAGCAGCGACCATTTACAGATTGCAAGCTCTTCGGGGATCAGTCGCTATGCCGTTTAATGATAAAGTATTTATTTATATCAGTTTGTGACTGAAGATTGCTATTTTTATGGTTGTTATTGAGCTTGTGCGCTAAGTAGGAGTTATAAGCGTTTTTCTGCACCTGCTAACCTAGGCAGACCCATTTATAGCCATGGCAGAGGTGGTGACGATGATATTGATAAAATAAGGGTGAAAGATAGGTCAGGCGTGTATCGATTTATCTCTTTATCCATCGCGGCTTACTAAACCCCCGATGGAAGGACGGACTCATAGAAAGGTCATAATAGGGCGTGTAAACAACAACACAAAACCAAACCCAACATAAAACTGAATATTGATACAATAAAAAAAAGACTAAAGTTCCCTTTTCTTCAAGCTACAAATTCAAACAGGGATTATTGTAATAGAGTAGCATAAGGCTTAACACTCACGAAAAGGTAGCATAAGGGTTAAGTCTCATATAAGGGTAGCATACAGGTTAACACTTATGTACGGGTAGTGTAGGGGTTAACACTCAGGTAAGGGTGGCATACAGGTTAACACTCACGAAAAGGTAGCATAAGGGTTAAGTCTCATATAAGGGTAGCATACAGGTTAACACTTATGTACGGGTAGTGTAGGGGTTAACACTCAGGTAAGGGTGGCATACAGGTTAACACTTATGTACGGGCAGTGAACGGGTTAACACTCAGGTAAGGGTAGCATAAAGGTTAACACTCATGTACGGGTAGTGGAAGGGTTAACACTCAGGTAAGGGTAACATACGGGTTAACCCTATGTACGGGTAGTGTAAGGGTTAACACTCAGGAAAAGGTAGCATCCGGGTTAACATAAGGGTAGCATAAGGCTTGACACTCACATAAGGGTAGAGTAAGGGTTAACACTCAGGTAAAGGTAGCATACGCGTTAATGTAAGGGCAGCATAAGGGTTAACACTCACGAAAAGGTAGTGTAAGGGTAATGTAAGGGTAGCATAAGGGTTAACACTTATGTAGGGGTAGCATAATGGTTAACACTCACGAAAAGGGTTAATGTAAGGGTAGCATAAGGGTTAACACTCACAAAAAAGGTAGCAAAAGGGTAAGGTCTCATGTACGGATAGCATACAGGTTAACACTCACGTAAGGGTAGTATAAGGGTTAATTTAAGGGTAGCATAAGGGTTAATGATTACGTAACGGTAGTGTAAGGGTAGTGTAGGGATTAAGGTAAGGCTACCCTGAGGGTTGACACTCACGTAAGGGTATTGTAAGGGTTAATTTAAGGGTAGCGTAAGGGTTAACGTAAAGGTATCATTAGGTAGCATAAGGGTTAATGTAAGTGTAGCATAAGGGTTAACGCTAACAAAAAGGTAGCAAAAGGGTTAGGTCTCATGTAAGGGTAGCATACAGGTTAACACTCACACGAGGGTAGTATAAGGGTTAATGTAAGTGTAGCATAAGGGTTAACACTCATGTAAGCGTAGCATAAGGGTTAATGTAAGGGTAGCATAAGGGTTAATGTAAGGGTAGCATAAAGGTAGCATAAGGGTTAATGGTCATGTAATGGTAGTGTAAGGGTAGCGTAGGGATTAAGGTAAGGGTATCCTAAGGGTTGACACTCACGTAAGGGTATTGTAAGGGTTCATTTAAGGGTAGCGTAAGGGTTAACATAAAGGTATCATTAGGTAGCATAAGGGTTAAGTCTCGTGTAAAAGTAGCATACGGGATAACACTCATGTATAGGTAGTGTAAGGGTTAACACTCAAGTAAGGGTAGAGTACGGGTTAAGGTAAGGGTAGCATAAGGGTTAATACTCACGTAAGGGTAGTGAAGGGGTTAATGTAAGGGTAGCATGAGGGTTAACACTCACAAAAAGGGTAGCATAAGGGTTAGGTCTCATGTAAGGGTAGCATACAGGTTAACACTCACGTAAGGGTAGCATAAGGGTTAATGTAAGGGTATTATAAGGGTTGACACTCACATAAGGGTTAACGTAATGGTAACGTAAGGGTTAACACTCATAATTGTAGTGTAAGGGTTAACACTCACATAAAAGTAGCATACAGGTTAACACTCATGTAAGGGGAGCGTACAGGTTAACACTCGCGTAACGGTAGCATCAGGGTTAACATAAGGGTATCATAAGGGTTAACACTCCAGTGACGGTAGCATAAGGGTTGACAGTCACGTAAGGGTTAACACTCATGTAAGAGTAGCGTAAGGGTTAACATCGCCTCTGCACACAATTTAGAAAGGTAAAAAAAAAAGAGTTATAAAAAAAAGAGCGTGGAATGGATTTAGAGAGCCCAGTTGGTCCACAACCGGCGCGGCTTCTCTTCATTTGTGATTCCCTCGAGCGTTTTCAAGCACTGTATGACGGTTTTATTGCTCCGAAGGCCATCATTTTAAAATTTCCAATTCAAAATTGGTGTTTGATTGGCGTGTAAAAATGTAGAAAAAAAAAAAAAACATTTTTAAAAAATGAGGTCTATTAACCCTTTGAGTGCCAAAAAGCGTGGCGACGCAAAACCGAGGCCCAAAGAACCGATATGAGGAGCTGCTGACGGTTGTTTGCTAGGAATGGGGGGGACGTCACCACCCTAGACGGCGAGGAAACAGATGACTCGTCAGCCGGGTGACTCCGGCGTAGAGGTGACAGATGTTACATGCTGCGAGGAGTCACACTACACACACACCCCGCCACTAATACCAAATCCATAAACTTCACACACAATAGGGGGACTTAACCCTTCCCACACTGCGGTGGGAGTGGCAGGATTGTCTGAGTGTGGGGAAATGTGAAAGGCTGTTGAATGAATGAGATGGAAAGGGGGGGGGGGGTGAAGGAAAAGAGAAGAAAGAGTGGAAGAGGGAAACAGCAAGAATTAGATAGGAAGAAGGACAGGAAGAAAAATAGAGAGAGAGAATAATGGGAAAAGAAGAGACATAGGGAGAAAGAAAGAGAGAGCGGAGGAGAGAGAGCAAGAAAAAAGAAAGGAATAGAGAAAGAGGAAGAAAAGAAGAGTGTGAGAAAGAGAGAGAATTGGAGAAAGAGAAAGCAAGGGATAGAGAGATAGAAAGGGAGAGCTGGGGAGAGAGAGAGAGAGAGAGAGAAAAAAGAAAGGGATAGAGAGAGAGCAAGAAAAGAAGAGTGTGAGAAAGAGGAAGGGAAAGGAAGAAAGCAGGGGATATAGACGTAGAAAGAGAGAGCTGGAGAGGGAGAGAGAGAGAGCAAGAAAAAGAAAGGGATAGAGAGAGAGCAAGAAAAGAAGAGTGTGAGAAAGAGAAAAGGAGAGGGAGAAAGCAAGGGATAGAGAGGTAGAAAGAGAGAACCGGAGAGAGAGAGAGAGAGAGATAAGAATGAAGAGATAGAGAATGAAAGAAAGAAAGGAAAAAGTGAGAGAGAGAGAAAAAGAGGAGAGAGAGGAACAGGGAGAGAGCAAGAAATAGAAAGGGAGAAAGAAAGAAAGAAAGAAAGAAAGAAAGAAAGAAAGAAAGAAAGAAAGAAAGAAAGAAAGAAAGAAAGAAAGAAAGAAAGAAAGAAAGGAGTGTAGGAGGGAAAGTCCAAGACTTGAATGAAGAGAGAAAAAGAGAGAGAACAAGAGGGTTATGAAGAGATAGAAAGGAAGGAAAAGAAAAGAAAGAGTAGAAGAAGGAAAGAGCAATAACTAGAAAGGAGGAGAGAGAGGAAGAGAGAGAGAGAGAGAGAATGAATGAATGGAAAAAGAAGAGAGTAAGACATAGATGAGGAAGAAATGAAGAAAGAGAGAGTGGAGAAGAGAGAGAGAGAGAGAGCAAGAAATAGATAGGAATAGAGAGAGAGGAAGAATAAGAGAGTGTGAGAGAGAGGAAGCGAAAGGAAGAAAGCAGGAGATAGAGAGGTAGAAAGGGAGAGCAGAAGAGAAAGAGCATGAGAGATAAGAATGAAGAGATAGAGAATGAAAGAAAGAAAGGAGAAAGTGAGAGAGAAAAAAGAGAAAGAGAGATTGGAATAGGGAGAGAGCAACACATGGGGAGGAAGAAAGGGAGAAATAGAAAGTAGAAAAGGGAGAGAGAAGAAAGAAAGAAAGAAAGAAAGAAAGAAAGAAAGAAAGAAAGAAAGAAAGAAAGAAAGAAAGAAAGAAAGAAAGAAAGAAAGAAAGAAAGAAAGAAAGAAAGAAAGAAAGAAAGAAAGAAAGAAAGAAAGAAAGAAATTGCAAGACTTGATGAAGAGAGAATAAGAGAGTGAAAAAGAGAGAGAACAAGAGGTAAGAAGAAAGAGAGAGAGGAAGGAAGGAAGGAAGGAAGGAAGGAAGGGAAATTATAGAGAGAAAGACAGAACAAGAGATGAGAAGAAAGAGGAAGGAAGGAAGGAAGGAAGGAAGGAAGGAAGGAAGGAAGGAAGGAAGGAAGGAAGGAAAAGGAAGGGAAGGGAAGGAAGGGTGTGAGAGAAAAGATAGAGAAAGATGGATCAAGAGATAAGAAGAAAAAGTGGAAGGAAGGAATTAAGGGAGGAAAGAAGGAAGGAAGGAAAGAAGGACGGAAGGGAGGAATGATGGAAGGAAGGAAGGGAGTGAGAGAAAAGGTAGAGAGAAAGAGAGAATGGAAGAGGGAGATAGAAATAAATAGAAAAGAGAGTAAGGGAGAGATAAAAGAGAGAGAGGAAAAAAGAGTGAGGGGGGAAGAGAGAGGGAGATAAAGGATGAGAGAATAATAGCAGAAAAGGGAGAGAGTGAGATATAGAAATAAAATGTGACAGAGAGAGGAGATAGAGAAAGAAGGAGAAGGAAAAGAAGGTGAGGGAGAGAAAAAAAGAGAAGAAACAGAGAGTGGAAGAGAGAGAGAGATGGGGAGAAAGAGAGAGGAAGAAGAGAGAAAGAGAAAAAAAAGAGGAAAGAAAGTAGAAAACAGAACGAGTAAGAGATATATAGATGATATATAGATGATAGATAGATGATATATAGATGATAGATAGATAGATAGATAGATAGATAGATAGATAGATAGATAGATAGATAGATAGATAGATAGATAGATAGATAGATAGATAGATAGATAGATAATTTAACCCCTTAGAAGGATGACATCACACAACAAACATAACACTCCCCAAACTCCTTTGTTTACAAATAAAGCCAACTTTTTTTTTTTTCCAATTTTGGCCAAAATAAAACCAACCCCCCCATGAAAGGGAGGTATTCCATTGCAGCCATGAGAGCGCTCACCTGTACATGGTCGGGTAAAGTTTGGCGAATCTCTTTCACGTATCCATGTAAGGAGCACAAACTGCGCAGCCGCTGGTGGAGGCGAACTAAAGTTTCATTTGGAATGGGCCGGGAGGGCTGGAAGTTTCATGGCCGGGAGGGACGGACGGATCCCAGAGACGGAGGAAAAGGACAGACAAACACAGACGCAGCCTCCGATCAGCGATACACCCATGAGTATAGGCTGCCATATATTTATATATGTGGTCAAACAGATCGTACCACATGAGGGAGAAGGGCGGCCGCTGATTGGCCGGCTCGCCTCCTTCCATCATACATATTAATCAGCTGGGAGGTAAAGCCATTGGCTGACACAATGGGAAAGCCCTTGGGATGCAGGCGGAGGGGGAGGGATTGGACCGGCTCCTGTGACTTTGGCTGTGGGGCAGAGGGATGCGATGGGGAGAGGACCGGGACTGGATGGGAGATGCGGACATCTGTTCCCCATGCATTTTTCATAAAGGGAGGAAAAAAAAAAAAAAAAGAGAAGAGAGCGGTGAAACGCAAGCCAGGGACCGTCAATCAGGACGGAATGACAGACAGGATGAGCTAAGGGAGACTATAACCCCCTCCCCCCCAGTACGACAAAAGCGTCATAAAAAAAAAAAAAGCGTATCGACCCTGCGTCCAAAACCACCCACCATAACGCCACCGATTTACCCCTCACCGCGAGCGGCGTGATTAAAGTTTTTCGGAAAATCTGACGCGCGTTGATGAACTTTTTGCAAAAAGCGAGAGGCCGCCCAGGACGCCACGGACGAGCCCAGAGCGCGGTTTCATGTCGCTTTCTGCATACTTGATGCGGAAAATAGGAAAGCGTTTTCTTTTTTTAACCAATCGGGATGGACAAACGTTTCGGCGTATTATTATTTGATGGCGTGGGGGCGGCGCAGCGGCGTACCGGGCGGGGGGGAAATTGGAGTGTCTTGCCTAATGTTGTGAACCAAAAAAAAAAAAAAAGGCGTTATTGTTTATAATGCTCATTACTAGTATTTGAATGTTAGATGTTGGAAAGTCGGGTTTTGCATGCGTAGCGTGCTCTGCGTCAAGAGGTGACCGCGGGGTTTGGGGGTTTGCACCAAGAGGTGACCGCGGGGTTCGGGGTTTCCAGCAAGAGGTGACCGCGGGGTTCGGGGTTTGCACCAAGAGGTGATCGCAGAGTTTGGGGTTTGCACCAAGAGGTGACCGCGGGGTTCGGGGGTTTGCACCAAGAGGTGACCGCGGGGTTCGGGGTTTGCAGCAAGAGGTGACCGCGGGGTTCGGGGTTTGCACCAAGAGGTGACCGCGGGGTTCGGGGGTTTGCACCAAGAGGTGACCGAGGGGTTCGGGGTTTGCAGCAAGAGGTGACCGCGGGGTTCGGGGTTTGCAGCAAGAGGTGACCGCGGGGTTCGGGGTTTGCACCAAGAGGTGACCGCGGGGTTCGGGGTTTGCAGCAAGAGGTGACCGCGGGGTTCGGGGTTTGCAGCAAGAGGTGACCGCGGGGTTCGGGGTTTGCACCAAGAGGTGACCGAGGGGTTCGGGGTTTGCAGCAAGAGGTGACAGCGGGGTTCGGGGTTTGCAGCAAGAGGTGACCGCGGGGTTCGGGGTTTGCACCAAGAGGTGATCGCAGGGTTTGGGGTTTGCACCAAGATGTGACCGTGGGGTTCGGGGGTTTGCACCAAGAGGTGACCGCGGGGTTCGGGGTTTGCACCAAGAGGTGACCGCGGGGTTCGGGGTTTGCACCAAGAGGTGACCGCGGGGTTCGGGGTTTGCAGCAAGAGGTGACCGCGGGGTTCGGGGTTTGCAGCAAGAGGTGACCACGGGGTTCTCACATACCTCTCAGGGGAGTTTAGGGAAACTGGGTGGAGTCTGGTTTCCTAAAGCACTGCGTATATACTAAATGTATATACACAGAATATATATACTGTGTATATATAATAAACCACCTTCTTCTAAATATAAGATACCTCTTTTCCTTCCTCTGTTACAGCTCAGCTCTGCTGATCTACCACAGCCTCTTTGTACCCACTTCCTAGTCACATATACTGAACCTGCTCATGGCTCAGCAGGACATTATTGCTCTAATCCGGCTTCCTATTACTGACTCTCTATTGGAAGTCACTGTGACGAGGTGACAACGCCTGATCATAATTAGAGGACAGACATAGGGTGGTCACCCCGTAACAGGAAGTGCCTGAACAAGGACCAACATGGCAGGATCAATAGAGACAGATAGATAGATAGATAGATAGATAGATAGATAGATAGATAGATAGATAGATAGATAGATAGATAGAGGAAAGATAGATAGATAGATAGATAGATAGATAGATAGATAGATAGATAGATAGATAGATAGATAGATAGATAGATAGATACGGGAAAGATAGATAGATAGATAGATAGATAGATAGATAGATAGATAGATAGATAGATAGATATAGGAAGGATAGATAGATAGATAGATAGATAGATAGATAGATAGATAGATACGGGAAAGATAGATAGATAGATATATAGATAGATAGATATGGGAAGGATAGATAGATAGATAGATAGATAGATAGATAGATAGATAGATAGATAGATAGATAGATACGGGAAAGATAGATAGAAAGATAGATAGATAGATAGATAGATAGATAGATAGATAGATAGATAGATACGGGAAGGATAGATAGATAGATAGATAGATAGATAGATAGATAGATACGGGAAGGATAGATAGATAGATAGATAGATAGATAGATAGATAGATAGATAGATAGATAGATAGATAGATACGGGATAGATAGATAGATAGATAGATAGATAGATAGATATGGGAAGGATAGATAGATAGATAGATAGATAGATAGATAGATAGATAGATACGGGATAGATAGATAGATAGATAGATAGATAGATAGATAGATAGATAGATAGATAGATATGGGAAGGATAGATAGATAGATAGATAGATAGATAGATAGATAGATAGATAGATAGATAGATAGATAAATCTATGTGTTACACAGTCAGCAGGGGGTGTTAAGCTGACCATACAATCTACAATCTAATTGTACAATCACTGATGGATCTACCATCAGCTATGTAGTTGAAGGGCCCGCCTGATTGGATAGTCTTCTCCAGATAGGCGGAGTCGGGATTTGTAGAGCTTGTCTAATCTCAATTCCTTGCGCAACACAAAAGCCGATGAACCCGTTTCCAAACAGTCTGAAAAAATGTCTCTCGATTTCCATAACTTTATCCGGCTATCTACTATACAATCTGAGTGCACGGTTTTATTCTGAGTTACCAAAATGTAAAATGGGGACAAAAATTCAATCTGCATCAAATCAGGCGCTACATAGCTGATGGTAGATGTAATGGAGGTCATACAATCAGATTGTATAGTGTATGGTCAGCTTTAGAGTTTACAGAACAGCAGGCGAGGAAGGGAGGGGGAGGTGTAAGCAACTAGTCGTTTGGCCATTAGGTTTACCATGTTGCTTGCGTATATAACAATGCACCAATAAAAATACAGAACGGCAAGCATGTTAAAATTAGCATTGCATCCAAAATTGACCTGAAGTGAGTATTCCAGTAACACTGCTCTTACAGTAAAGAATCTGGTAAAGGATGGAGCCAAGGTCATGTGCTGGCAAGAAGAACGCTGATAGGAGGAGAGAGGAGGGTGACAGCGGGATGAGCTCATCACTAGTCTCCTTCTCTCATTCACATCATGGGGGCTGGTCTGGGATGACCAGAGCTCAGAGGATGCTGGCATTCAGACTGAGGACATCTAGTGGCAGAAACAATGTAGTGGGGGCTGGTCCGGGATGACCAGAGCTCAGAGGATGCTGGAAATCAGACTGAGGACATCTAGTGGCAGAAAAAATGTAGTGGGGGCTGGTCCGGGATGACCAGAGCTCAAAGGATGCTGGCATTCAGACTGAGGACATCTAGTGGCAAAAAAAATGTTGTGGGGGCTGGTCTGGGATGACCAGAGCTCAAAGGATGCTGGCATTCAGACTGAGGACATCTAGTGGCAGAAAAAATGTAGTGGGGGCTGGTCCGGGATGACCAGAGCTCAGAGGATGTTGGCATTCAGACTGAGGACATGTAGTGGCAGAAACAATGTAGTGGGGGCTGGTCCGGGATGACCAGATCTCAGAGGATGCTGGAAATCAGACTGAGGACATCTAGTGGCAGAAAAAATTTAGTGGGGGCTGGTTCGGGATGACCAGAGCTCAGAGGATGTTGGCATTCAGACTGAGGACATCTAGTGGCAGAAAAAATGTTGTGGGGGCTGGTCCGGGATGACCAGAGCTCAGAGGATGCTGGCCATCAGACTGAGGACATCTAGTGGCAGAAAAAATGTTGTGGGGGCTGGTCCGGGATGACCAGAGCTCAGAGGATGCTGGAAATCAGACTGAGGACATCTAGTGGCAGAAAAAATGTAGTGGGGGCTGGTCCGGGATGACCAGAGCTCATAGGATGCTGGCATTCAGACTGAGGACATCTAGTGGCAGAAACAATGTAGTGGGGGCTGGTCCGGGATGACCAGAGCTCAGAGGATGCTGGAAATCAGACTGAGGACATCTAGTGGCAGAAAAAATGTAGTGGGGGCTGGTCCGGGATGACCAGAGCTCAGAGGATGCTAGCCATCAGACTGAGGACATCTAGTGGCAGAAAAAATTTACTGCATAGGGAAATCTCTAGATTGAAGCTGAGTATTGTAGCAAAAGCTGGTTTGTTATTTAATCTTTTGAAGGCCCATTCATCTAAGTATTAAAAATAGACTTGCTATCAGCCTCTTGCAACCTTTGCACAGCAGAGCTAAGACTGTGAGAAGGAGAAGCAGTACAAGAAGCCAATCGGTTGTGCTGCAGCTCTCATGGGTGAACATAAAGGAGAGAGCAGAGTGACAGAGAGGTGAGCTCATCAGCCTGGCGCTGCTTCTCTTTTCACTGTCCAATCACAGGCTGGGGGAGGGACAAGACCTGCAAGTGTTACTTAACAGCAGGTGAGAAAAATCATGCCAGACACGGTTGTTTGGTTCTGTGTAAATCTCAGGACTGGATGGACAGAATTACAAATGCTTTGGCAGTTAGAGCCCCTCCCTTGTATGTTTTCTTGCTGTGTATTTTGTGGTTTGCCTGGATTGGAGCTTTCAATAAATAATGACATAATCAGCTTTTTCATTATTGATATCCTGGTCAGCTTTTACAGTCACCCAGAGACAACAATCACAAAGCTAAATTAAAGGGCAGATCTCAGTCCTGGGAAATTATCAAAATAATCGCACTCATCCTCTCCCTCAAGTCTACCAGTCAGGTCTTGCTTGTGCAGGGTGACTGGTCTTATCTCCGCCCCCTCCTGTAGTTTTTTTTATAGTGGGTGGAGCCTGCTGGTCCCCTCCTACAGCTCTTCTCTCTCTCCTTGTGCAGGTTGACTGGTCTTATCTCCGCCCCCTCCTGTAGTTTTTTTTATAGTGGGTGGAGCCTGCTGGGCCCCTCCCACAGCTCTGCTCTCTCTCCTTGTGCAAGGTGACTGATCTTGTCTCCACCCCCTCCTGTAGTTTTCTGTGGTGGGTGGAGCCTGCTGGGCCCCTCCCACAGCTCTGCTCTATCCTTGTGCAGGGTAATCCGTCTTCTCTGGACCCCCTCCTGTATTTTTTTATAGTGGGTGGAGCCTGATTGGATCCTCCCACAGCTCTGATCTCTCTCCTTGTGCAGAGTGGCTGATCTTGTCTCCACCCCCCTCCTGTAGTTTTTTATAGTGGGTGGAGCCTGCTGATCCCCTCCTACAGCTCTTCTCTCTGTCCTTGATCAGGATGACTGATCTTGTCTCCACCCCCTTCTGTATTTTTTTAATAGTGGGTGGAGCCTGCTGGTCCCCTCCTACAGCTCTGCTCTTTCTCCTTGTGCAGGGTGACTGGTCTTGTCTCCACCCCCTTCTGTAGTTTTTTTATAGTGGGTGGAGCCTGCTGGTCCCCTCCTACAGCTCTTCTCTCTCTCCTTGATCAGGATGACTGATCTTGTCTCCACCCCTTCTGTATTTTTTTAATAGTGGGTGGAGCCTGCTGGTCCCTCCCATAGCTCTGCCCTTTTCTTGTGCAGGGTGACTGGTCTTGTCTCCACCCCCTTCTGTAGTTTTTTATAGTGGGTGGAGCCTGCTGGCCCCTCCCATAGCTCTGCCCTTTTCTTGTGCAGGGTGACTGGTCTTGTCTCCACCCCCTTCTGTAGTTTTTTATAGTAGGTAGAGCCTGCTGGCCCCCTCCTACAGGTGTGCTCTCTCTCCTTGTGCAAGGTGACTGGTTTTGTCTCCACCCCTTCCTGTAGTGTTTTTTTAGTGGGTGGAGTCTGCTGGGTCCCTCCCACACCTCTGCTCCTTCTCCTTGTGCAGGGTGGCTGATCTTGTCTCCACCCCCTCCTGTACTTTTTTTGAGTGGGTGGAGCCTGCTTGGCCCTTCCCACAGCTCTGCACAGACTATGTACAGCACAGTGATGATGTCACTGCTACTTATGCAAGGTAATATCTGGGTTTGCAAAGGCATTTAATGCGCACAAAGTGGATTTTCATCCTTTGTGTTTTCAATTATGACATCAAATGTGTGTCAGGCGAGAAGGCACAGCGCTTCCCCTTTAAACACCTGCAGATCCGGCTCTCCGGGGATGCCGGTGCGCTCATGGCAGCTTCTACTCCCAGAGGCAGCGTGGCAATTGCTGCTTATTACATTCCCGGCTCTTACAGGGTTACACATCAATCAATCTGTTTGTGTGCGCTGAGTCCGCAGAGAGCTCCCTCTCCATCTGTCACATCTACCTGGGTAAAGTCCTAATTAGGAGGCGACTATCGATCGGCCAGACAGCGCCAATCCTCCAACAACGTCTATTTGTCAGATTATGATTCATAAACCGCTGCTGAGTGCTGGGTGCTGAGTGCTGGGTGCGGGGTGCTGAGTTCTGGGTGCTGGGCACTGGCTGCTGGGTGCTGGGTGCAGGGCACGGGGAGCATGGTGCTGAGTGCAGGGTGATGAGTGCAGGGTACTGAGTGCTGGGTGCTGAGTGCTGGGTGCTGAGTGCTGGGTGCTGAGTGCTGGGTGCTGAGTGCAGGGTGATGAGTGCAGGGTACTGAGTGCTGGGTGCTGAGTGCAGGGTGATGAGTGCAGGGTACTGAGTGCTGGGTGCTGAGTGCTGGGTGCTGAGTGCAGGGTGCTGATTGCAGGGTAATGAGTGCAGGGTACTGAGTGCAGGGTGCTGAGTGCAGGGTACTGATTGCAGGGTAATGAGCGCAGGGTACTGAGTGCTGGGTGCTGAGTGCAGGGTGCTGATTGCAGGGTAATGAGTGCAGGGTACTGAGTGCTGAGTGCAGGGTGCTGAGTGCAGGGTACTGATTGCAGGGTAATGAGCGCAGGGTACTGAGTGCTGGGTGCTGAGTGCAGGGTGCTGATTGCAGGGTAATGAGTGCAGGGTACTGAGTGCAGGGTACTGAGTGCAGGGTGCTGAGTGCAGGGTGCTGACTGCTGGGGGTGCTGAGTGCTGAGTGCTGGGTGCTGAGTGCAGGGTACTGAGTGCTGGGTGCTGGATGCTGAGTGCTGGGTGTTGAGTGCTGGGTGCTGGGTTCTGAGTGCAGGGTACTGAGTGCTGGGTGCTGAGTGCTGAGTGCTGGGTGCTGAGTGCTGGGTGCTGAGTGCTGGGTGCTGAGTTCTGGGTGCTGAGTGCTGGGTGTTGAGTGCTGGGTGCTGAGTGCTGGGTGCTGAGTGCAGGGTACTGAGTGCTGGGTGCTGGATGCTGAGTGCTGGGTGCTAAGAGCTGGGTGCTGAGTGCTAAGAGCTGGGTGCATGGTGCTGAGCATTGGATGCTGGGAGCTGGGGGCTTAGTACTGGATGCTGGGTGCTGAGCGCTGGCTGCAGGGCGCTGGGTGCTGAGTGTTATGTACAGGGCGCTGGGTGTTAGGTGCTGAGTGCGGGGTGCAGGGCGCTGGCTGCTGAGTGCTGTGTGCAGGGTGTTGGGTGCTGAGTGCGGGGTGCTGAGTTCTGGGTGCAGGGCGCTGGCTGCTGAGTGCTGTGTGCAGGGTGTTGGGTGCTGATTGTGGGGTGCTGAGTTCTGGGTGCTGAGTGCTGGGTGCAGGGTACTGAGTGCAGGGTACTGAGTGCTGGGAGCTGGGTGCTGGGAGCTGGGTGCTGAGTGCAGGGTACTGAGTGCTGGGTGCTGAGTGCAGGGTACTGAGTGCTGGGAGCTGGGTGCTGAGTGCTGGGTGCTGGGTATTGGGAGCTGGGTGCTTGGTGCTGAGTGCTGGGTGCTGGCTCCTGGCTGCTGAGTGCTGGGTGCTGGATGCTGGCTGCTGAGTGCTGGGAACTGGGTGCTGGGAGCTGAGTGCTGGGTGCTGTGTGCGGGGTGCTGAGTTCTGGGTGCTAGGTGCAGGGTGCTGTGTGCAGGGCGCTGGGTGTTGGGTGCTGAGTGCTGGGTGCTCAGTGCGGGGTGCTGAGTTCTGGGTGCTGAGTGCTGGGAGCTTGACGCTGGGTGCTGAGTGCCGAGTACTGAGTGCTGGAAGCTGGGTGCTGAATGCTGGGTGCTGGGAGCTGGGTGCTGGGTGCTGGGTGCTGAGTGCTGGGAGCTGGGTGCTGAGTGCCTGGAGCTGGGTGCTTGGTGCTGGGTGCTCGGTGCTGGGAGCTGGGTGCTGAGTGCTCGGTACTAGGAGCTGGGTGCTGGGTGCTCGGTGCTGGGAGCTGGGTGCTGGGTGCTGAGTGCTGAGTGCTGGGAGCTGGGTGCTGAGTGCTGGGTGCTGGGTGCTGAGTGCTGGGAGCTGGGTGCTGAGTGCTGGGAGCTGGGAGCTGGGTGCTGGGAGCTGGGTGCTGAGTGCTGGGTGCTGAGTGCTGGGTGCTGAATGCTGGGTGCTAGGTGCTGGGAGCTGGGTGCTGGGTTCTGAGTGCTGGGAGCTGAGTGCTCGGTACTAGGAGCTGGGTGCTGGGTGCTCGGTGCTGGGAGCTGAGTGCTGGGTGCTGGGAGCTGGGTGCTGGGTGCTCGGTGCTGGGAGCTGGGTGCTGAGTGCTGGGTGTTAGGAGCTGGGTGCTGAGTGCTGGGTGCTTAATGCTCGGTGCTGAGTGCTGGGAGCTGGGTGCTGAATGCTGAATGCTGGGTGCTGGGAGCTAAGTGCTGGGTGCTTGAAACTGGGTGCTGGGCGCTGAGTGCTGGGTGCTCGGTGCTTGGAGCTGAGTGCTGGGCGCTGAGTGCTGGGAGCTGGGTGCTGGGTGCTGAGTGCTGGGTGCTCGGTGCTGGGTGCTGTGTGCTGGGTGCTGGGTGCTGGGTGCTCTGTGCTGGGAGCTGGGTGCTGAGTGCTGGGAGCTGGGTGCTGAGTGCTGGGTGCTGGGAGCTGGGTGCTGAGTGCTGGGAGCTGGGTGCTGGGTGCTGGGAGCTGGGTGCTGGGTGCTGAGTGTTCGGTGCTAGGAGCTGGGTGCTGGGTGCTGGTAACTGAGTGCTGGGTGCTGGGAGCTGGGTGCTCGGAGCTGGGTGCTGGGAGCTGGGTGCTGATTGCTGGGTGCTGGGAGCTGGGTGCTGAGTGCTGGGTGCTTAGTGCTCGGTGCTGAGTGCTGGGAGCTGGGTGCTGAGTGCTGGGTGCTGAGTGCTGAGTGCTGGGTGCTGGGAGCTAAGTGCTGGGTGCTCCGTGCTTGGAGCTGAGTGCTGGGCGCTGATTGCTGGGAGCTGGGTGCTGAGTGCTGGGTGCTGAGTGCTGGGTGCTCGGTGCTGAGTGCTGGGAGCTGGGTGCTGAGTGCTGGGTGTTTGGTGCTGGGTGCTGAGTGCTGGGTGCTGGGTTCTGAGTGCTGGGTGCTGAGTGCTTGGAGCTGAGTGCTGGGAGTTGGGTGCTGGGAGTTGGGTGCTGGGTGCTCGGTGCTTGGAGCTGAGTGCTGGGCGCTGAGTGCTGGGAGTTGGGTGCTGGGTTCTGAGTGCTCGTGATGGGTGCTGAGTGCTGGGTGCTTGGAGCTGAGTGCTGGGCGCTGAGTGCTGGGAGCTGGTTGCTGAGTGCTGGGTGCTGGGTGCTGGGTGCAGGGCATTGGGTGCTGGGTGCTGAGAGCTGGATGCTGAGCGCTGGGCGCTGTGAGTAGGCTCAGCTATGTACTAAAGAAGAATGGGGGTCTAGAGTAAAGGGAAGCATTCTATGATCTCTTTTATCTATTAAAATCCTTAAACCTCATTCACCTTTGGTCGTGGGGCAGCAACAAGCCTTAAACTGTAGAGGTTTTCTATTTATGTGTGTGGTGTTTTTCTGTGGGTTGAACTGGGTGTTTTTTTTTTCAACCAGACTTACTACAGTAGTTAGTCTGGTTGAAAAAAAAAACACCCAGTTCAACCCACAGAAAAACACCACACACATAAATAGAAAACCTCCAGTTTCACAATCCTATACCTAAAGTTGATCCAGAGGAAGGCAAAAACAAATCCCAAAAAAGCATGATCAAGTTTGCTCCAGCAGGGGGAAATTCTTTCCTGATCCCCCAAGAGGCAATCAGATATTCCCTGGATCAACTTTTCCTATAAATATTAGCTCCAGTTATATTATATACATTTAGTAAAGAATCCAGGATGCTTTTTTAAAAGAATCGACTGAGCTAGCCAGAACCAGCTATTGAAGGAGTCTATTTCCCATTTTCACAGCTCTTACTGTGAAGAAGACTTTCCACATTTCCTTCCCTTCTTTCTTTCATGCTTCCTTCTTTTTTCCTATCTTGCATCCTTCCTTCCCTCCTACTTTCCTTTCTCCCTTCCTTTCATATGAAATGTGGCAAAAGGTCGCAAAGTTCAAGGGGGCCGAATACTTTCGCAAGGCACTGTATGTAACTATGAAGGCAGATAGAGAGGAAAAAATGAAGTAAGGAATTAAGGGAAAGAATGAAGGGGAAAGGAAGAAAGTGAGGAAGAAAGAAAGAAAGAAAGAAAGAAAGAAAGAAAGAAAGAAAGAAAGAAAGAAAGAAAGAAAGAAAGAAAGAAAGAAAGAAAGAAAGAAAGAAAGAAAGAAAGAAAGAAAGAACGATGGGAGAAAGGAAAGAAGGAAGGAAAGAAAAAAGAAGGAAGGAAGAAATAAGGAAAAAGGGAAGGAATGAAGGAGAGAAGGAAAGGAAGGAAAAAGGAAGATAAAGAGGAAGAAAGGAAGAAAATGCAGAAAGGCTTCTTCACAGTAAAAGCTGTGAAAATGTGGAATAGACTCTCTCAAGATAGAATAAAAGAGGGGAAGAGAAAGAAAGAAAAAAAGAAAGAAAGAAAGAAAGAAAGAAAGAAAGAAAGAAAGAAAGAAAGAAAGAAAGAAAGAAAGAAAGAAAGAGAAATTAAAAATGGGAGAAAGGAAAGAAGGAATGAAGCAAGATAGATTGGAACAAATAAAGAAAAAGGGAAGGAATGAAGGAGAGAAGGAAAGGAAAGGAAGGAATGAATAGGAAAAAAGGAAGATAAAGAGGAAGAAAGGAAGTAAATGCAGAAAAGCTTCTTCACAGTAAGAGATGTGAAAATGTGGAATAGACTCCTTCAAGATAGGAAAAAAAGTGGGGAAAGAAAGAAAGAAAGAAAAAAATGAAAGAAAGAAAGGAAAGAAAGAAAAGGGAAGGAAGGAGGCGTGGAAAGGAAGGAAGGAGGGGTGGAATGAAGAAGGAAAGGATACACAAGCACAGTAGCCCACGGCATAAATACATGTATATGAAGCAGTGGCGGCCTGTGCATAGGGGGCGCCAGGGCGCCGTCCCCCCTAAAAAAAGAAAAAAAATTTACAAAAAGAGCAATAAAGTTTAAAAAAAAAAATTGCGTTCGCCGGCCTATGTGGAGGCTGTGGGGGGGTGGGGTTTACGACCCAGAAAGGTGCCGATTGGCTGCCTTCTGGGGGCGTAACCTGGGCGCAGGGCACAGCGCTAAGACACCCCCACTTTCGTGATATTCTGGCTGTGATTGGTCCAGTCTCCAGCCTGGACCAATCATCATCCAGGACATCCCGCTGACGTCGCAATGGGGGCGGTGCCGGTGCGTGCATCAGTCACTCACCGTCACCGCCGCTCACCTTCCTGCCGGTTCCCGCCGCAGAGAAGAAGAGAGGCCGAGACGAGGGAGAAGCCGCTCACCTTCCCGCCGCCACAGAAGAGGACGAAGTATCGAGGAGGGGAGAAGCCGCCGCCGGGAGCCGAGCCGCCGCCAGTTAAGTGCATTAAATTGAAGGGAGCATGCACGCTGGTCTCTGCATTGATTGGGGGACAATGCTGTGGGCACTCTGCAATCATTGGGGGACAATGCTGTGGGCACTCTGCAATCATTGGGGTACAATTCTGTGGCACTCTGCAATCATTGTGGGACAATGCTGTGGGCACTCTGCAATCATTGGGGTACAATGCTGTGGGCACTCTGCAATCATTGGGGTACACTGCTGTGGCACTCTGCAATCATTGGGGGACAATGCTGTGGCACTCTGCAATCATTGGGGTACAATGCTGTGGCACTCTGCAATCATTGGGGACAATGCTGTGGCGCTCTGCAGTGATTGGGGACAATGCTGTGGCGCTCTGCAGCGATTGGGGACAATGCTGTGGCGCTCTGCAGTGATTAGGGACAATGCTGTGGCGCTCTGCATTGAAAGGGGCTCGCACGCTGAACTCTGCATTGATGGTGGCATGGAACAGTGTTCATTGCATTGAAGGGGGCACAGTACAGTTGCATTGAAGGGGGCACGCACGTTGAACTCTGCATTGTGGGGGCACAGCACAGTGTTTATTGCATTGAAGGGGGCACAGCACATTGTTCATTGCATTGAAGGGGGCACAGCACAGTTGCATTGAAGGGGGCACAGCACAGTGTTTATTGCATTGAAGGGGGCACAGCACATTGTTCATTGCATTGAAGGGGGCACAGCACAGTTGCATTGAAGGGGGCATGCTTGCTGAACTCTGCATTGTGGGGGCACAGCACAGTGTTCATTGCATTGAAGGGGGCACAGCACAGTGTTTATTGCATTGAAGGGGGCATAGCACAGTGTTCATTGCATTGAAGAGGGCACGCACGCTGATCTCTGCATCGAAAGGGGGCATGTACGCTGGTCTCTGCATGGAAAGGGGGCATGTACGCTGGTCTCTGCATTGAAAGGGGGCATATACCATCTCCTGTACCATGACCTGTGCCATGCCTATACCATATCTGTGCCATGCCTATACCATATCTGTGCCATGCCTATACCATCTCCATCTCCTGTACCATCACCTATGCCATGCCTATACCATCACCTGTGCCATGCCTGTACCATGACTTCAAAGTCACGCAATTTTTTACTGCGTTTTTTGGCGCGAAGCAATACCTATTACATTTTTCTTTTTGCGCCCCCCCAAAAATTTTGAGCACCAGCCGCCACTGATATGAAGTGTGCTACCTGACAAAGGGTTTGTAATTTTGTACATCCAGTCTGGTGATCCACCCCCCCCCCCCCCCACCAGTGAACCCAGCACTTTAGTCCCCCTCCTGTAAGCAATGGAGTCAGACTGGGGAGTGCTGACCCCTCCTCTCCCAGTCTGAGTGCTGCTGTGCAGGGCATTAGAAGAGGTTGGTATTATTGTTGATGCCAGTTCTATGTAGAAATAAATGTAACCATTGGTTTTTATGAATCCATAACTGGATTATATGGAGGTTTTCCTATCTGCTGAAAGTTTAGCTTTAATGATGCATGTGATGGAGGAGAGACGACAAGCTGCAAAAAGGGGGAAAAACAGATGGGTTTAGCCTGCCGAGCAGAAGAAAAGGGATCTCTAAATCACAAAATCTGCATCCAAAGTGAGCGGGAAGGCAGGGCATGCCAAAGCGAACCCCTACGGGCGTCAGCTGGCATCGTGTCCCGGGCAGAGTGAAGATCCCACTGGGAAAGGGACCAAGAGTCCTGCGTGTCACCCCGCAAACCGTCTCCGCTCCCGGTCCAGCGCTAGCTGGCAGCATGCCTAAAGTGCAGCCCGGAATCAGCTGGGGAGGCAGCTGTGCCACGAAGTGTGCCCACTCCGCTGGAAGAGGAGAGCGCAATACTGGCTGCGGGGGGCAAACAACTCACCGACTCTGCCCAGATATCAACATCGCCCAAACACGGGCTGACACTCTACCTACCGACAGTATATACTTACCTAATACCTACCTACAGTATATACCTACCTACCTACAGTATATGCCTACCTAATGCCTACCTACAGTATATACCTACCTAATACCTACCTACAGTATATATCTACCTAATACCTACCTACAGTATATACTTACCTAATACTTACCTACAGTATATACCTACCTAATGCCTACCTACAGTATATACCTACCTACAGTATATACCTACCTAATGCCTACCTACAGTATATACCTACCTACAGTATATACCTACCTAATACCTACCTACAGTATATACTTACCTAATACCTACCTAAAGTACATACTTACCTAATACCTACCTACAGTATACCTACCTACAGTATATAGCTACCTAATACCTACCTACAGTATATATCTACCTAATATCTAACTACAGTATATACCTACCTACCTACAGTATATGCCTACCTAATGCCTACCTACAGTATATACCTACCTAATACCTACCTACAGTATATACCTACCTACAGTATACCTACCTACAGTATATAGCTACCTAATACCTACCTACAGTATATACCTACCTAATACCTACCTACAGTACATACTTACCTAATACCTACCTACAGTATATACCTACCTACAGTATACCTACCTACAGTATATAGCTACCTAATACCTACCTACAGTATATACCTACCTAATACCTAACTACAGTATATACCTACCTACCTACAGTATATGCCTACCTAATGCCTACCTACAGTATATACCTACCTAATACCTACCTACAGTATATACCTACATAAGATCTATCTACAGTATATACCTACCTAATACATACCTACAGTATATACCTACCTAATACCTACCTACAGTATATATCTACCTAATACCTACCTACAGTATATACTTACCTAATACCTACCTACAGTATATACTTACTTAATACCTACCTACAGTATATACCTACCTACAGTATACCTACCTACAGTATATACCTACCTAATACCTACCTACAGTATATATCTACCTAATACCTACCTACAGTATATACCTACCTAATGCCTACCTACAGTATATACCTACCTACAGTATACCTACCTAAGATATATCTACAGTATATACATACCTAATACCTACCTACAGTATATACCTACCTAATACCTACCTACAGTATATACCTGCCTAATACCTACCTACAGTATATACCTACCTAATGCCTACCTACAGTATATACCTACCTACAGTATACCTACCTACAGTATATACCTACCTAATACCTACCTACAGTATATACCTACCTAATACCTACCTACAGTATATATCTACCTAATACCTACCTACAGTATATACCTACCTAATACATACCTACAGTATATATCTACCTAATACCTACCTACAGTATATACCTACCTTATACCTACCTACAGTATATACTTACCTAATACCTACCTACAGTATATACTTACTTAATACCTACCTACAGTATATACCTACCTAATACCTACCTACAGTATATACCTACCTACGATCTATCTACAGTATATACCTACCTAATACCTACCTACAGTATATACCCACCTAAGATCTATCTACAGTATATACCTACCTAATACCTACCTACAGTATATACTTACTTAATACCTACCTACAGTATATACTTACTTAATACCTACCTACAGTATATACTTACCTAATATCTACCTACAGTATATACTTACCTAATACCTACCTACAGTATATACCTACCTAATACCTACCTACAGTATATACCTACCTAAGATCTATCTATCTATCTATCTATCTATCTATCTATCTATCTATCTATCTATCTATCTATCTATCTATCTATCTATCTATCTATCTATCTATCTATCTATCTATCTGTCATTTCTTTCATCTCCTTTCCCTTCCTTCCCATTCTGTTTCTTTCTATTTCCAACTCTCTCCATTTCTCTTTTTTCTCCACTGTTCACCACACCTCTCTTCTTCCATCCTCCTCCTCTCTTTTTCTCTCTTCTCCAGTAATCGCTTCACCTTTTCTTTCCTCTGCTCTCATCTCCTATTCATTTTTGTTTCTCTCTTCTGCTCTCTTCTCCTCCTCTAATCTCCACCACTCTCCTCTCTTCCCTTCTCCACTGCTTGCTTCTCTTTCTGTCATCTCCACTACTCCCCTCTCTGCCCTACTCCTCTCCTTTGCCTCCATCTCCTCCTCTCCACTCTTCCTTTCCCCTCTACTCTGCTCTCTTCTTCTTCTCTCTCCTCATCTCCACTACTCCCCTCTCTTCCCTTCACCACTGCTTGATTCTCTTACTCTCACCTCCACTTCTCCCTTCTCTTCCCTATTCCTCTCCTTTGCTTCCGTCTCCTCCTCTCCACTCTTTCCGCTGCTCTCTTCTCATCTCTCCTCATCTCCACTACTCCCCTCTGTTCCCTTTGCTACTGCTCTCTTCTCCCCCCTCTCATCTCCACCGCTCTCCTCTCTTCCCTTCTCCACTGCTCTCTTCTCCCCCCTCTCATCTCCATCACTCTCCTCTCTTCCCTTCTCCACTGCTCGCTTCTTCTCCTCTCATCTCCACTACTCCCCTCTCTTCCCTTTTCCACTGCTTGCTTCTTCTCCTCTCATCTCCATTACTCCCCTCTTTCTTTCTCCACTGCTCGCTTCTCCTCCTCTCATCTCCACTACTCCCCTCTCTTCCCTTCTCCACTGTTCGCTTCTTCTCCTCTCATCTCCACTATTCCCCTCTCTTCCCTTCTCCACTGCTCGCTTCTTCTCCTCTCATCTCCACTACTCCCCTCTCTTCCCTTCTCCACTGCTCGCTTCTCCTCCTCTCATCTCCACTACTCCCATCTTTCTTTCTCCACTGCTCGCTTCTTCTCCTCTCATCTCCACTACTCCCCTCTCTTCCCTTCTCCACTGCTCGCTTCTTCTCCTCTCATCTCTACTACTCCCCTCTCTTCCCTTCTCCACTGCTCGCTTCTCCTCCTCTCATCTCCACTACTCCCCTCTTTCTTTCTCCACTCCTCGCTTCTCCTCCTCTCATCTCTACTACTCCCCTCTCTTCCCTTCTCCACTGCTCGCTTCTTCTCCTCTCATCTCCACTACTCCCCTCTCTTCCCTTCTCCACTGCTCGCTTCTTCTCCTCTCATCTCTACTACTCCCCTCTCTTCCCTTCTCCACTGCTTGCTTCTCCTCCTCTCATCTCCACTACTCCCCTCTCTTCCCTTCTCCACTGCTCGCTTCTTCTCCTCTCATCTCCACTACTCCCCTCTCTTCTCTTCTCCACTGCTCGCTTCTCCTCCTCTCATCTCCACTACTCCCCTCTCTCTCCTACTCCTCTTTTCTGTTCTCTTCTATTCCTCTCCTCTCCACTACTCCTTTCTTTTTTTCTTCTCCTATCTTCTTCTTCTCCTTCCACTCCTCTTTTCCCCCTCTGTGCTTTTTCCCATTCTTCTCCTCTATTTTCCTTTCCACTCCTCTCCTCTTTTTCCTTCTCCTCTCCCCCCTTGGTCACTTGGCGCTGAGATACATCAAAAGTTAGAAAAGGTGGAAAAAAATATTCCAAAAAAAAAAAAATAACGAAATAAAAAAAACAAAAGGGTGGTGCAGACTGGATGGCCCACTTAAGGCTTCATGTACAATAGCAGCTCCTCAAATCAACTCTATACAGTAAGCCTATGTATCAATGTAGACATAGGCTTTGAGGATAGCTTAGGAGCTGCTGCAGTTAGGAGAGGTTCAACCTTCCTCTCCTGAACACGAAAGAACCGCATTCAGGATAGGAACGTTTTGCCGGCTGGCCACAAAACGCGGCAAAACCGGGTTAAAATCGCAGCCCGCTTTTGCCACGTTTTGCGTTTTCCTGCAGCCGGCAGTCATAATATGTGCCCATGAAGCTAGTCTTTCTCTGCCATCAACCTTTCTATTCTTCTATAGACAATAAAAGCAATTATAAAGAATAAAGCTGCGCTAAATTGAAATAAATGTTATTGCAACATATGCATAAATGTGAGATGAAACAGTGAATAGTCTGAATCAGATTGCGATACCACAACGTCCATAAAAAAATGCCATAGTGTTCATAATTAAAAAATCATCAAAAGAAAGATAAGATAAAGTCCAAATAAGGAGTGCAGGGTGCAAGAAACGGAAATCCTCCACCACAATAATGGGACTTCTTCCTCGATCAGTGACAAAAGCCACGCTATGCGCTTACCAGAAAGAAGATGCAATAAAGCCCTTCAGTGTACTCATATGGTATGGCTCCAATCCGCTCCAATGGGTAACACTAGCCTCTTTTGCCGGTCCAGCCCAGCGGCGAGCCGCGATCAGGAACCAGCACCGCAATGCGGGCAACCCAAGTCCAGCACTCTCCAACATACACCATAAAAAGATGGAGGCCACAGATAGTGAAGTACGTAGGCACAACATTTATTAAATAAGGTAAAAAAACTCACATGGAATCAAGAATAAAAGCGCTAATATCGGCAGAATCCAAAAGGACCTCAGCCGCCCGACTTCCGGGTATCACGTGGTGACGTCAGCACGCCTTCCTGATGCGTTTCGTCATAGATGACGTCTTCCTGGGAACGTTGGCTTTTGTCACTGATCGAGGAAGAAGTCACATTATTGCGGGGGGAGGATTTCCATTTCTTGCACCCTGCACTCCTTATTTGGACTTTATCTTATCTTTCTTTTGATGATTTTTGAATTATGAACACTATGGCATTTTTTTATGGACGTTGTGGTATCGCAATCTGATTCAGACTATTCACTGTTTCATCTCACATTTATGCATATGTTGCAATAACATTTATTTCAATTTATTCTTTATATTTGCTACTTGGTGTATTCCCACTATAGCTGCAGCTTTTTCACATTTAAAATATTGGTTTAGTATAGTTTATTAATTTTTTATTCCTTTTGTGTGCTTAGCGCGGTTATTTTTTTGTACAATAAAAGCAATTGCTTCTGGTTTTCGGTCAGGGTTTAAAACTGTCATGGCGGAAATATGTGAGGTGTCGCTGGTGACCCTACTGGTAAGAACATCGCAGGAACCCACAGCAACCAGCTGGCGGGCCAGTGGAACGCGCGTTCTGGTTTGCGGCACTACACCCCTTACCACTGATCAATGCGCTGCCCCATTATTGCGCACATTGGAGAGGCAGTTCTGTCTCGGTAAAATACAGTCTGCAGTGTTGGCAGCGCCGAGGTTTTGGTCGTATCGCCGGTGTGCGTTCACTAGCGTGTAGGCCATACGTACGCTCTCTTGTGTTGCCCCTGCCACCGGTGTGTTTGTACGTAGCGGGCTAGCACACACTTCTGTAGCGGCAGATTGTTTTTGTGGATGTGTTTGTGTATTTTTTGTGCAGGGGTTAATGGCTGCACGCGTGTGTGTGTCATCTGTCTGTTTCGGCGTGCGTGTGTGTTCAATTTCAGGGTGGCTGATGTTATTGCCACAAACTCATTTGGCCGATATTGTTTTTTAATCAGTGCCATGGCAACCATGATGCAAGCCTCGATCTCACACCTGATCCACACTGCCTCTCACCACCCTCTTCTCCTCCGCGGCGATGTCTCTTACTGCAAGGCCTTCGAGACCATCTGTGTCAAGTTGGTGGAGGAAAAGAGGGGGGTTGTGGAAAACAACGCGTGTCCCTGCTTCCTCCCGCTCAGGAATTTAGACTGGGGAATTTTCGGTATGGACATCATGTGTGGTTGACATAAAGTGGCCTCCAGGATTGTCCACTGCCTCTGAGTTTGTTTGCCGATGTTTGCTTAGGCTTCGTAGCTAGAGATGAATGATTGTCTTACAGGAATAATAAAGACCAAGGGTTGGTCATAAGGTGGTTATCAACAGGCTGAAGGTTGTTTTAAATATTCTCTTCCTTTATGTGGCCCATTTTTGGATGGATGTTGGCGCTTTGTGCCAAAGGATTACCATTCCCTAGGCTACAGGATGTGGTCTTACAAGGGTTACTAGGGCTTTAGTTTGTCAATCTGATAAAGTCACTTCTATGGTGGTCTGCACAGTAATGGTGGTCTACAGCACATGGTATTTCCAGGTGGTCCCCTATCCAAATACTAACCAGGCCTGACCCAGCTAGCCTCCGAGATTGGGCGCATTCAGAATAATGTGGTTGTAGGCTGGTCTACAGCACCTGGTATTCCTAGGTGGTCCCCCCTCCAAGTTCTAACCAGGCTCGCCCCTGCTAGCCCCTGAGATCAGACGAGATTGGGCGCATTCAGGGTTATGTGGCCATAGCCTACATTATTGGTGGTGCCTACAGCCTCCTAGCTCTTTATTTGTAGTGTGAGATCTAAGGCACTGCTGCTTCTGACTGTTAGTCTCAGGAGATTTGGTGATATCGGTATTATGATATTCACGGTACTGGAGGATCTGCCACAAGGAAGCAAAGCCCTGCTCCTCCAAGATGGTGGCCACCTCCACACAGATGGGGAGAAGGATCAGCTGAAGTGAATCCACAGGCAATACTTACTGCAAGGCCTTTGAGACAATCTGTGTCAAGTTGGTGGAGGAAAAGAGGGGGGGTTGTAGAAAACAACGCGTGTCCCTGCCTCCTCCCGCTCAGGAATTTAGACTGGGGAATTTTCAGTATGGACATCATGTGTGGTTGACATAAAGTGGCCTCCAGGATTGTCCACTGCCTCGGAGTTTGTTTGCCGATGTTTGCTTAGGCTTCGTAGCTAGAGATGAATGATTGTCTTACAGGAATAATAAAGACCAAGGGTTGGTCATAAGGTGGTTATCAACAGGCTGAAGGTTGTTTTAAATATTCTCTTCCTTTATGTGGCCCATTTTTGGATGGATGTTGGCGCTTTGTGCCAAAGGATTACCATTCCCTAGGCTACAGGATGTGGTCTTACAAGGGTTACTAGGGCTTGAGTTTGTCATTCTGCTAAAGTTACTTCTATGGTGGTCTGCACAGTATTGGTGGTCTACAGCAACTCGTATTTCCAGGTGGTCCCCCATCCAAGTACTAACCAGGCCTGACCCTACTAGCCTCCGAGATTGGGCGCATTCAGGGTGATGTGGTCGTAGGCTGGTCTACAGCACCTGGTATTCCTAGGTGGTCCCTCCTCCAAGTTCTAACCAGGCTCGCCCCTGCTAGCCCCTGAGATCAGACGTGATTGGGCGCATTCAGGGTTATGTGGTCTGCACAGTATTGGTGGTCTACAGCACCTCGTATTTCCAGGTGGTCCCCCATCCAAGTACTAACCAGGCCTGACCCTACTAGCCTCCGAGATTGATGTGGTGATGTGGTCGTAGGCTGGTCTACAGCACCTGGTATTCCTAGGCGGTCCCCCCTCCAAGTACTAACCAGGCTCGCCATTGCTAGCCCCTGAGATCAGACGAGATTGGGCGCATTCAGGGTTATGTGGCCATAGCCTACAGTATTGGTGGTGCCTACAGCCTCCTAGCTCTGTATCTGTAGTGTGAGATCTAAGGCACTGCTGCTTCTGACTGCTAGTCTCAGGAGATTTGGTGACTTCGCTATTATGGCATTCAATGTTCTCCTTGCTGGAGGATCTGCCATAAGGAAGCAAAACCCTGCTCCTCTATCAAGATGGTTGCCACCTCCACACAGATGGGGAGAAAGATCAGCTGAAGTGAGTCCACAGGCAATTCTGGTAATTAGTCATTTGCCCTCTGCTGTCTTTTTTGGGCACATCTTCGAGAATTTAGAACATCAGAAGTCCATTATCACATCAGAGCCCCCCCTCCCCCATTAAATCAGAGGCCCATCTTCACGTATGGCACCCACTTTCACATCTGATTCCCCCTAGTACATAACAGCCCCCCCTCCCACCATCACATCAGAGGCGCCCCAGCAGATCAGAGACCCCCCCCCATCATATCACAGCTTTCCATCACATCAGAGACCCCCTTCACATCAGAGCCCTCCCCCCCCCATTAAATCAGAGGCCCACCTTCACATCCGGCACCCCCCTCAACATCAGACTTCTCCAAGTGCATTAGAGCCACCCCATCATAGCAGAGTCCCCTCGTCACATTAGAGGTCCCCCTATCACATTACATCCTCCCCGTCACATCAGAGGTCCCCTTTCACATCAGAGTTTCCCCAATACATCTGAGGCCCCCATCACATCAGAGGCCTCCATTTACATCTGAGGTCCCCTCTTTACATCAGAGGCCTTTTATCACATCAGAGGCGAAGCCAACCATCACCTTAGGACCCCCCATCACATCAGAGGTCCCTCTGTCACATGAATGGTCCCCATTACATCTGAGCCCCCTCTCCAAATCAAAGTCTCCCCATTTATGTCAGAGTCTCCCTTCACGTCAGAGACAATCATCACATCAGAGGTCCCCCTTCACACCACAGTACCCCCATGACATCAGGACCCTCTATCACATCAAAAAACTCCCCCAGCGGTCCCCTTTCACATCAGAAGTCCCCCTTCACATCAGAGGTCCCCTCATCATATCAGAGGTTCCCCATCATGTTAGAGGCCCTCCTATGCAAAAGAGACCTTAATCACATTAGAGTACCTCGGTTACAGAGTCCCCCTATCACATACATCAGTTTCCCCCATCACAGAGCCCCCCCCCCCCTCTCGCCCCATCACAGAGCCTTCTATTTACACAAACCCCCATCACAGGTCCTGCCAAGGGCCCTGATCCCGGACAAACTAGATCCCATGCTCGCGGCACCCCGGGGAACCCAAGCAACACCCTGGTTGAGAAACACTGAGATGAGAAACAGAAAGCCGGCTCTAACAATCCCCCCACTGCACGGTTCTCCATTAATGACTTGGAATGACAGAACTTAGCTAATCTAATTGTGCCGGTATTATAATTGGCAGAGCCTGGAGTCAGGCCAGATGACAAAGCCGGCCCCTCCGGTTCATTAGCATTTTGTTTTTATAGTTGACAACAAGTTTCAAGCTGGTACAGAAATCTAAGTGATGACCACGACGGCGAAACACGGGCCAACTTTTTAAATAGCAACAGTGGAGCTGCGGCCAAAACTTCTTTTTTTATCAATTGCTGTCTGTGTCCCCGCCAGGGAGATTTTCCCTTACTTCCTGTGTGGTCAACAAGATAAGAAAAGAGGGTAAGTCTTTCCAGATTGGATATAGACCCAAATACCAGAACAGAAAATGGGGGGAGGTCTCCCCAACGTGTTAAAAAAGTCACAAGCCAGAACTTTTTTTAATGAAAATAAGAAAATATATTCCGTGCTACGGACCACTATATGGGGTGAACAAAAAATATATATATACACTATATACTGAGCTTCTGCCCCCACTGAGACTACTGCTAGCCGAGTCAGGAATATAAATGGATTTAATAGAAGTGGGTGGGCGCTGCTTGTTTTTCCTTTGTTAAATACCTAAACATTGAGTGACTAAATTTAGTGTAGTGATTATTAAAATAAATTACAAGTTCATAAATTTACAACAAGTACACAGCCATCTTCTTCAAAAAGATGATGCAATCAATCCAAACAAAATATATACAGTATCTCACAAAAGTAAGTACACCCCTCACATTTATGTAAATATTTTATTCTATCTTTTCATGTGACAACACTGAAGAAATGACACTTTGCTACAATGTAAAGTAGTGAGTGTACAGCTTGTATAATAGTGTAAAATTTGCTGTCCCCTCAAAATAACTCAACACACAGCCATTAATGTCTAAACCGCTGGCAACAAAAGTGAGTACACCCCTAAGTGACAATGTCCAGATTGGACCCAAACCGTCAATATTTTGTGTGGCCACCATTATTTTCCAGCACTGCCTTAACCCTCTTGGGCATGGAGGTTACCAGAGCTTCACAGGTTGTCACTGGAGTCCTCTTCCACTCCTCCATGATGACATCACAGAGCTGGTGGATGTTAGAGACCTTGCGCTCCTCCACCTTCCATTTGAGGATGCCCCACAGATGCTCAATAGGGTTTAGGTCTGGAGACATGCTTGGCCAGTCCATCACCTTTACCCTCAGCTTCTTTAGCAAGGCAGTGGTCATCTTGGAGGTGTTTGGGGTCATTATCATGTTGGAATACTGCCCTGCGGCCCAGTCTCTGAAGGGAGGGGATCATGCTCTGCTTCAGTATGTCACAGTACATGTTGCCATTCATGGTCCCCTCAATGAACTGTAGCTCCCCAGTGCCGGCAGCACTCATGCAGCCCCGGCCAATGAGACTCCCAGCACCATGCTTGACTTTAAGCAAGACACACTTGTCTTTGTACTCCTCACCTGGTTGCCGCCACACACGCTTGACACCATCTGAACCAAATAAGTTTATCTTGGTCTCATCAGAGCACAGGAGATGGTTCCAGTAATCCATGTCCTTAGTCTGCTTGTCTTCAGCAAACTGTTTGCAGGCTTTCTTGTCCATCATCTTTAGAAGAGGCTTCCTTCTGGGATGACAGCCATGCAGACCAATTTGATGCAGTGTGCGGCGTATGGTCTGAGCACTGACAGGCTGACCCCCCACCCCTTCAACCTCTGCAGCAATGCTGGCAGCACTCATACGTCTATTTCCCAAAGACAACCTCTGGATATGACGCTGAGCACGTGCACTCAACTTCTTTGGTAGACCATGGCGAGGCCTGTTCTGAGTGGAACCTGTCCTGTTAAACCGCTGAATGGTCTTGGCCACCGTGCTGCAGCTCAGTTTCAGGGTCTTGGCAATCTTCTTATAGCCTAGGCCATCTTTATGTAGAGCAACAATTCTTTTTTTCATATCCTCAGAGAGTTCTTTGCCATGAGGTGCCATGTTGAACTTCCAGTGACCAGTATGAGAGAGTGAGAGCGATAACACCAAATTTAACACACCTGCTCCCCATTCACACCTGAGACCTTGTAACACTAACAAGTCACATGATACCGGGGAGGGAAAATGGCCAATTGGGCCCAATTTGGACATTGTCACTTAGGGGTGTACTCACTTTTGTTGCCAGCGGTTTAGACATTAATGTCTGTGTGTTGAGTTATTTTGAGGGGACAGCAAATTTACACTGTTATACAAGCTGTACACTCACTACTTTACATTGTAGCAAAGTGTCATTTCTTCAGTGTTGTCACATGAAAAGATAGAATAAAATATTATGTACATGTCATTAACAGTGAATTGCTACTCAAGCGCAACGGACATTTTTTTAGCATGTTCTGGAACACGTAGATGTGAATGAAGCCTTATTCTCCATAAACGCACAAAAAATTACACGTTTTCACGAGCATTTAGGCAACATGCTAAAAAACCCGTGTCTCGTTCTCGGTGTCATTCTTTGTTAAAGGCACCCCAAACGCAACAAGCATTTTTACGCACGGAAAAACACGCAACAAAGGTGAAAATGCGCAAGACTCAATGCAGGGAAAAAAAACGATATGAGATACTTTGCCACGATTTAAGGGAAGTCCATTGAATTGAATAGGCTGCCCTATGTGCGTAGTGCAAGAACGCAGAATAAAAAGCGCGTCACGTCAAAGGATTATATCAAGGATTGAAATATATAAAATGAGGTAAAAAAAAAATTTTAAGACAACAGAGAAATCCATTTTTTTTTTGGATGTTGGGGGTTAAACATTGGTGTTCCCCTTTAAGCGGGGGGAGGAGGTTAGGGTTAAACGGGCAGGCAGCGCTTGCAATCCCAGCGCGCCCGCAACTCACGGCAAGTTGTCACATTTATGGCTCTGCGTCTGCGGTGACAGCTTAACCTGACCATAACATTGGACTACGGGGGAGGGGAAGGCACAAGGCCAAGGCCTAGGGCCAGCCATATCATGGGGAAGAGCGACAGCACTCAGGTACGGCACGCCGCCTGGATCCCGCCATCCACATAAAACTCCCGCTGCCTGGATGATGCCTTCCAAGCCGAGACGGTCCGCATTAAACAGAGGAGGGCTGGCTAAGTGGACCGCAGGTGCAGCGTTTAAAAACACCCATCGGGTCCGCTAACTCTTTTGTCAGAGAGGTGAGCCAAGATCTACGGGCGAAGCCGCGTCACGCGAAGAACCTATTACCGCGCACGTCTCAATAAGTCGCCCGTGTCATCCAGGCGTACCGTTATAGTGGGCATCAGAACACCTCACCGCTGCCGGATAATGAGACGACCGGACTGGACGCGATTATTTTTGGAGATCCGTAGGCTGAAGAAAATTTAATTAAAGTCGCCGTGTTGGCTCCAGTTTGTTGTTTTTAATGAGGAAAGTTTTCTTAATAAAATTAAAAAGTTGCTTGTATCAAGAAATTGTTACATTGAGGCATGAAGGCGGAGGGATTGTATCATGTTATACTTAGAAACATTTATTTATATTTTTTATTTATTTATTTCATATTTATTTATTTTATATATTTTATGTTCCAGAAATAAAAGTTTTGTTGATCAAATTAAAAAATTACTTTTATCAAAAAATTGTTACATTGAGGCATGAAGGCGGACCAAGAGGGATTTTTTAATTTCATACTTAGAAACATTTATTTAAATTTTATATTTATTTATTTTATATTTATTATTTTTATATATTTTATGTTACATGATTAAAAGTTTTGTTGACTAAATTAAAAAGTTACTTGTATCGATAAATTGTTACATTGAGGCATGAAGGCGGAGGGATTGTATCATTTTATACTTAGAAACATTTATTTATATTTTTTATTTATTTATTTCATGTTTATTATTTTTATATATTTTATGTTCCAGAAATAAAAGTTTTGTTGATCAAATTAAAAAAATTACTTTTATCAAAAAATTGTTACATTGAGGCATCAAGGCGGACCAAGAGGGATTGTAGAATTTCATACTTAGAAACATTTATTTAAATTTTATATTTATTTATTTTATATTTATTATTTTTTTATATTTTATGTTACATGAATAAAAGTTTTGTTGACTAAATTAAAAAGTTACTTGTATCGATAAATTGTTACATTGAGGCATGAAGGCGGAGGGATTGTATCATTTTATACTTAGAAACATTTATTTATATTTTTTTATTTATTTATTTATTTCATGTTTATTATTTTTATATATTTTATGCTTCATAAATAAAAGTTTTGTTGATCAAATTTAAAAAGTTACTTTTATCGAAAAAATTGTTACATTGAGGCATGAAGGCGGACCAAGAGGGATTGTATAATTTCATACTTAGAAACATTTATTTATATTTTTTATTTATTTATTTCATATTTATTATTTTTATATATTTTATGTTCCATAAATAAACGTTCTGTTGAGTAAATAAAAAGTTACTTGTATCGATACATTTTTACATTGAGGAATGAAGGCAGACCAAGAGGGATTGTATCATTTTATACTTTATGCATTTATTTACATTTTATATTTATTTATTTTATATTTCTCATTTTTATATATTTTATGTTACCTAAATAAACGTTCCGTTGACTAAATTAAAAAGTTACTTGTATCAAAATATTGTTACATTGAGGCATAAAGGCGGACCAAGAGAGATTGTATCATTTTATACTTAGAAACATTTATTTATATTTTACATTTATTATTTTTATATATTTTCTGTTCCATAAATAAAAGTTTTGTTGACTAAATTAAAAAGTTACTTGTATCGGTAAATTGTTATACTGAGGCATGAAGGGCGGATCAAAAGGGATTTTTACCTTTTATACTTAGAAACATTTATTTATATTTTTTATTTAATATTTTTATATATTTTATGTTTCATAAATAAAAGTTTTGTTGATCAAATTTAAAAAGTTACTTGTATTGAAAAATTGTTACATTGAGGCATGAAGGTGGACCAAGAGAGATTGTATCATTTTATGCCAGTCAGTACCCATCAATGCCGCCTGTCAGTGCCCATCAGTTTCGCCCATCAGTGCCCATCAATGCCGCTCATCAGTGCCACCTATCAGTGCCCATCAGTGCGGCATATTAGTGCCTCCTCATCAGTGCCACATATTAGTGCCCATCAGTGCAGCATATTAGTACCTCCTCATCAGTGCCACCTATCAGTGCCGCCCATCAGTGCCCATCAGCTCTGCCCCGTCAGTGCTTATGAGTTCCACCCATCAGTGCCCATCAATGCCGCTCATTAGTGCCACCTATCAGTTCCCATCAGTGCGGCATATTAGTGCCTCCTCATCAGTGCCACCTATCAGTGCCCATCAGTGCGGCATATTAGTACCTCCTCATCAGTGCCACCTATCAGTGCCCATCAGTGCGGCATATTAGTGCCTCCTCATCAGTGCCACCTATCAGTGCCCATCAGTGTGGCATATTAGTGCCTCCTCATCAGTGCCCATAAGTGCAGCATATTAGTACCTCCTCATCAGTGCCACCTATCAGTGCCCAACAGTGCTGCCCCTCAGTGCCTCCTATCAGTGCCCATCAGTGCGGCATATTAGTACCTCCCCATCAGTGCCACCTATCAGTGCCCATCAGTGCGGCATATTAGTGCCTCCTCATCAGTGCCACCTATCAGTGCCCATCAGTGCGGCATATTAGTGCCTCCTCATCAGTGCCACCTATCAGTGCCCATCAGTGTGGCATATTAGTGCCTCCTCATCAGTGCCACCTATCAGTGCCCATCAGTGCGGCATATTAGTGCCTCCTCATCAGTGCCCATAAGTGCAGCATATTAGTACCTCCTCATCAGTGCCACCTATCAGTGCCCATCAGTGCCCAAAAGTGCTGCCCGTCAGTGCTCATCAGTGCCTCCTATTAGTGCCCATCAGTGCGGCATATTAGTACCTCCTCATCAGTGCCCATAAGTGCAGCATATTAGTACCTCCTCATCAGTGCCACCTATCAGTGCCCATCAGTGCCCAACAGTGCTGACCGTCAGTGCTCATCAGTGCCTCCTATCAGTGCCCATCAGTGTGGCATATTACTGCCGCCTCATCAGTGCCCATCAGTGCCGCCTCATCAGTGCCCATCAGTGCCTCCTATCAGTGCCCATCAGTGCCTCCTATCAGTGCCCATCAGTGCGGCATATCAGTGCCGCCTCATCAGTGCACATCAGTAAAGGAGAAAAATGATTTATTTACAAACTTTACTGACAGAAACTAAGAAAAACTTTTTTTTTTTTTTTCAAAATTTTCATTTTTTTCTATTTTTTTGGTAAAAAATAAAACCCGGAGGTGATTAAATACCACCAAAAGAAATCTCTATTTGTATGAAAAAAATAAAAAAAATGTCACATGGGTACAGTGTTGCACGACCGCGTAATTGTCATTCAAAGTGCGACAGCGCTGAAAGCTGAGAATTGTCCTGGGCAGGAAGGGGGAGGGGGGATGCACCCGGTATTGAAGGGGTTAAAATGCAAATCAAATTATAACTTTTGTGAAATGCGTTTTTCTGGATATTTTTGTTGTTTTTCCGTCTCTCACTGGAAGAATAAACCGACCAATAGAATCACAGACTGAGAATTTCTCTGTCAGTGGGCAAACCTACAAAATCAGCCGGGGGGTCAAATACTTCTTCCCCCCCCCCCCCCCTCACTGTACTTGTCTGCAGAGGGTCTCATGACTCTACTAAGCAGAGAGAGGACGGCTGTATGGCACCTGTCTGCAGAGGGTCTTGTGACTCTTCTAATCAGAGAGCGAATGGCTGTATGGCACTTGTCTGCAGAGGACGGCTGTATGGCACCTGTCTGCAGAGGGTCTTGTGACTCTTCTAATTAGAGAGAGGATGGCTGTGCCACACTTGTCTGCAGAGGGTCTTGTGACTGTTCTAATTAGAGAGAGGATGGCTGTGCCACACTTGTCTGCAGAGGGTCTTGTGACTGTTCTAATTAGAGAGTGAATGGCTGTATGGTACTTGTCTGCAGAGGGTCTTGTGACTCTTCTAATCAGAGAGTGAACAGCTGTATGGCACCTGTCTGTAGAGGGTCTTGTGACTGTTCTAATCAGAGAGAGGACAGATGCATGGCATGTGTCTGCAGAGGGTCTTGTGACTCTTCTAATCAGAGAGCGAATGGCTGTATGGCACTTGTCTGCAGAGGACGGCTGTATGGCACCTGTCTGCAGAGGGTCTTTGACTCTTCTAATTAGAGAGAGGATGGCTGTGCCACACTTGTCTGCAGAGGGTCTTGTGACTGTTCTAATTAGAGAGCGGATGGCTGTATGGTACTTGTCTGCAGAGGGTCTTGTGACTCTTCTAATCAGAGAGTGAACAGCTGTATGGCACCTGTCTGTAGAGGGTCTTGTGACTGTTCTAATCAGAGAGAGGACAGATGCATGGCATGTGTCTGCAGAGGGTCTTGCGACTCTTCTAATTAGAGAGAGGACAGCCGCATGACATGTGTCTGCAGAGGGTCTTGTGACTGTTCTAATCAGAAAGAGGACAGCTGCATGGCATGTGTCTGCAGAGGGTCTTGCGACTCTTCTAATTAGAGAGAGGAGGGCTGCATGGCATGTGTCTGAAGAGGGTCTTGTGACTCTTTTAATCGAACAGAGGACAGCTGTGCAGCACTTGTCTGCAGAGGGTCTTGCGACTCTTCTAATCAGAGAGTGAAGAGCTGTATGGCACCTGTCTGCAGAGGGTCTTGCGACTCTTCTAATCAGAGAGTGAAGAGCTGTATGGCACCTGTCTGCAGAGGGTCTTGCGACTCTTCTAATCAGAGAGTGAAGAGCTGTATGGCACCTGTCTGCAGAGGGTCTTGCGACTCTTCTAATCAGAGAGTGAAGAGCTGTATGGCACCTGTCTGCAGAGGGTCTTGCGACTCTTCTAATCAGAGAGTGAAGAGCTGTATGGCACCTGTCTGCAGAGGGTCTTGCGACTCTTCTAATCAGAGAGTGAAGAGCTGTATGGCACCTGTCTGCAGAGGGTCTTGCGACTCTTCTAATCAGAGAGTGAAGAGCTGTATGGCACCTGTCTGCAGAGGGTCTTGTGACTCTTCTAATCAGAGAGTAACCAGCTGTATGGCACCTGTCTGCAGAGGGTCTTGTGACTCTTCCTGGAATATAAGGAGGGATATAGTGAGTAATGAAGACACAATGTGAGGGCCGGGCTGGCTGGAAGAAGGGGACGCGCCTTGGCAGCAGACGCGGTGACATATTGCACGCCGCACACTCAGGGGAAATCCCGGGGTCTGTTCTGTTAGGAAGGAACAGACGGCTTTAACCATTACTCTGCCGGAGCCGCGGGAGGCGCCATTCACCTTGGCTTATGGCGGCCAATGAGGTGTAATAAACAGGAGGTTAACCCCTTCATCAAGCCTGTTCTCTGATATACAGCAATGTCCTCCCAATACAGATGGGGGGGGGGGGCTGTGCATAGTAACCAATCAGCTTCCAGGTTTTATTGTCAAAGCTTCATTTAACAACTGTGTGCTCCAGTTTTAGTAAATCTCTATGGATCAGTACTGCCAATAGAGAATACAGGGGGGGGGGGGGGTTATATACAAGGGGCGGAGCCATGCACACCATTCCTAATGTCCCAGGGGTGGGGCCTGTGTACCCAGGGTCGGGGTGTATAGGTCAGACTCAGTCTACAGGTAGAGCGATGGCTCCAACCTGTATACAGCTGTTCCTGGCTTGTAGGATCTCATCAGTGCAAGATGAAGGAACAGCAGCTGCTATATGGGGGGGAGGGGGGGGGAGGGGGGGGCAGCAAGGGGTGATAATGTTCAGAATGTATATCAGCTTTACCTTCTATTATCTATCTATAAATGTATCAATTATAGATTGGTATATCTATCTATCTATCCATCTATCTATCTATCTATCTATCTATCTATCTATCTATCTATCATCTATCTATCTATCTATCTATCTATCTATCTATCTATCTATCATCTATCTATCTATCTATCTATCTATCTATCTATCTATCTATCATCTATCTATCTATCTATCTATCTATCTATCTATCTATCTATCATCTATCTATCTATCTATCTATCTATCTATCTATCTATCTATCTATCTATCATCTATCTATCTATCTATCTATCTATCATCTATCTATCTATCTATCTATCTATCTATCTATCTATCCCATATCTATCTATCTATCTATCTATCTATCTATCTATCTATCTATCTATCTATCTATCTAATATCTATCTATCTATCTATCTATCTATCTATCTATCTATCTATTCCATATCTATCTATCTATCTATCTATCTATCTATCTATCTATCTATCTATCTGTCTGTCTATCCATCCATCTATCTGTCCTTCTGAGCACCTTCCCCATATCACTATTGCCTACTTCTAGATAGATATTTGGATAGATGGATAGACAAACAAAAGAACTGGGTGGAAGGTGGAGGCTGGGCAGGTTGAGTCCTCCACAGATGGGTTTTAAAGATATGAAGATAATGGATGGATGGATGGATGGATGGATGGAAGGAAATGGCTCGCCAGGCCCAGTCCTCCACAGATGGGCTATATAGATATATAGGTAATGGAAGGATGGAAGGATGGATTGATAGATGGAAGGAAGGAAGGAAGGTAGTGGCTTGCTAGGCTCAGTCCTCAGCAGATAGGATATATTGATATATAGATGGATGGATTTGTTGATAGATGGAAGGCAGTAGCTGGCCAGGCCCGGTCTTCCACAGGTGGAATATATCGATGGGTGGAGGGATGGATGGATGGAAGATAGTGGCTGGCCAGGCCTGATTCTCCACAGGTGGAATATATAGATGGATGGAGGGATGGATGGATGGAAGACAGTGGCTGGCCAGGCCTGATTCTCCACAGGTGGAATATATAGATGGATGGAGGGATGGATGGATGGAAGGCAATAGCTGGCCAGGCCTGGTCTTTGACAGGTGGAATATATCGATGCATGGAGCGATGGATGGATGGATGGATGGATGGAAGGCAGTAGCTGACCAGGCCTGGTTCTCCACAGGTGGAATATATCGATGGAGCGATGGATGGATGGATGGATGGAAGGCAGTAGCTGGCCAGGCCCAGTCTTTGACAGGTGGAATATATTGATGGAGCGATGGATGGATGGATGGATGGATGGATGGATGGATGGATGGAAGGCAGTAGCTGGCCAGGCCTGGTCTTTGACAGGTGGAATATATCGATGGAGCGATGGATGGATGGAAGGCAGTAGCTGGCCAAGCCCGGTCTTCCACAGGTGGAATATATCGATGGATGGATGGATGGATGGACAGTAGTGGAAGGCAGTGGCTGGACAGGCCTGGTCCTCCACAGATGGGATATATAGATGATGGATGGATGGATGAATGGATAGATGGAAAGCAATGGCTGGCCAGGCCTGGTCCTCCACAGATGTCATGGGACATAAAGATGGATGGAGGGATGGATGGATAGAGGGATGGATGGAAGGAAGGAAGGTAGTGGCTTTCTAGGCTCAGTCCTCAGCAGATAGGATATATTGATATATGGATGAAGGGATTGATTGATGGATGGAAGGCAGTGGCTCACCAGGCCCGGTCTTCCACAGATGGGATATCGATGGATGGAGAGATGGATGAATGGATGGATGGAAGGCAGTGGCTGGCCAGGCCTGGTCCTCCACAGATGGGATATATAGATGGATGGATGGAGGGAGGGATGGATGGAGGGATGGATGGACAGTAGCGGAAGGCAGTGGCTGGCCAGGCCTGGTCCTCCACAGATGGGATATATAGATGGATGGATGGATGGAGGGATGGATGGACAGTAGTGGAAGGCCCGGTCCTCCACAGATGGGAGGACAAAGTGATGAGACTGGGAGGGGAGGTAGAGGGAAGCCGGGAGGGTGACAGATGGAGGAGGACTCGGAGAATGGAGGCCACTAGAAGAGGTCTAGGTGTAATTAGATTGGATGGGATTATGGCAGACTTGATTAGGCCTATATTAGGATGGCGGGCTGCTGTCACAATTTGGCGAGCCGGCCGCAGACAAAAGCATTGAGGGGGCCAGAGAGCAGCCTGATAGAAGAGAGAGCGAGGAAGACAAAGGAGCGGCGAGGAGGGGAGCCCCTTCAAATCTGTCATCGGAGGCAGTGACAGATTGTCTGCTTATCAAGCACAGGGACCTTCTGTCACCCGGCACACACAAATCCCGGAGTCCGCCAGAGAAGGGGGAAAGGGAAAGGGGTAGGAGACCCCTCCACCTTCTGTCATCATCCATATGGGAGGGGGCACACAATGACTTCTCATTCAAAAAGACACCCAAATCTTTTATGGAAATGAGAGGCGGGGCCGCCCAACTGGAGGGGCCCCCAATACCCCCAAGCTGGTTAACTTTCCCCCATCCATTGTCATTCCAGTGCATTAGGAGCCCCGGCCAGGAGGAGAGCAACTCCTGAGAACCAAAAACTTCTCTGTGGTTTTTAATGTCTCCATATGGAGGAGATGGATACAATGTAACATGTGTGCTACACAATAGATCAGACTTTTAAGCTCTTTGGTCACAGATCCCTACAGAGCCACCCCGGGCTCCACTCCTAGAGAACCAACCGGTCCACCCACCGGTGATATTCCAGGTATTGGTGGAGTATGCGGGCAGAGTCACCCATCAGATTCTTATACTGAATGTCTTCTATGAGGAAGGTTAAAGTTATTTCCAACGTGAAGGTTTATATCTTTATTTATCAATAAAGTATTACTGATCTATCTATCTATCTATCTATCTATCTATCTATCTATCTATCTATCTATCTATCTATCTATCTATCTATCTATCTATCTATCCCATATCTATCTATCTATCTATCTATCTATCTATCTATCCCATATCTATCTATCTATCTATCCCATATCTATCTATCTATCTATCTATCTATCTATCTATCTATCTATCTATCTATCTATCTATCTATCTATCTATCTATATATCTATATCTATCTATCTATCTATCTATCTATCTATCTATCTATCTATCTATCTATCTATCTATCTATCTATCTATCTATCTATCTATTTATCTATCTATCTATCTATGTCTATCTATCCCTAAATACATTATGTATCCATCCGCTGGAAGACAGGGACAGAGTGTTGTCACCCTATAACAGGAAGTGCCTGAACAAGGACCAACATGGCAGGATCACCAGAGATCTTTATAACGAAGCTGCAGATGATTTAAAAAGGTTAAAATTACTTTTGAAAGGACATTAAAGAATAACCCTATCCCTAGCGTTTACCATAATAGTGTTAGCGTGTCGATCACATGGCTTTGTTTTTCTATACAATCTTTGATCTGTATGGTGATCACATGGCTTTGTTTATCAATAATGCCTTTGATCTGTATGGTGATCACATGGCTTTGCTTACCTATAAAGTCTTTGACCTGTATGGTGATCACATGGCTCTGTTTATCCATATAATCGTTGGCCTGTATGGTGATCACATGGCTTTGTTTTTCTATAAAGTCTTTGACCTGTATGGTGATCACATGGCTTTGCTTACCTATAAAGTCTTTGATCTGTATGGTGATTACATGGCTCTGTTTATCAATAATGCCTTTGACCTGTAGGGTGATCACATGGCTTTGTTTATCCATAAGGTCTTTGATCTGTATGGTGATCACATGGCTCTGTTTATCCATAAAGCCTTTGATCTGTATGGTGATCACATGGCTTTGTTTTTCTATACAATCTTTGATCTGTATGGTGATTACATGGCTCTGTTTATCAATAATGCCTTTGACCTGTATGGTGATCACATGGCTTTGTTTATCCATATAATCTTTGGCCTGTATGGTGATCACATGACTTTGTTTATCTATAAAATCTTTGATCTGTATGGTGATCACATGACTTTGTTTATCCATAAAGTCTTTGATCTGTATAATGATCACATGGCTTTGTTTATGTATAAAGTCTATGACCTGTATGGTTATCACATGGCTTGGTTTATCCATAAAGTCTTTGATCTGTATGGTGATCACATGGCTTTGTTTTTCTATAAAATCTTTGATCTGCATGGTGATCACATGGCTTTGTTTATCAATAAATGCTTTGATCTGTATGGTGATAACATGGCTTTGTTTATCCATAAAGTCTTTGATCTGTATGGTGATCACATGGCTTGGTTTATCCATAAAGTCTTTGATCTGTATGGTGATCACATGGCTTTGTTTATCCATAAAGACTTTGATCTGTATGGTGATCACATGGCTTTGTTTTTCTATAAAATCTTTGATCTGCATGGTGATCACATGGCTTTGTTTATCAATAAATGCTTTGATCTGTATGGTGATCACATGGCTTTGTTTATCCATAAAGTCTTTGATCTGTATGGTGATCACATGGCTTTGTTTATCCATAAAGACTTTGATCTGTATGGTGATCACATGGCTTTGTTTTTCTATAAAATCTTTGATCTGCATGGTGATCACATGGCTTTGTTTATCAATAAATGCTTTGATCTGTATGGTGATCACATGGCTTTGTTTATCAATAAATGCTTAGATCTATATGGTGATTACATGGCTTTGTTTATCAATAAATGCTTTGATCTGTATGGTGATCACATGGCTTTGTTTATCAATAAATGCTTAGATCTATATGGTGATTACATGGCTTTGTTTATCAATAAATGCTTTGATCTGTATGGTGATCACATGGTTTTGTTACGGTTCCAATGGAAGTTTTGACTTTAGTCAACAAGTAAATACTTCCCCTGGAGTCTCAGGTGGGAGGAAGGAGTTGAATCACGGTGAGCGTGTGTACAACGGTCTTCATGCATGGCTTTGTTTATCCATAAAGTCTTTGATCTGTATGGTGATCACATGGCTTTGTTTATCCATAAAGTCTTTGATCTGTATGGTGATCACATGGCTTGGTTTATCCATAAAGTCTTTGATCTGTATGGTGATCACATGGCTTTGTTTATCCATAAAGTCTTTGATCTGTATGGTGATCACATGGCTTTGTTTATCTATAAAGTCTTTGATCTGTATGGTGATCACATGGCTTGGTTTATCCATAAAGTCTTTGATCTGTATGGTGATCACATGGCTTTGTTTATCCATAAAGTCTATGACCTGTATGGTGATCACATGGCTTTGTTTATCCATAAAGTCTTTGATCTGTATGGTGATCACATGGCTTTGTTTATCTATAAAGTCTTTGATCTGTATGGTGATCACATGGCTTGGTTTATCCATAAAGTCTTTGATCTGTATGGTGATCACATGGCTTTGTTTATCCATAAAGTCTTTGATCTGTATGGTGATCACATGGCTTTGTTTATCCATAAAGTCTTTGATCTGTATGGTGATCACATGGCTTTGTTTATCTATAAAGTCTTTGATCTGTATGGTGATCACATGGCTTTGTTTATCTATAAAGTCTTTGATCTGTATGGTGATCACATGGCTCTGTTTATCCATAAAGACTTTAATCTATATGGTGATCACATGGCTTTGTTTATCCATAAAGTCTTTGATCTGTATGGTGATCACATGGCTTTGTTTATCCATAAAGTCTTTGAACTGTATGGTGATCACATGGCCTTGTTTATCCATAAAATCTTTGATCTGTATGGTGATCACATGGCTTTTTTTATCCATAAAGTGTTTGATCTGTATGGTGATCACCTGGCTTTGTTTATCCATAAGATCTTTGATCTGCATGGTGTTTACATGGCTTTGTTTATCCAGAAAATCTATGACCTGTATGGTGATCACATGGCTTTGTTTATCCATAAAGTCTATGACCTGTATGGTGATCACATGGCTTTGTTTATCCATAAAGTCTTTGATCTGTATGGCGATCACATGGCTTTGTTTATCCATAAAGTCTTTGATCTGTATGGTGATCACATGGCTTGGTTTATCCATAGTCTTTGATCTGTATGGTGATCACATGGCTTGGTTTATCCATAGTCTTTGATCTGTATGGTGATCACATGGCTTTGTTTATCCATAAAGTCTTTGATCTGTATGGTGATCACATGGCTTTGTTACGCTTCCTATGGAAGTTTTGACTTCAACAAGTAAATCCTTCCCCTGGAATCTCAGGTGGGAGGAAGGAGTGGAAGGTGAGCGAGCGTACCTCGTTCCTCATGCAATAGAACGAACTCGCTCATTTGCCAAATATGGGCAATAAGGAACAGGTCCACCTTAAAAGCCTGACATCACGTGAGGTACGCGGAGGCTGCCGGGGAGGATGATTTGATTGTAAGCTCTTTTGGTTCAGGGTGGGGATGTCAGCGCTCTCTGCACTCTGAGCTGCGCAATGCGTCAGCCCTATATAAGTGATTATAATAAATGAGGAGAGCGGGATGAGTCGGCCGTCTGATGATAATTAGGCCAGCGCTGTAATAAGACTAATTAAGGCCTCACTTGGACTTTTCCCCACAGGACTCGCGGCACGAAGATCTATTACCTACAGAAGACCCGGCAAACCTTCCGATAGGTCCTTCCACTAGGAGTGCGCCACTAAACCGCAGAAGAACATCCCCCCCCCCTTCCCCTCCCAAGGCATCTGCTAATGCACGCGTTTTGGTGATGCGGTGCAGTCTTCCAAAAGGGAGTCCTTTTTGAGTGTTTCTCGCACATAGTGCAGCCTTTTGAAATGAACGAGTTGCGTACACGCGTACGCGCGTGCGTGCGCGCATGCGCTGTCCGCTGCCTGTGCCACCAAACTTTGTTCTGTTAAAGACGTAGCGCTGCCTAAATAAATCTTCTGTATCTGAAACCTCAAGGAGCAACGGAGACCAGGTCCACCTCTGCGCTCTGAAGCTCCTCCCACCAACCGCTTTACGCCAAAGTCGTGACTTTGTGGGGGGGGGGCGGATTTAACCACAGCGGGAAATGTGTCCAGTTGACAAGATTCTTCAGCACCGGGGCAGGCAGCGAACGCAAAGTTATGATAGGACCTGACGCTGAAATGGCTGAAAACCGCGGGCCAAGATGCTTCACTTTGCACGCCAAAGCGGTTTTTAGGGCGCATTCACAGCTGGGCGTTTCTGGACGACGTACGACAAAGCCACAGAAAACTCGTGTTTTTCCGCACGTTTCTGAAAGCCGCAGCAAATTTGTGTTCATTTTTCGTTAATTGCGCCGCGAGCGCCGGTAGCAGACGCGTGTTTTGGCACGCGATTTGTTGCGCGAAAAACGTGCTACAAACGTGCCCAAAGCGCAGTGCAGTGGAAAAAAAAACTCAAACGCGCCAAAAAACTGTTGGAGCTTCTATGGGCCGTTTGTGGCACATACCAGCAGAAACGCTACAAAACGCACGAAAAAAAAAAAGCGTGCGAGGACGCGACGTCCCGCTACGCCCAGATGTGAACGGGGACTTAATGCATTCTTAACGGAAGTGGTTTTATGCATTGGCATCCTTGAACGTTGCACTGTGCGTTTTTTTGGACGCAACGCTGCCACTTCCGTGTATTACTTCATCGCCGTTACAATGGCAGTTACTGGATGTTTCAGGGGCTAAAAAAACGTGCGTCCTATTTGCCGTCGGAGGGGACAATCTTTAAGGCCTCCGGACACTTTTTTGGGAGGGGAAGAAAAAAAATCAGCGTAAAAATGTGTCTAAGGCCCCTTTCACACTTGTGCAACTTGTCCTGCGACTTGGGACTGCAAAGTCGCATGACAAGTCGTACCCCATGACTTCCTATGAGTACCGTTCATATCTGTGCGACTTCAAAGTAGTCCCTGCACTACTTTGGTCCGACTTTGATGCCACTTGAGCTCCATGGACCTCAAGATTAAAAAGGCATTTTGCTTCAAGTCGCGTCAATGTGGTGCGGCAAAGTCGCGCGACTTTCAGGTCGTACAAGTGTGAAAGGGGCCCTAGCTACTTGCCGCCCGCTCACCGTTTAATGATGGCAGAGTGGTGCGGCTCTCGCTCTGGGAGGACGTCATATGACATCGCCCCAGAATAGCTGCTCTTGCGTGCCTGCAGGGGCGTGCAGTGTGGCGACCACGGCTGCGCCGTGTTCCTAGGACCCCAATCTTGGTAAAGAGCCAATGATCATCAGTGCCCTGATTACAGTAAAGCAAAAACACCAGCATCAGTGACACCAATCAGTGCCCATCAGTGACACCAATCAATGCCCATCATTGAATCCCATCAGTGCCCACCAGTGACCTCCATCAGAGCCCACCAGTGATCTTAATCAGAGCCCACCAGTGACCTCAATTAGTGCCCACCAGTGACCCAAATCAGTGCCCACCAGTGACCTCAATTACTCAGTGCCACCCGTCAGTGCCCATCAGTGCCACCCGTCAGTGCCGCATATCAGTGGCACCTATTAGTGCCCATCAGTGCCACCCAATCAGTGCTCATAAGTGCCTCCTCTTCAGTGCCACATAACCAGTGCCCATCAGTGCCGCATATCAGTGCCACTCATCTGTGCCCATAAGTGCGGAATATTAGTGCCTCCTCAGTGCCACCTAATCAGTGCCCTTTTTTGCCACCTCATCAATGCCACCTAATCAGTGCCCATAAGTGCCTCCTCATCAGTGCCACCTTTTTAGTGCCCGTAAGTGCCACCTCATCAGTGCCCATCAGTGCCACCTATCAGTGTCCATCAGTGTGGCATATCAGTGCCTCCTTATCAGTGCCACCCAATCAGTGCCCATAAGTGTCTCCTCATCAGTGCCCCATATCAGTGCCACCTATCAGTGCCCATCAGTGCGGCATATTAATGCCTCCTCATCAGTGCCACCTAATCAGTGCCCTTTAGTGCCACCTAATCAGTGCTCATAAGTGCCTCCACATCAGTGCCACCTTATCAGTGCCCATAAGTGCCACCTCATCAGTGCCCATCAGTGCAGCCTATCAGTTCCCATCAGTGCTACCTATCAGTGCGGCATATTAGTTCCTCCTCATCAGTGCCCATCAGTGCAGACTATCAGTGGCAATCAGTGCCGCCTCATCAGCGCAGGAGAAAAATTATTTTTTTTACAAAATTTTACTGACAGAAACCAAGAAAAACTTTTTATTTTTTTCAAAACTTTGTCTTTTTTCTCTTTAAAAAAAAAAAAAAAAACCCCAGCGGTGATTGACAACCACCAAAAGAAAGCTCCATTTGTGTGAAGAAAATGATAAAAATGTATTTTGTGTACAGTGTAGCATGACCGCGGGCGTTTTTTTTTTAAAAGCGTTTACGTGCGCGTTTATGAGCGTCCGCGCATTGACGCGTTCTACAGTCCAAAATAAATTCAGAATTTGGCCACTAGAAATGCATTCGCTGCAAAAGCGCAAACACTCATAAATGCGCACAAACGCACGTAAACGATTGGTTTTACCGCATTTTTTAAGCTGCCAATTTGCGGTAAAAAGCGCATTGCGCATGAAGCTTAACAGCCGCGTTTTTCACGCCCCCGGTCTGGTATATCCGGAGTCTGAGGATGGGGATGAGCAGTCGGAATACGCCGGGGCGGCCGCGCAGACGTTGCGCTGGGCTCAGGCTTTTATTGTCTCCATCGCGCGTACGTAAATAAATCTGCTGGCGAACATTAGCCGCTTCTCTTCCACCGCCAGCCGCGTCCTGACAATGGCGTTTTTTTTTTATTTTTATTTTGGATGAGCATTCTCTTCTGTTGACTTCCCGATGTTTCATCATGAGTGATAACCCCCATAAGTGACTCGCTGCGTTCACACGCCGCTCCTCTGGGAGCCGCGCGACTCAGCTGCCACCGCTATTTACCAAATAACATATGGCTGAATAAAAATACGAATACTGCGAATAGAGCGAGGCCGAGCGTGCTAAATCAGGTTTAATCATCGCCGCTGTGCCACATGATCTTCATTTTCTGATCGAACGTTTTTATTTTTTTTTTTTTTGTCCCTTCTTTTCCTTTAAGCGATTTTTAGAACTCGCCGGTGCGGCAAGGGTTCGTGGTTAACCCTTATTAGAGCGATCGATCGGCAACTAAAGGGCCGCTTCACTAAGTTGGTAAAGTAAATCTCAGCGCAGATTTACCAAATTCAGTACTTCGGGTTCAAAAGTCGTTCATTTTTGCAGCATTCCAATGATTCCCGGTGATCCCACCATGTGTACGCATTTCCTGTTAGAGGGTGTCCCCATCTTCTGTTGTCACCCTGCCACATGGACTTCTGATGGACATGCACATTGAACAGGCATGGTCTACTGTTGTCACCTTTTGGAAACGTATTTGAGGGGTTCCCACCATCCCTGTGCTGAGTTCCCGGGTCTGTACAGCTGCTGTACCCATTATGAGGGGTTCCCACCATCCCTGTGCTAAGTTCCTGGGTCTGTACACCTGCTGTGCCCATTATGAGGGGTTCCCACCATCCCTGTGCTGAGTTCCCGGGTCTGTACCCCTGCTGTGCCCATTATGAGGGGTTCCCACCATCCCTGTGCTGAGTTCCCGGGTCTGTACACCTGCTGTGCCCATTATGAGGGGTTCCCACCATCCCTGTGCTGAGTTCCATGTCTGTACACCTGCTGTGCCCATTATCAGGAGTTCCCACCATCCCTGTGCTGAGTTCCCGGGTCTGCACACCTGCTGTGCCCATTATAAGGGGTTCCCACCATCCCTGTGCTGAGTCCACGGGTCTGTACCCCGTAGTGCCCATTATGAGGGGTTCCCACCATCCCTGTGCTGAGTTCCTGGGTCTGTACCCCTGTAGTGCCCATTATGAGGGGTTCCCACCATCCCTGTGCTGAGTTCCTGGGTCTGGACCCCTGTAGTGCCCATTATGAGGGGTTCCCACCATCCCTGTGCTGAGTTCCTGGGTCTGTACCCCTGTAGTGCCCATTATGAGGGGTTCCCTCCATCCCTGTGCTGAGTTCCCGGGTCTGTAGACCTGCTGTGCCCATTATGAGGGGTTCCCACCATCCCTGTGCTGAGTTCCCAGGTCTGTACCCCTGTAGTGCCCATTATGAGGGGTTCCCACCATCCCTGAGCTGAGTTCCCAGGTCTGTACCCCTGTAGTGCCCATTATGAGGGGTTCCCACCATCCCTGTGCTGAGTTCCCGGGTCTGTACCCCTGTAGTGCCCATTATGAGGGGTTCCCACCATCCCTGTGCTGAGTTACCAGGTCTGTACCCCTGTAGTGCCCATTATGAGGGGTTCCCACCATCCCTGTGCTGAGTTCCCAGGTCTATACACCTGCTGTGCCCATTATGAGGGGTTCCCACCATCCCTGTGCTGAGTTCCTGGGTCTGTACACCTGCTGTGCCCATTATGAGGGGTTCCCACCATCCCTGTGCTGAGTTCCTGGGTCTGTAGACCTGCTGTGCCCATTATGAGGGGTTCCCACCATCCCTGTGCTGAGTTCCTGGGTCTGTAGACCTGCTGTGCCCATTATGAGGGGTTCTTGATCTTTCACATTGAATTGTCCCCTGATTGAAGTTCTGTAGTCATTGCAGATTGTTGGTGGCTCAGCTCGGTGTCACTCTGAGGACCATACCAGAGATATATGGAGACCAGATCTGCCCCCCTACAAGGACACCTGTGTATTTTGGATACAGCGAAGCCCAACATATAAGATTGGTTTTATTTCAGCAGCTCTGGATCTGCGGCAGCATTGTGTCCTCGCCATCGGGATCCGAGGCAGTGCCAGGGGTGTGGGTGAGCGGGATCAGCGCCAATACAGATGCAAGCAAAGTCATCGCCACCACGGTACAATTGCTTGCAGCTTCCAAATGATGGAATCACGACCGAAGCACCTGCACCTGTCTGCAGAATTCTCCCAATCAGCCGAGTGCTTGAAGGTAAGTTCACCCAGCCATTCCAACCCTCCGTAAGTCCTCCAAGTCTGTAACCAATAAAGACAAGCAGTGTAAGTTCCCCAGTGTGACCCGCTATCCGCTTCTGTACAGCAGGGCTGGAGTGTGAAACGGAGAAGCAGCACAAGGAGCCAATCAGATCAAGAGTTGGCAAGAAACATGCTGATAGAAGGAGAGAGCAGAGTGAAAGAAGGATGAGCTCATCATTGCGCTTCTTCTCCTTTCACTGTCCAATCACATGGTGGGGGTGGGTCCAGGATTAACTGGGCTCAGAGGAAATGGGTTGAATGAAGCTGGCCATCAGACTGAGGACATCTAGTGGAAGGATAAAGATACTGCAGGGGGTATCTCTGGATTCAAGGTATGTATTGCGGGCCATCACACTAAGGACATCTAGTGGGAGAATAACAGTACTGCATGGGGACATCTCTGGATTCAAGGTGAATTTTGCTGGCCATCAGATTCAGGACATCTAGTGGCAGAATAAAAGTACTGCAGGGGACATCTCTGGATTGAAGGGGAATTTTGCTGGCCATGACACTGAGGACATCTAGTGGCAGAATAAAAGTACTGCAGGGGACATCTCTGGATTACAAGGTGAGTATTGCATGCCTTCAGATTAAGGACATCTGTGGCAGAATACAATACTGCATAGGACATCTCTAGATTGAAGGTGAATGTTGCTGGCCGTCAGACCAAGGCCATCTAGTGGAAGAATAAAAGTACTGCAGGGGAAATCACTATATCGATTTGCTGGCCATCAGACAGGGGACATCTAGTGGCAGAATAAAAGTACTGCATGACTGCAGGGGACTTCTGTAGTTTGAAGGTGAATATTGCTGGCTATCGGACTGAGGACATCTAGTGGCAGAGTAAAAGTGCTGCAGGGGACATCTCTGGATTGAAGGTGAGTATTGCTGGCCATCAGACTGAGGACATCTAGTGGCAGAGTAAAAGTGCTGCAGGGGACATCTCTGGATTGAAGGTGAATATTGCTGCCCATCAGACTGAGGACATCTAGTGGCAGAATAAAAGTACTGCAGGGGACATCTCTGGATTTAAAGGTGAATATTGCTGGACATCAGACTGAGGACATCAAGGGGGATATTTACTAAAAAAAAAAAAAATGAAGCACTCAGAATCTGGTGCAGCCGTGCATGGCAGCCAATCAGCTTCTAACTTCAGCTTGTTCAATTAGGTTTGGCAATAAAACCTGGAAGCTGATTGGTTTCCATGCACAGCTGCACCAGATTTTGCATGCTCCAGTTTTAGTAAATCTCCCCGCAAGTGTCTGATGTGCCCCTGTGCACTTCAGTACCGGACCTCACAAATGGACACAAATTCCCACAGACGCACTCCAAAATCTTGTGGAAAGTCCTCCCAGAAAGGTGGAGGCTGTTATAGCTACAAAGGGAGGCCAACCTCATAATAATGACCAATGAGATGTCAAACCAGCTCATATAGGTGTGATGGTCAGGGGTACACAAACTTTTTGCAATATAGTGTTAAGTTAAGAGAACCTTCATTTTGTTTCTTCTGTACATGTACAGCGCATCCAGAAAGTATTCACAGGGCTTCACTTTTTCCACATTTTGTTACGTTACAGCCTTATTCCAAAATAGATTAAATTCATTATTTTCTTCAAAATTCTACAAACAATCCTCCATAATGAGAACGTGAAAGAAGATTGTTTGAAATCTTTGCAAATATCTTAAAAATAAAAACTCCCATGTACAGTGGGTACGGAAAGTATTCAGACCCCCTTAAATTTTTCACTCTTTGTTATATTGCAGCCATTTGCTAAAATCATTTAAGTTGATTCTTCTTCCTCATGAATGTACACATAGCACCCCATACTGACAGAAAAACACAGAATTGTTGACATTGTTGCAGATTTATTAAAAAAAAAAAAACTGAAATATCACATGGTCCTAAGTATTCAGACCCTTTGCTGTGACACTCATATATTTAACTATATTTAACTTTCCATTTCTTCTGATCATCCTTGAGATGGTTCCACACCATCATTTGATTCCAGCTGTGTTTGATTATACTGATTGGACTTGATTAGGAAAGCCACACACCTGTCTATATAAGACCTTCCAGATCACAATGCATGTCAGAGCAAATGAGAATCATGAGGTCAAAGGAACTGCCTGAAGAGCTCAGAGACAGAATTGTGGCAAGGCAGAGATCTGGCCAAGGTTACAAAAAGATTTCTGCTGCACTTAAGGTTCCTAAGAGCACAGTGGCCTCCATAATCCTCAAATGGAAGACGTTAGGGAAGACCAGAACCCTTCCTAGAGCTGGCCGTCCGGCCAAACTGAGCTATCGGGGGAGAAGAGCCTTGGTGAGAGAGGTAAAGAAGAACCCAAAGATCACTGTGGCTGAGCTCCAGAGATGCAGTCAGGAGATGGGAGAAAGTTGTAGAAAGTCAACCATCACTGCAGCCCTCCACCAGTCGGGGCTTTATGGCAGAGTGGCCCGACGGAAGCCTCTCCTCAGTGTAAGACACATGAAAGCCCGCATGGAGTTTTCTAAAAAACACCTGAAGGACTCCAAGATGGTGAGAAATAAGATTCTCTGGTCTGATGAGACCAAAATAGAACTTTTTGGCCTTAATTCTAAGCGGTATGTGTGGAGAAAACCAGGCACTGCTCATCACCTGTCCAATACAGTCCCAACAGTGAAGCATGGTGGTGGCAGCATCATGCTGTGGGGGTGTTTTTCAGCTGCAGGGACAGGACGACTGGTTGCAATCGAGGGAAAGATGAATGCGGCCAAGTACAGGGATATCCTGGACAAAAACCTTCTCCAGAGTGCTCTGGACCTCAGACTGGGCAGAAGGTTTACCTTCCAACAAGACAATGACCCTAAGCACACAGCTAAAATAACGAAGGAGTGGCTTCACAACAACTCCGTGACTGTTCTTGAATGGCCCAGCCAGAGCCCTGACTTAAACCCAATTGAGCATCTCTGGAGAGACCTAAAAATGGCTGTCCACCAACGTTTACCATCCAACCTGACAGAACTGGAGAGGATCTGCAAGGAGGAATGGCAGAGGATCCCCAAATCCAGGTGTGAAAGACTTGTTGCATCTTTCCCAAAAAGACTCCTGGCTGTATTAGATCAAAAGGGGGCTTCTACTAAATACTGAGCAAAGGGTCTGAATACTTAGGACCATGTGATATTTCAGTTTTTCTTTTTTAATAAATCTGCAACAATGTCAACAATTCTGTGTTTTTCTGTCAGTATGGGGTGCTATGTGTACATTCATGAGGAAGAAGAATGAACTTAAATGATTTTAGCAAATGGCTGCAATATAACAAAGAGTGAAACATTTAAGGGGGTCTGAATACTTTCCGTACCCACTGTACATAAGTATTCACAGCCTTTGCTCAGTACTTTGGTGAAGCTCCTTTGGCACCAATTACAGCCTCCAGTATTTTTGAGTATGATGTTACAAGCTTGGCACTCCTATTTTTGGGCAATTTCTCCCATTTTTCTTTGCAGGACCTCCCAAGCTCCATCAGGTTGGATGGGGGAGGGTCGGTGCACAGCCATTTTCAGATCTCTCCAGAGATGTTCAATTGGGTTCAAGTCTGGGCTCTGGCTGGGCCACTCAAGGACATTTACAGAGTTGTCCCGTAGCCACTCCTTTGTTATCCTGGCTGTATGCTTAGGGTCGTTGTCCTGTTGGAAGATGAACCTTCACCCCAGTAAGAGGTCCAGAGCGCTCTGGAGAAGGTTTTCATCAAGGATGTCTCTGTACATTGCTGTATTCATCTTTCCCTCCATCCTGACTAGTCTCCCAGTTCCTGCCACTAAAAAACATCCCCACAGAATGATTCTGCCACCACCATGCTTCACTGTAGGGATGGTATTGGCCAGGTGATCAGCCCCTGGTTTTCTCCAGACATGACGCTTCCCATTCAGGCAAAAGAGTTCAATCTGTGTTTCATCAGACCAGAGAATTTTGTTTCTCATGGTCTGAGAGTCCTTCAGGTGTCTTTTGGCAAACTTCATGTGCCTTTTACTGAGGAGTGGCTTCCGTCTGGCCACTCTACCATACAGGCCTGATTGGGGGAGTGCTGCAGAGATGGTTGTTCTTCTGGAAGGTTCTCCTCTCTCCACAGAGAAATGCTGGAGCTCTGTCAGAGTGACCATCGGGTTCTTGGTCACCTCCCTGACTAAGGTCCTTCTCCGATCGCTCAGTTTGGCTGGGAGGCCCGCTCTAGGAAGAGTCCTGGTGGTTCCAAACTTCTTCCATTTATGAATGATGGAGGCCACTGTGCTCATTGGGACCTTCAATGCTGCAGAGATGGTTGTTCTTCCGGAAGGTTCTCCTCTCTTCAAAGAGAAAAGCTGGAGCTCTGTCAGAGTGACCATCGGGTTCTTGGTCACCTCCCTGACTAAGGCCCTTTTCCCCCGATTGCTCAGTTTGCCCGGGCGGTCCGCTCCATGAAAAGTCCTGATGGTTCAAAAAGTTTTCCATTTACTGATAATGGAGGCCACTGTGCTCATTGGGACCTTCAATGCTGCAGACACTTTTCTGTACCCTTCCCCAGATCTGTGCCTCCATACAATCCTGTCCCAGAGGTCTACAGACAAGTCCTTGGACTTCATGGCTTGGCTTGTGCTCTGACATGCACTGGTAACTGCGGGACCTTATATAGACAGCTGTATGCCTTTTCAAACCACGTCAACATCAACGGCTGTGAATACTTCTGTATTTTTGATTTTTTTTTTTGTTTTTTGTTTTTAATAAATTTGCAAAGATTTCAAACAAACTTCTTTTACGTTGCCATATTGGGGGATTGTTTGTAGAATTTTGAGGAAAATATTGAATTTAATCAATTTTGGAAAAAAGTGAAACGCTGTGAATACTTTCCGAATGCAATGTAGCTCCTGAAATCATCCAAAAGTGGACCTACGCAGGATGAAGCCCCGATTTCCATTCAATTTCTGGGGAGCAATGCCTTCTTCTGGAGATAGGTGGAGCAGGTGGGTCACTCTTCTTTCTCCAATAGGGCAGTGCTGGTGCTTGGTGATTGGTCAGTCAGGTGCAGGGCTTTTTTTCCTCAGAAAATAGGTAAAGGAACTCCTCCCTTAAGAGTCACCCCTTGACTCCGTCTCCTACCCACCTCCGAACACCGTTCCTTGGTTTCACCTCTTACCCACCTCCCAGTACCACCCCTTTTAGAGAATTAACAATAACAAGAAAGGCAATATAATAGATCTAGAAACAATGGACACCCCAGCGACAATAGATCCACCCCTGCAACAATGGACTTCCAGCAGCCAGCACCAATAGACCCTCCAGCAGCCAGCAACATTAAACCCCTCCCTCAACAGTAGATCCCTCCCAGCAATGATTGATGCCCTGCAACATAAGACCAACCCCAGCAACAATAGATACCCCACCAACAACAACAGACTTCCCCAGCAACAATAGATCCTCTGCGCAAATAGATCTCCTGCAGCAATACTAGATTACCCAGTAGCCAGTATCAATAGACCCTACAGCAGCAAAGACCTCTCCCTCAACAATAAATCCCTCCCAGCAACAACTGACCCACCAGCAACATAAGACCCACCCCAGTAACAATACATCCCCCATGAGCAACAGAAGACCTCCCCAGCAACTATAGACCCTCATCCTCCGCAAAAATAGATCCCCTCCAGCAACAATAGATTGCCTATTAGCCAGCATCAACAGACCCACCAGCACACCCGAGCATCCCTTGCCATTACATACATTCAGTTCTGGAGGTGCCGGAACTCCGTTCCCCCGCGTTCCCGATGAAACAAAGCCCGGATCAGGTGTATCACATGGGTCAGAAAGAGTAAAAAATGGGAGTGGAAACAAAAAGGCAAGGGCAGGCCAACATCCTAAAGAACAGAATGCAGAGAGGACAAAGGGTGCCTCTAGGTGGGACTTTAGAGGCCTCAGAGAAGTATAATGTAATAGAGTAACAGTCAAAAAACAATTGAATCAAAGGTATCACATGGGTCGGGAAGAGAGTCCTTAACTTTCTTTAAGCTTCGCATGGATGCTCAACCTGTGGCCCTTCAGCTGTTGCGGAACTACAAGTCTCATAAGGCATTGCAAGGCTGACAGTTACAAGCATGACTCCCAAAGGCTGAAGCACGATGGGACGTGTAGTTTCGCAATAGCTGGAGGACCACAGGTTGGGCTTTGGATCTTACGTAGGGCTTCCCATCTTCTCAAGGTGTAAAGGGAAGGGAAGCATGCGATTTCCATTCAATTTCTGGGGAGCAATGCCTAGTTCTTCTGGATATAAGTGGGCAGTGCTAGTGCTTGGTGATCAGTCAGTCAGGTGTATTACATGGGTCAGAAAGAGCAAAAAATGGGAGTGGAAACAAAAGGCAAGGGCAGGCCAACATCCTAAAGAACAGAATGCAGAGAGGACAAAGGGTCCCTCTAGGTGGGACTTTAGGGGCCTCAGAGAAGTATAATGTAATAGAGAAACAGTCAAAAAACAATTGAAACAAAGGTATCACATGGGTCGGAAAGAGAGTCCTTAACCTTCTCTAAGATTCCCATGGGTGCTCAACCTGTGGCCCTCCAGCTGTTGCAGAACTACAAGTCCCATAAGGCATTGCAAGGCTGACAGTTACAAGCATGACTCCCAAAGGCTGAAGCACGATGGGACATGTAGTTTTGCAATAGCTGGAGGACCACAGGTTGAGCTTTGGATCTTACGTAGGGCTTCCCATTTTCTCAAGGTGTAAAGGGAAGGGAAGCATGCGATTTCCATGAAATTTCTGGGGAGCAATGCCTAGTTCTCTAAGCTTCCCATGGGTTGCTCAACCTGTGGCCCTCCAGCTGTTGCGGAACTACAAGTCCCATGAGGCATTGCAAGGCTGACAGTTACTCCCAAAGGCTGACGCATGATGGGACTTAGTAGTTGTGCAATAGCTGGAGGACCACAGGTTGAGCTTTGGATCTACGTAGGGCTTCCCATCTTCTCAAGGTGTAATGGGAAGGGAAGCATGCCTTACGTGGTCGGTTCAAAGCTTTTGGACTCTCAGGCCATCATTTTTGGTGTTCTCACTGGCAGGGCTTTTTTTCTCAGAGAATAGTTGCAGGAACTCCCCCGTCTAAGTTACTTTGTGTCTCCCCCCTCTACCCACCTCCGAGCATTAACCCTTGATTCCACCCCTTCCAACCGCCGAGCACTGACCCTTGGTTCCACCCCTTCCAACCTCCGAGCACTGACCCTTGGTTCCACCCCTTCCAACCTCCGAGCACTGACCCTTGGTTCCACCCCTTCCAACCTCCGAGCACTGACCCTTGGTTCCACCCCTTCCAACCTCCGAGCACTGACCCTTGGTTCCACCCCTTCCAACCTCCGAGCACTGACCCTTGGTTCTACCACTTCCAACCTCTGAGCACTGACCCTTGGGTCCACCCCTTCCGACCGCTGAGCACTGACCCTTGGTTCCACCCCTTCCAACCTCCGAGCAATGACCCTTGGTTCCACCCCTTCCAACCTCCGAGCACTGACCCTTGGTTCCACCCCTTCCAACCTCCGAGCACTGACCCTTGGTCCCACCCATTCCAACCTCCGAGCACTAACCCTTGGGTCCACCCCCTACCCAGCTTCCAGTACAGCCCCTTTTAGAGAATATAGAGCCAAGTATAATTTTGTATTGGAATGTATAGGATTAGGTTATAATAACAAGAAAAGCAATAAAATAGATCCCCCAAAGCCAGCAGCAATAGACTCCCCCCCCCCAGCAGCAATAGACCCCAAGCAGCAGAAAAAGATCTCCCAGCAGTCAACTTTAATAGACTATCTAGCAGCCAGCAACAGTGGACCCCTCCCTAAACAGTAGATCCCTTCTAGCCACAATTAACCCTCAGTATCAAAAGATCCTCCATCAGCAACAATAGATATCCATCCAAAACTAGATCCCCTCCATCAACAATAGATCTCCCAGCAGCCAGCATCAGTAGACCCTCCAGCACCCATTGGAGGTGCCGGAACTGCGTTCCAGCGCGTTCCCGCTGAAAAAAAGCCCTGCTCACTGGACTTTGCACACAGAAAAGTATAAATGAGGATAATAAAGATAAAATAATAGGATAAATGAAGAATACAAGGAATGTGGGACATGCAGGAAATGTTTCCAGTGCCATTTGTGGTTTGACCAGTTACATGTAGGATCAGAGAGTTTGATCCGCATCACCCACCCACCTGTTGCGTGGGTTGTCTTCTCCCGTGCGTTCGCCGCGTCCCTCATCCCTCTACCCTTCCTTTATCTCTTTTTTTTTTTCCTATTATTGCTTCCCCTCTGCCTTTTATCTGCCATCCTCCAAATGAAATTGCCTCTTCTCTCTCTCGAACGCACTTAGCCACCTGAACCATTGCATGAAACGCGGTTCGCAAACAATAACCGTATCGCTCTCCTCTCCAAACGCGGAGCCACCTCTTTTAATACCCAGTAAATAATTCATGCAGTGTTTCTGCCCGCAAATCTTTTTTTTTTTTATATTCGGCACCAACGCTTGTCGATATTTCATCGGAAAAGGCCTACGAACACCCAGCGCTGGCAAGCGTCCGCCGCCACTAAATCTCGCACGCGCGCCGTTCCCCCCGGTTCCGCATCACCCCAGCGGCGTCGTTACATAATTGCATAATAAACTTTTGGATCCCACGCTGCCTCTCGAATACGGCGCTCTCTTTCCCCCCCATAATCGCCGCAGCGTAGAAATAATGCACTTAAATATTAACGCCTTTCATTTTAGCGACTCGCGGAAAGAAGGATGACTCGGAAATCTGAGCGCATTTGGATTTAAAGGGGAATTGGGCGCAAGGAAGGAACCCGCGTTTAGTGATTGGATACATGGAGACGTTTCTTCTGATCTTCATGTTGGGTTGAATTAAAAGTTCCATCTTTTTAAAATCTGCAATTTTCATTAAAATAATTTCTGGTGGTCCCGCCATGGAGGTCCTGTTCGCCATGGAGGACATTGTTTGCCATGGAGGACATTGTCCGCCATGGAGGTCCTTGTTCGCCATGGAGGTCCTTGTTCGCCATGGAGGTCCTTGTTCGCCATGGAGGTCATTGTTCGCCATGGAGGACATTGTTCGCCATGGAGGTCCTTGTTCGCCATGGAGGTCATTGTTCGCCATGGAGGTCATTGTTCGCCATGGAGGACATTGTTCGCCATGGAGGTCCTTGTTCGCCATGGAGGTCATTGTTCGCCATGGAGGACATTGTTCGCCATGGAGGTCCTTGTTCGCCATGGAGGACATTGTTGGCCATGGAGGTCCTTATTTGCCATGGAGGTCATTGTTGGCCATGGAGGTCCTTGTTCGCCATGGAGGTCATTGTTGGCCATGGAGGTCCTTGTTCGCCATGGAGGTCCTTGTTCGCCATGGAGGTCATTGTTGGCCATGAAGGTCCTTGTTCGCCATGGAGGTCCTTGCTCGCCATGGAGGTCATTGTTCGCCATGGAGGTCATTGTTCGCCATGGAGGTCATTGTTGGCCATGGAGGTCCTTGTTCGCCATGGAGGACATTGTTCGCCATGGAGGTCCTTATTTGCCATGGAGGTCCTTGTTCGCCATGGAGGTCATTGTTCGCCACGGAGGTCATTGTTCGCCATGGAGGTCATTGTTCGCCATGCAGGTCCTTGTTCGCCATGGAGGTCCTTGTTCGCTATGGAGGTCATTGTTCGCCATGGAGGTCATTGTTCGCCATGGAGGTCCTTGTTCGCCATGGAGGTCATGGTTCACCATGGAGTCCTTGTTCGCCATGGAGGACATTGTTCGCCATGGAGGTCATTATTCGCCATGGAGGTCATTGGTGGAGGACATGTAGACAAGAAGTGAAGTGGTCGAGGTTGTAGGAGATCAGGAGATGACTTGTAGTCATCAGAACTGGGTGACAAGGCAGAACACATTCAGGAGGCAGGGTCAGAGCAATGTCACCCAATAACAGGAAGTCCCACCATGGAGGTCCTTGTTCGCCATGGAGGTCATTTGTGGAGGACATGTAGACAGGATGTGAAGCGGCTGAGGTTGTAGGACATCAGGAGATGACTTGTAGTCATCAGAACTGGGTGACAAGGCAGAACACATTCAGGAGGCCGGGTCAGAGCAATGTTACCCAATAACGGGAAGTCCCATCATGGAGGTCCTTGTTCAGGCGCTTCCTGATAAAGGGTGACAATGCTCTTTGCCTACCTTTCAGTTGTGCTCCTACGTTGTCCCCCTGGCTTCTGGTGGAAGGGAAGGGAAGGAAGGAAACCCATCCTGGGAAATGCCATGCAACCATTGGTGGAGGACATGTAGACAGGAAGGGAAGTGGCTGAGAGATGACTTGTAGTCATCAGAACTGGGTGACAATGCAGAGCACATTCAGGAGGCAGAGACAGAGCGTTGTCACCCAATAACGGGAAGTCCCGTCATGGAGGTCCTTATTCAGGCACTTCCTTTTATAGGGTGACAACGCTCTTTGCCTACCTTTCAGTTGTGCACCTACGTTGTCACCCTGGCTTCTGGTGGAAGGGAAGGGAGGAAACCCACTCTGGGAAATGCCACGCAACCATTGGTGGAGGACATGTAGACAAGAAGGGAAGTGGCTGAGAGATGACTTGTAGTCATCAGAACTGGGTGGCAATGCAGAGCACATTGCACATTGTCACCCTGGCTTCTTGTGGAAGGGAAGGGAGGAAACCCACCCTGGGAAACGTCACGCAACCATTGGTGGAGGACATGTAGACAGGAAGTGAAGTAGCTGAGGTTGCAGGAGATCAGGAGATGACTTGTAGTCATCAGAACTGGGTGACAACGCAGAGCACATTCAGGGATGTTCAAGGACAGTGCGTTGTCACCCAATAACCAATAACGGGAAGTCCCGCCACGGAGGTCTTTGTTCAGGCGTTACCTGGTATAGGGTGACAACTCTTTTTGCCTACCTTTCTGCTGTGCTCCTATGTTGTCAGCGTGGCTTCTGGTGGAAGGGAAGGGAGGAAACCCACCCTGGGAAATGCCATGCAACCATTGGTGGAGGACATGTAGACAGGAAGTGAAGTGGCTGAGGTTGCAGGAGATCAGGAGATGACTTGTAGTCATCAGAACTGGGTGACAACGCAGAGCACATTCAGGAGATTGGGACAGAGCGTTATCACCCAATAACAGGAAGTACCTGGATAAGGCAGGATCACTGGGGATTATTCTAATGAAAGCTGTAGATAGAAAAAAAAATTCTAAACGACTTTTGGAATGACGTTACCATGTTAAAGCTTTTATGAGATTTTAGTGATCAGGTTGCGGTCCCTTGGCTTGTGCCGTCATCCTAGGAACTCGTACAATCTTCCACCTTTTCAGTGCCAGGAAGCCGATCTCATGGCTTTTTGTATGTGAGGCGGTGAATGCGGCATCTGGGTGCTGTGTGCGTTCGGGGACATGTGGTCTCCTGGCATACTGTTGATTTCTCTAACATCTTTTACCCCTCAGGGCACGGGGCAGCTGTCAGCGCTCCCTGGTTCTCACCCCCTCCTCCTCGCCCTATCTCTGGCATAGCCAGCTGGGTTCAGAGGTCATGGGAGTCAGCGACACCTTTAATTTGTCCCGAAACAATAACACGTGCACAGGGCAGAAGCTGGGTCACAAATCTTCAATAGAAACAATTCATCAAAAACAATGGAAAAAACAACAAAGCCACACAATAAAAACAAATAAAAATAATAATAATACATCTGAATTTCTGAAACATAGATATTAAATATCTAAAATAGTAATACTAATAAAGAGATAATAATAAAAATAATAATAGTGAGAATAATAAATCTGAAACATAAATATTAAATATCTAAAATAGTAATACTAATAAAGAGATGATGATAATAAAAATAATAAAAGTGAGAATAATAAATCTAAAACATAAATATTAAATATCTAAAATAGTAATAATAAAGAGATTAAGATAATAATAATAATAATAACAACAATATTTTAAATTTATAAATGACAAATGTAAAATAATTATAATAATAATGTAAAATAATAATAATACAGAATATAGAACAGAAATATTAAACATCTAAAATAATAATAGTAATAAGTTAAAATATAAATATATATAATAATAAGTTAAAATATAAATATAATATTTAGAATAGTTCTAATAATATAAAATACGTAAAGCAAATTTAAAGAATTCAAATAATAATAATAATAATAATAAAAAACACAACATATGAAATACATTGTAAATAATAGTATTAGTAGTAATAAAAATATTTTACAATATAAACCACAAAAATAAAATATAAAATAATAATAATTCATAATATAGAACAGAAATATTAAACATCCAAAATAAAATAGGAACAATTCATCAAAAACAATGGAGAAAACAACAAAGCCACACAAAAAACACAAATAAAAATAATAATAAATCGGAAACATAAATATTAAATATCTAAAATAGTAATACTAATAAAGAGATTATGATGATGATAAAAAAAAATAATACTAATAATAGTGAAAATAATAAATCTGAAACATAATTATTAAAAATCGAAATAGTAATAATAATAACAATAATAAAGAGATTGTGATAATAATAATAACAATATTTTAAAATATAAATGACAAATGTAAAATAATAATAATAATGTAAAATAATAATACAGAATATAGAACAGAAATATTGAACATCTAAAATAATAATAGTAATAAGTTAAAATATAAATATATATATAATAATAAGTTAAAATATAAATATAATATTTAGAATAGTTCTAATAATATAAAATACGTAAAGCAAATTCAAAGAATTCAAATAATAATAATAATATTAAAAAACACAAAATATGAAATACATTGTAAATAATAGTATTAGTAATAATAAAAATATTTTACAATATAAACCACAAAAATAAAATATAAAATAATAATAATTCATAATATAGAACAGAAATATTAAACATCCAAAATAAAATAGGAACAATTCAACAAAAAAAATGGAGAAAACAACAAAGCCACACAAAAAACACAAATAAAAATAATAATAAATCGGAAACATAAATATTAAATATCTAAAATAGTAATACTAATAAAGAGATTATGATGATGATAAAAAAAAATAATAATAATAATAGTGAAAATAATAAATCTGAAACATAATTATTAAAAATCGAAATAGTAATAATAATAATAATAATAAAGAGATTGTGATAATAATAATAATAACAATATTTTAAAATATAAATGACAAATGTAAAATAATAATACAGAATATAGAACAGAAATATTAAACATCTAAAATAATAATAGTAATAAGTTAAAATATAAATATATATAGTAATAAGTTAAAATATAAATATAATATTTAGAATAGTTCTAATAATATAAAATACGTAAAGCAAATTCAAAGAATTCAAATAATAATAATAATATTAAAAAACACAAAATATGAAATACATTGTAAATAATAGTATTAGTAATAATAAAAATATTTTACAATATAAACCACAAAAATAAAATATAAAATAATAATAATTCATAATATAGAACAGAAATATTAAACATCCAAAATAAAATAGGAACAATTCAACAAAAAAAATGGAGAAAACAACAAAGCCACACAAAAAACACAAATAAAAATAATAATAAATCGGAAACATAAATATTAAATATCTAAAATAGTAATACTAATAAAGAGAATATGATGATGATAAAAAAATAATAATAATAGTGAAAATAATAAATCTGATACATAATTATTAAAAATCGAAATAGTAATAATAATAATAATAATAATAATAAAGAGATTGTGATAATAATAACAATATTTTAAAATGTAAATGACAAATGTAAAATAATAATAATGTAAAATAATAATACAGAATATAGAACAGAAATATTGAACATCTAAAATAATAATAGTAATAAGTTAAAATATAAATATATAAATAATAATAAGTTAAAATATAAATATAATATTTAGACTAGTTCTAATAATATAAAATACGTAAAGCAAATTCAAATAATAATATTAAAAAACACAAAATATGAAATACATTGTAAATAATAGTATTAGTAATAATAAAAATATTTTACAATATAAACCACAAAAATAAAATATAAAACAATAATAATTCAAAATATAGAACAGAAATATTAAACATCCAAAATAAAATTAATAATAATTTAAAATCTAAAATATGAATATTAAATATAATATGTAAAATAGTAATAATAATATGTATGAAGGAAATATAAATAGACATACAATGTCCGTGTAAACACTCCCCATACCCCTATATGTAGGTATATATCAAAAAGTAGAAAAGATGGGGCTTTACGGGCTAGATGGGAGGAGAAGGATCCATAGCAACACCATAATATTATAAAATCATAATTTTATTATATATATATATATATATATATATTAAAATACATGGGGACAATTCCCATAAATACAGTGGGAATTGTCCCCATGTATTTTAATATATATAATAAAATTATGATTTTATAATATTATGGTGTTGCTATGGATCCTTCTCCTCCCATCTAGCCCGTAAAGCCCCATCTTTTCTACTTTTTGAAATATAAATAATCTTAATATTTATATACACAAAATATGAAATTCACTGTTAATAATAATAATTAACTGGAGTACTGAGGCAGGGTGCTGGGATGTTTTCAGGAAGCTCCTCCCACCAGCCATGATCTGCCTGCATTGCATAGAGAAGCACAGAGACCAGGTGATGACATCACAATACGGTGTGTAATGAAAAAAGAAAGGTTTTTATTAAAAATGTAATTGATTGGGGGGGACCAGGAAAAGCAGAGTCGACTTCAGCTTTATGCAGAGCAGGGGCTTCATATATAACACTTTATGTATAACGCATGCACTGCAGCACACTTTATCATGCGTCGCAGCATGCGACTTTACAGCAGCCCATTCACAAAGCATTCTGCGCCCCACCATGGCACAGGTATGTACCACAGGTGGGTGGATTTACCACTTAAAATCAATGCCATTGTAAGGCCGGCCATAGACAAGGCGAAAACTGAACGTTCTGTCAATAGAAAAACGAAAATAGTGATTTTTTTTTCTTTTTTTGGACGATTGTGCCGTCATTTTTCTAAAAAAAAAAAAAAAAAAAAATCATGATCGGGTACTTTCCATTGCGGCACAAAAAAAAATCGCATGTCGCAGCCGGCACACTAATGACGCGACAAACGAACAACCGAGAATTTTTTTGTTTGGTTTTCGATGTGATGGGTCTGTGATGCGTCGCCTCGCGTTAAAACTTTTTTATTGCGTGTTTTCCGTGACCGGGATCCAAAAATACATTAAAAAAAAGGGAATTATACCGACAATTAGCAACTAATTGCCTCTGCACAGATCAGCGATCGCAAACCGATGCGACCGACCACGAGCGGCCCCAGAAGGACGCAGCGAGGAGAAGAAGCATGAAATGGGGGGAAGGAAATGAGATATTTATAGGCGAGGAAATAAAGAGGGGCCGGCGGAGAGGTAACAGGCAGAAAATGATAGAAAGCTCCGACGCCGACCCATCTCTGGGGTGGGGGTAGGGTGAGAAGTGGGGGGTGGTAAAAAAAGGGGCTCCAGAATGGTGAGTTGAGTCCAGCTTCTAAGTATAGAAAGGGCCCCTGTTGTGGAAGTGAACTTATTTTGCTGCTTCTGCCTTTCCCGGGCTCGCTGCCACCACTGAGCCAGATACAGCAGTCCCCGGGGCCCCCGCTGTCTTGTTTACACCGACATGCAGCAATAACAGCTGCGATATTACCTATGGTTGCATCACTCCCAGCTACGAGCACTGAAGAGCACCTGTCCCTCCGCACATAATGAAGACCCTCTAGAGATATAACTCTGACATATACCACAGTGGTGTACAGAGGACACTGAGCTATTTGTCCGAGGAGCTTACACTCTAATGTCCCCCTAAAGTCACACACTATTATTATTATACATTTATATAGCTCTGACATATACCGCAGTGCTGTACAGAGAACACTGAGCCATTCACATCAGTCTCTGTACCAGAGGAGCTTACACTCTAATGTCCTCCCACAGTCACATCAGTCTCTGTACCAGAGGAGCTTACACTCTAATGTCCTCCCACAGTCACATCAGTCTCTGTACCAGAGGAGCTTACACTCTAATGTCCTCCCACAGTCACATCAGTCTCTGTACCAGAGGAGCTTACACTCTAATGTCCCCCCACAGTCACATCAGTCTCTGTACCAGGGGAGCTTACACTCTAATGTCCCCCCACTGACTATTATTATTATATATATATATATATTTTTTTTTTTATAATATTACAAAAAATATTTATTTATATAGCTCTGACATATACCGCAGTGCTGTACAGGGAACACTGAGCCAATCACATCAGTCTCTGTACCAGAGGAGCTTACACTTTAATGTCCCTCCACAGTCACATCAGTCTCTGTACCAGAGGAGCTTACACTCTAATGTCCCTCCACAGTCACATCAGTCTCTGCACCAGAGAAGCTTACACTCTAATGTCCCCCCACAATCACACACTATTATTATTATACATTTATATAGCTCTGACATATACCGCAGTGCTGTACAGAGAACACTGAGCCAGTCACCAGAGGAGCTTACACTCTAATGTCGTCCCCACCCCCCCCCCCCCCCCCCCCACAGTCACACACTATTATTATTAGACATTTATATAGCTCTGACATATACTGCAGTGCTGTACAGAGAACACTGAGCCAGTCACATCAGTCTCTGCACCAGAGGAGCTTACACTCTAATGTCCCTCCACAGTCACATCAGTCTCTGTACCAGAGGAGCTTACACTCTAATGTGCCCCCACAGTCACACACTATTATTATTATACATTTATATAGCTCTGACATATACCGCAGTGCTATACAGAGGAGCTTACACTCTAATGTCCCCCCCCCCCCCCACAATCCGGTGCAGAGACAATACCGCAGTCTCTGCACCAGAGGAGCTTACACTCTAATGTCCCCCCACAGTCACACACTATTATTATACATTTATATAGCTCTGACATATACCATAGTACCTTATAGAGGATGCAGAGACATTCATATCAGTCTCTGCACCAGAGGAACTTACACTCTAATGTTATAATATATATATATATATATACTGTATATATACTGTATATTATATATTTATATAGCTCTGACATATACCACAGTGCTGTACAGAGAACATTGAGCCAATCACATCAGTCTCTGCACCAGAGAAGCTTACACTCTAATGTCCCCCCACAGTCACACACTATTATTATTATACATATATATAGCTCTGACATATACCGCAGTGCTGTACAGAGATCACTGAGCCAGTCACCAGAGGAGCTTACACTCTAATGTCCCCCCACAGTCACATCAGTCCCCATCATATTCCCACATTATTATTATTGTTATAATACAATAATATACTGTAGCTCTGAAATATATTCTAGTATGCAGAGCCATTCATATCAGTCTCTGTGCCAGACGAGCTTTCACTCTAATTTTATAATATATATATATATATATATATATATATATATATATATATATATATATATAGTATCTCACAAAAGTAAGTACACCCCTCCCATTTTTGTAAATATTTTATTCTATCTTTTCATGTGACAACACTGAAGAAATGACACTTTGCTACAATGTAAAGTAGTGAGTGTACAGCTTGTATAACAGTGTAAATTTACTGTCCCCTCAAAATAACTCAACACACAGCCATTAATGTCTAAACCGCTGGCAACAAAAGTGAGTACACCCGTAAGTGACAATGTCCAAATTTGGCCCAATTAGCCGTTTTCCCTCCCCGGTGTCATGTGACTCGTTAGTGTTACAAGGTCTCAGGTGTGAATGGGGAGCAGGTGTGTTCAATTTAGTGTTATCGCTCTCACTCTCTCATACTGGTCACTGGAAGTTCAACATGGCAACTCATGGCAAAGAACTCTCTGAGGATCTGAAAAAAAAAAATTGTTGCTCTACATAAAGATGGCCTATGCTATAAGAAGATTGCCAAGACCCTAAAACTGAGCTGCAGCACGGTGGCCAAGACCATACAGTGGTTTAACAGGACAGGTTCCACTCAGAACAGGCCTCGCCATGGTCCACCAAAGACGTTCAGTGAACGTGCTCGGTGTTGTCACATGAAAAGATAGAATAAAATATTTACAAAAATGTGAGGGGTGTACTTACTTTTGTGAGATACTGTATCTCCGACATATACTGCAGTGCTGTACAGAGAACACTGATCCAGTCACATCAGTCTCTGCACCACAGGAAGGAGCTTACAATTTATTGCCCTCCCCCTCCCCAGTCACCCACTATTACTGTATAATAAAGTATATAAAAGTAAATGTTATAAACGTATAACCAATTATAATGAAATGGTCAATCGAATAATATAATCAATACAATTTTTTAAAGATTTTATTATTTTTTTTTTTTTAAAAAGGTCACATCAAGAAGGCAAGCGAGCGGCGAATGTATAAATACAATTTTACAAATGTCGACGCCCCTGAGAGAAGTTTGTTATCCTGCAATAGAAGGAAAGAAATGGTTAAATAATCTGATTTATTCCCCCTGATCTTATATAGCTTCTGCCGCTGTCATCTCAGATATGTCCCCGCACTCCGCAGCTGTCACATGACCCTCCGCAGGATGCGATACAGGTCATTCCGACAGCAGCTGGATGAGGGCTGAGAACATGCAAGATGCGGGCTTTGCTTGATGTCAGTTCAGACAGTTCCCGGAGTAAAAAACACGACACAAATCTGTCTAGAAACATTTCCTATCTATGCAGAATGTATATGCAGGCGTGTGCAAAAGTTTTGGCACCCCCCCTGGTCAAACGATGTTGCTCAAATGCCGTTTTGTTGATTTACTAGATGAAAAGAATTGTATGCAACCTCAGGTGGGTACCAAGGACACTATATGGCCAAATGTCTTCAACGTTTTGAGTTTAGATGTTTCCAGCGAATGGTCCTGTTAATACTACACCATGCAAAGATATTTTAGACAATCAGGCTCTTCCAACGTTGTGGTAACAATTTGGTGAATATCCTTTTCTTTTCCAGCATAATTATACCCCCGTGCAGAAAGCCAGCTCCACAAACACATGGTTTGACCAGTGTAGTGTGCAGTAACTCAAGTGGTCTGCACAGAGCCTTGACCTCAACCCTACTGATCCCCACTTGGAACACCAATTGTGAGCCAGATCTTCTCCAACATCAGCGCCTGACCTCACAAGTGTTACTTTGGTGAACTGGGCCCACCATGCAAAGATATTTTAGACAATTGGGCTCTTCCAAACTTGTGGTAACAATTTGGTGAATACCCATTTCTTTTCCAGCGTAATTATACCCCTGTGCACAGAGCTAGCTCCACAAATACATGGTTTGACCAATGTTGTGTGGAGTAAATGGAGTGGTCTTCACAGAGCCTTGACCTCAACCCTACTGATCCCCACTTGGAACACCAATTGTGAGCCAGATCTTCTCCAACATCAGTGCCTGACCTCACAAGTGTTACTTTGGTGAACTGGGCTCCACAAATACATGGTTTGACCAGTGTAGTGTGGAGTAAAGGCCTGTACACACGTACCGATCGTCGGCATACAAACGTCGGCGGACGAAAGATCTGCCGATTGTACGCTTGTTAGTATGGTGCCTCCGACAGATGTCAGCGCACATTCTGCCGACAAGAATCTTTCATGCAAGCATTAAAATTTTTGTATGCCGACACCAAAGCGGCCGATTGTTCGCCAGTCAGTACAGAATTCGGCCGACAGACTGCAGATTTGCAAGACTGGGCATGCTCAGAAAAGAAAAAACACAGGGAAAGTTAACCATCACATGACATCACTTCTGCAGTCAGCCGTAGTCGGCGGACAAAATTCTTGTGCTGTCTTTGCACTTTTCAACAGACACGACAGCCCGGGGACAAAAGACGGCCGATCGGTCGGCCGACGATCGGTACGTGTGTACGGGGCTTAACTCAAGTGGTCTGCACAGAGCCTTGACCTCAACCCTACTGATCCCCACTTGGAACACCAATTGTGAGCCAGATCTTCTCCAACATCAGTGCCTGACCTCACAAGTGTTACTTTGGTGAACTGGGCCCACCATGCAAAGATATTTTAGACAATTGGGCTCTTCCAAACTTGTGGTAACAATTTGGTGAATACCCTTTTCGTTTCCAGCATAATTATACCCCTGTGCACAGAGCTAGCTCCACAAATACATGGTTTGACCAGTGCCGTGTGGAGTAACTGGAGTGGTCTGCACAGAGCCTTGACCTCAACCCTACTGATCCCCACTTGGAACACCATTTGTGAGCCAGATCTTCTCCAACATCAGTACCTGACCTCACAAGTGTTACTTTGGTGAACTGGGCTCCACAAACACATGGTTTGACCAGTGTCGTGTGGAGTAACTGGAGTGGTCTGCACATAGCCTTGACCTCAACCCTACTGATCCCCACTTGGAACCAATTGTGAACCAGGTTTTCTCCAACATCAGTGCCTGACCTCACAAGTGTTACTTTGGTGAACTGGGCTCCACAAACACATGGTTTGACCAGTGTGGTGTAGAATAACTGGAGTGGTCTGCACAGAGCCTTGACCTCAACCCTACTGATCCCCACTTGGAACACCAATTGTGAACCAGGTTTTCTCCAACATCAGTGCCTGACCTCACAAGTGTTACTTTGGTGAACTGGGCCCACCATGCAAAGATATTTTAGATAATTGGGCTCTTCCAACCTTGTGGTAACAATTTGGTGAATACCCTTTTCTTTTCCAGCGTAATGATACCCCTGTGCACAGAGCTAGCTCCTCAAACACATGGTTTGACCAGTGTTGTGTGGAGTAACTGGAGTGGTCTGCACAGAGCCTTGACCTCAAACCCACTGAACCCCCCATTGGAACACCAATTGTGAGCCAGATCTTCTCTAACATCAGTGCCTGATCTCACAAGTGTTACTTTGGTGAACTAGGCCCAAATTCTCACAGACACGCTCCAAAATCTTGAAGAAAGTCTTCCCAGTGGAGGATTTTAAAGCTTTAAAGGCAAGCCAACTCCACAATAATGCTTAAGGTTCTGGCATTGGATGTCCAACCAGCTCATGGAGGTCCCTCTGCCGCCTTCAGGAAACCAACATCTGTGCCGACCTTGGGCCCATAGACTTCAATAGATCTGGTAGATATGTGTGTTTGGATGGGGAGCGGTGTCTGGGTTGGGCTAAACCTATATAAGGGAGTAGGAAGCTTTGTGGGAAATTTTCCTTACTTATTAACATATACAAGTTATCGAAAATGTATGTGGATTCCTCCTCAAATGAGTTCCGGTGTTTCCAGTGAAGGCTACTGGTAATCTCTTGTAAATCCATTCCAGAAGAGTGGACGCTGTGAGAGCTGCAAAAGGAAGGTGGGGAAGGGCAACTTTATTTGAATGCCCATGGTTATGGAATGACCAAGGAGCTCATGTAGGTTTGATAGTCAGGTCTCCACAGGCTTTTATAGCTGCTCAGGAAAGGCCAACTCCATGTTAATGGCCAGCCATGTTTTCGGAATTGGATGTCCAACTCCATATTATTTGCCATGGTTTTGGAATTGGATGTCCTAAGAGCTTATATAGGTTTGATGGTCAGGTTTAGGGACCCTGATCTAAGGGGGGGGGGGGGGGGGGGAATCCAATTAAGACCCTGATGTAAGGGGGCACTCTGATAGGGTCCCTGATGTAAGGGGGGAATCTGATGGGGACAATGATGTAAAGGGGGAATGTGATGGGGACCCTTACATAGTTAGGTTGACAAAAGACACATGTCCACCTAGCTAATATAAGGAGGGAATGTGATGGAGACCCTGATGTAAGGGGGCACTCTGATAAGGACCCTGATTATAAGGGGGAAATCTGATGGGGACCCTGATGTAAAGGGGAATGTGACATGTGACCCTGGTGTAAGGGGGTAATGTGATGGGGACCCTGATTGTAAGGGGGGAATCGGAAGGGGACCCTGATGTAAGGGGGGAATCCAATTGAGACCCAGATGTAAGGGGGCACTCTGGTAGGGTCCCTGATGTAAGGGGGCACTCTGATAGGGTCACTGATTGTAAGGGGGGAATCTAATAGGGACCCTGATCTAAAGGGGGAATGTGATGGGGACCCTGGTGTAAAGGGGGAATCTGATGGGGACCCTGGTGTAAAGGGGGAATGTGATGGGGACCCTGGTGTAAAGGGGGAATGTGATGGGGACCCTGGTGTGAAGGGGGGAATGTGATGGAGACCCTGATGTGAAGGGGGAAGCCAACTGAGACCCAGATATAAGGGGGCACTCTGATAGGTTCCCTGATTGTAAGGGAGAATCTAATAGGGACCCTGATCTAAAGGGGGAATGTGATGGGGACCCTGGTGTAAAGGGGGTATGTGATGGGGACCCTGATGTAAAGGGGGAATGTGATGGGGACCCTGATCTAAAGGGGGAATGTGATGGGGACCCTGGTGTACAGGGGGAATGTGATGGGGACCCTGGTGTAAAGGGGGAATGTGATGGGGACCCTGGTGTAAAGGGGGAATGTGATGGGGACCCTGGTGTAAAGGGGGAATGTGATGGGGACCCTGGTGTAAAGGGGGAATGTGATGGGGACCCTGATCTAAAGGGGGAATGTGATGGGGACCCTGATCTAAAGGGGGAATGTGATGGGGACCCTGATCTAAAGGGGGAATGTGATGGGGACCCTGATCTAAAGGGGGAATGTGATGGGGACCCTGGTGTAAAGGGGGAATGTGATGGGGACCCTGGTGTAAAGGGGGAATGTAATGGGGACCCTGATCTAAAGGGGGAATGTGATGGGGACCCTGGTGTAAAGGGGGAATGTGATGGGGACCCTGGTGTAAAGGGGGAATGTAATGGGGACCCTGGTGTGAAGGGGGAATCCAATTGAGACCCAGATATAAGGGGGCACTCTGATAGGTTCCCTGATGCAAGTGGGCGTACTGAAAAGTTTGGAGACCCTCAATTTAAACACCAACTTTTGTCAATATTTGCATTGGAGGGTCAGGGGTGCTGCGCAGGAGGCATGATGAGCTAAGCAATGGCACAGAACATTAGGATGCCTTCCATTCATCACCAGCCTTGCCTAGTATTCCAAGCTGGCAATACAGGTAACTCTTTAGGATAGAATTAGATGTGCATCTAAAATCTACCTCTCCTCTGAAGCATGATCCAAGTTCAGATTGCACTTCAGAGGTGACTGACAGGCAGTGAGGAAGTGATGCAATGCCTGCTCACCACCTGTTCTAACCCTATTTTTGCTGGTTGCAAGGCGTTTGTGGCTCTTGCCTGCATGTGTCCCGTTCAGCGGGCGATCGCAGACTTTGCAGCGGGCGTGAGGCATTGCCACTGCAGCATGTAAACACCCCCCCCCCCCCCCCCCCCGTCGGCTGCCTATTGCATCTTAAGGGGGTGGTAAAAACAAGGCTCAACCACACATTTTTACTGCCCCCCCCCCCCCCCCCTCAACCACACATCTAAATTAAACCCTAATATTTCAGAAGTTCAAGTCAATTTGTTTATCAAATCAGATTTTATTTATTTTAATTCCAAGAAATCAAAAACTAAAAAGACATCCCCAATTTACAGCCGTAAACATGACTCCCAGAGGCATGATGGGACTTGTAGTTCCATACCATGGCTGCTTTGATGCTCTAGGGCAGTGATGGGGAAACTTGGCACCCCCAGATGTTTTGGAACTACATTTCCCATGAAGCTCAACTACCCTGCAGAGTGCATGAGCATCATGGGAAATGTAGTTCCAAAACATCTGGGGGTGCCAAGGTTCCCGATCACTGATCTAGAGAGTCTGTGACCCAGGACTAGAACCCCGCAAGGCCAAACTGAAGCCAGAATTCCTAATCAAGCTACTTGGTTCCTTCCTGGTAGAAAAGATAAATGACTGAAGCTCAGTATGACAGCTTAGGGAAGAGGAGGGCGCAATCTAAGTGTAGTGTAAAACATATTTATTGAAATGAAAGGCAAAAGGCAACTTACATAAACACTGGCTCATCAATAAGTTAGGGCCTGTATTATACTGTATTTAGTCTGGCCCCCCCTGCTGTGTCTTCTTTGCTCTACAGCAGGGGGTGTCAAACTGGATTTCATCGTGGGCCACATCAGCATTATGGTTGTCCTCAAAGGGCCAGTTGCATCTGTAAGACTAGATGTCCAGAGCACCCTAACCCCCCCCTTCTAAAATCAGAGGTCAAAAGCTCCCCCCAACAGGGCTGGGTCAAGGGGTGGACAGGAAGGGCGGCTGCCCTGGGCACTGTGGTATCATGAGAGATATGGGGGGGGTGCCACAAGGAGATTGGGGGGGGGGGGGATTTGTGTCGAGTTGACAGGGGGGATTTGGGGGGCAGCAGGGGGTATGAATTCTTCTAGGAGGGAAAATTTGGGGGTGCTATAAGGAGACTGGGGCTCCTCATGGCAGGAGACTGGGGCTCCCCCCGGCAGGAGACTGGGGCTCCCCCCTGCAGGAGACTGGGGCTCCCCCCCGGCAGGAGACTGGGGCTCCCCCCCGGCAGGAGACTGGGGTTCCCCCCCGGCAGGAGACTGGGGCTCCCCCCTGGCAGGAGACTGGGGCTCCCCCCTGGCAGGAGACTGGTGCTGCTCTCTAAAGAACTGTAAGACTTTGCACACGTTTTATTTCAAGGCACCCGAAATGTATTTAGAAAATGGAGTAGGGCTTTAAAGCATGCGTCTAGTGTTATTAAATCCACAAGGCTGGCATATTGCTTTTACAGCGTCAAAACTTTCTTTTTTCTGGTCTTGGGAAAAGCGGGAGAGATACTATGCAAGGTGCTAGAGAATGATCGACCCTTTATGACCAAATCTAAAAACTAAAATGACCGAGTTCAGGGGCTTCCAGCAAAGAGGCTGACAGCCGTTCTGAGCAACAGGATCATGTGGATGGGCTCAGTGTGTGAGAGGGCTGCCCTCTGCTGGGGGGACATAGAATATCACAACCATATCAACGCCTCCCCCTGGTGGCCGGTCTGTTTCACTTCACTCGGCTTTTAAATTATTTTAGGAGTCGAGGCATTCTAGCATGGCTGTACAGCACACACTAAAGTCAAAGGCTGCTAATGTTTGGGGTCCATGACTTTAAAAGGGTAAGGGAACTTTCCCACAAAGCCCATTTGCCCCCACTTCCCCCCCACAATTGCTATACTCGTCAGATCTCATTCCAAACCCACAGTATTGTTTACATCCCCCTGTCAGCTTCTTGAGCCAAAGCCCGTACCTATGCCATTCCGGCACCTAGACTTTAATAGGGCTGGTAGACGGGGGTGGGTGGTGGTGGTCTGGACCTACTTGAAGGAGTGGATTTTAACAGGGCTGGAAAAAGGGATGGTTGGTGGAGGGTGGGCTAGACCTACTTAGGAGGGGTGGACTTGAATAGGACTGGTAGAAGGGATGGAGGTCTGGAGGGTGGGTTAGATCTACTTAGAGGGTTGGGAAACTCTGTGCCTATGCAATTTGGGCATATAGACTTTAATAGGGATGGTAGACGGAGCTGGGTGATGGTGGTCTAAACCTGCTTGGAGGGGGGAGGCTTCAATAGGGCTGGTAGAAGGTTGGAGGGTGGGCTACACCTACTTAGAAGGGTGGCCTTCAACAGGGCTTATGGAAGGAATGGAGGGGCTAACGTATGGGCTAGACCTACTTGGATGGGTGGACTTCAGCAGGGCTGGTAGAAGGGATGGGGAGCTGGTGGGTAGGCTAGACCTACCTAAAAGGGTGGACTTGAATAGGGATGGTAGAAGGGATGGGGGGCTGGAGGGTGGGTTAAACCTACTTAGAGCATTGGGAAACTAGGTGCCTATGCATTTTGGGCATATAGACTTTAATAGGGCTGGTAGATGGGGCTGGGTGGTGGTAGTCTGGACCTACTTGGAGTGGATTTTAACAGGCCTCGAAGAAGAGATTGGGGGGTGGAGGGTGAGCTAGACCTACTTATCAGGGGTAGACTTTAATAGGGATGGGGGGCTGGAGAGTGGGCTAAACCTACTTAGAAGGGTGAGCTTCAAAAGAGCTGGTAGAAGGGATGGGGGACTGGAGAGCAGGCTAGACCTACTTAGAGGAGTGGACTTCGATAAGGCTGGTAAAAGGGATGGTGGGGGCTGGAGGGTGGGCTAGACCTACTTAGAGGGGTAGACTTCAACAGGGCTGGAGGGTAGGCTAGATCTTTTTAGAGGGGTGGACTTCAGCAGGGCTGGAAGGTAGGCTAGACCTACTTAGAGGGGTGGATTTCAACAGGGCTGGACCTACTTAGAGGGGTGGACTTCAACAGGGCCGGAGGGTGGGCTAGGCCTACTTAGAGGGGTGGACTTCAGCAGGGCTGGAGGGTGGGCTAGACCTACTTAGAGGGCTGGACTTTAGCAGGGCTGGTAGAAGGAACGAGGGCTAGAGGGTGTGCTAGACCTATTTAGGGGGTGAACTTCAACTTGGCTGATAGAAGTGATGGGGGATAAAGGGTGGGCTAGAACCAGCCTTTTTCAACCAGGGTGCCTTGAGGTTTCATCAGGGATGCTTGAGGTTTCATCAGGGGTGCCTTGGCAAAATGCCTAAAAAAATGCCCCAAAATTGTATACCAATCAGGAGATGGATGAAGCCTGCCTGTTAGTTACACAAACCCACAGGTTTTCATTGTGCACCATTACGACCTTCTAGCCGCCGGGGTCCTAATAACCAATGACCCTCCCCTGTCCCTCTCTGTCAGCGCTGGGGGTCACATTAGCTAAATGATGGAGAAATCTGAGGGAAAAGAGAAACATTGGAATACTAGTCAGTACCAGTATGCAAAAGTGTATTGGATTTGGAAGAATAAATCACCTCTAAAGTTGGGTATCGTACATGTGTGGATGTTGATGTATTATGTAAAACATATTAGAATAGGGTGCCCAGAGACTGCCCGTAATTTCAGAGGGTGCCCCCGAGAATGCCCATAATTTCAGAGGGTGCCCCCGGGACTGTCCATAATTTCAGAGGGTGCCCCCGGGACTGTCCATAATTTAAGAGGGTGCCCCCGGGACTGTCCATAATTTAAGAGGGTGCCCCCGGGACTGTCCATAATTTCAGAGGGTGCCCCCGAGACTCTCCGTAATTTCAGAGGGTGCCCCCGAGACTCTCCGTAATTTCAGAGGGTGCCCCCGAGACTATCCGTAATTTCAGAGGGTGCCCCCGAGACTGTCCGTAATTTCAGAGGGTGCCCCCGAGACTGTCCGTAATTTCAGAGGGTGCCCCCGAGACTGTCCGTAATTTCAGAGGGTGCCCCCGAGACTGTCCGTAATTTCAGAGGGTGCCCCCGAGACTGTCCGTAATTTCAGAGGGTGCCCCCGAGACTGTCCGTAATTTCAGAGGGTGCCCCCGAGACTGTCCATAATTTCAGAGGGTGCCCCCGAGACTGTCCGTAATTTCAGAAGGTGCCCCCCGATACTGTCCATAATTTCAGAGGGTGCCCCCCGATACTGTCCATAATTTCAGAGGGTGCCCCCGAGACTGTCCATAATTTCAGAGGGTGCCCCCGAGACTGTCCATAATTTCAGAGGGTGCCCCCAAGACTGTCCGTAATTTCAGAGGGTGCCCCCGAGACTATCCGTAATTTCAGAGGGTGCCCCCGAGACTATCCGTAATTTCAGAGGGTGCCCCCGAGACTATCCGTAATTTCAGAGGGTGCCCCCGAGACTATCCGTAATTTCAGAGGGTGCCCCCGAGACTGTCCGTAATTTCAGAGGGTGCCCCCAAGACTGTCCGTAATTTCAGAGGGTGACCCCAAGACTGTCCGTAATTTCAGAGGGTGCCCCCGAGACTGTCCGTAATTTCAGAGGGTGCCCCCGAGACTGTCCGTAATTTCAGAGGGTGCCCCCGAGACTGTCCGTAATTTCAGAGGGTGCCCCCGAGACTGTCCGTAATTTCAGAGGGTGCCCCCGAGACTGTCCGTAATTTCAGAGGGTGCCCCCGAGACTGTCCGTAATTTCAGAGGGTGCCCCCAAGACTGTCCGTAATTTCAGAGGGTGCCCCCCCCCCCTCCGAGACTATCTGTAATTTCAGAGGGTGCCCCCGAGACTGTCCGTAATTTCAGAGGGTGACCCCAAGACTGTCCGTAATTTCAGAGGGTGCCCCCGAGACTGTCCGTAATTTCAGAGGGTGCCCCCGAGACTGTCCGTAATTTCAGAGGGTGCCCCCGAGACTGTCCGTAATTTCAGAGGGTGCCCCCGAGACTGTCCGTAATTTCAGAGGGTGCCCCCGAGACTGTCCGTAATTTCAGAGGGTGCCCCCGAGACTGTCCGTAATTTCAGAGGGTGCCCCCGAGACTGTCCGTAATTTCAGAGGGTGCCCCCGAGACTGTCCGTAATTTCAGAGGGTGCCCCCAAGACTGTCCGTAATTTCAGAGGGTGCCTTGGGATTGGCCATAATTTCAGAGGGTGCCTTGGGATTGGCCATAATTTCAGAGGGTGCCTTGGGATTGGCCATAATTTCAGAGGGTGCCTTGGGATTGGCCATAATTTCAGAGGGTGCCTTGGGATTGGCCATAATTTCAGAGGGTGCCTTGGGATTGGCCATAATTTTAAAGGTTGCCTTGACTGAAGAAAGGTTGAGAAGCACTGGGCTAAACCTACCTAGGAGGAGTGGAGGGAACTCCATTTGAATGGTCATAGTTTTGGAACGGAGTGTCCAATAAGCCCATATAGCTTACCTTTGATCCTATATTGAGTTTCAGTTGTCACCTGCATAGAAACAGGGGGGAATCTCCTGGTGACTACTGCCAAAAAAGTACACTTTCCTTCAGGTCAGTGAGACTCCCACTCACTTCCTGCTGTGTCACCAGGACAGGAAGTCAGGGGAAATCTCCTCAGATGGGACACAGACTGCAATATAAAATCAGAGAGGGGTTTTATACCTTCCCTGCTCTAATCAAAAGGAGAAAAAGTTTTGGCTGGAGTTTCACTTTAATTTGGCAGAAAAACAAAAAAAAAAAAAATGCAATTATAGGACAAGCAAGTTATTTTGGGGTTTGGTATTAGAGTTCAGCTAATTAAAAAAAAAAATTGGGCCTATCGTCATTGGTTTTGAAAAATCAAAGCCCATATTTGGTCCCATCATTCTACAACTCCATCGTGTTCCCCTCCCCGGGTCCTCCAGCAGTGCGCACCGGGGGGGGGAGGGGGGGGATTATGCTTGCTCATCTACGTCACTTAATTTTCAAAAAAAAAACCTCAAAAAAGTCCAAAGTTAAAGTCCGTCCAGTGTGGCTCTTTAGATAAAAAGCAGCACGGGCATCGCTACCCAACCAGTGCAAGAGGCAGAGCGCGGTCCTCCCTTCCATCGGGGGGCAGCACAGTCTCTAGTAGGCCACGGATCCATCGTCTTCTGTGCTTGTGAACAAAATGTCCGACTTGGCGTTGATGAAGTAGGTGCCAACGAAGGAGAGGACGAGGACGGCAATGCCAGTGATCAGCGTAATTACCTGCAGGGAAAAACAAGGGAGATCTCAGAGGCCGATGCAAAGTAGATTCAAGAGTTAAAAGGGAACTCCGGGCAAACTGCCAACATGCTTTAGGATTTAATTATGCCGAACGCACCTCTGCTAGTTGGTAATACCCATCTATTACTTCCTGGGTCAGCTCTCTACTTACTAGACAGGGGTGAAGATGCCGATTCACTGCCCAATGAAGAGTCAGGAGGCGGAGAGGTGACACAGGAAGAAAAAATGGCCGATCCGATCACCTATCTGGCCATGCAGGTCATCTCTTAGTGGACTGTTTAACCACCTCCCACCCGCGGTATAGTCGAAAGACGCGCATCGGCACGGATCTGTGATCATTGTGTACTATGGACACAGCTGATCACAGATCGGGGTAAAGAGCCAATCACATTGGCTCTTTACCATGTGGCCAGCTGTGTCCAATCACAGCTGATCACAGTGTACAGTATTTGCAGGTTATCGGCATTCCTCTCCTCACGCTGACAACACGCGAGAAGAGACGATAACCGGCAAATCCACACAGGGGACATCTATACTGATAATCAGGACACTGATGATCAGTGCCCTGATTATCAGTGCAGACCCAACAGTGCCCATCAGTAGTGCCAATCAGTGATGCCTGCTAGTGGCCGTCAGTGGCGCCTGTCAGTGGCCATCAGTGATGCCTGTCAGTGGCCATCAGTGATGCCTGTCAGTGGCCATCAGTGGCCATCAGTGATGCCCGTCAGTGGCCATCAGTGATGCCCGTCAGTGGCCATCAGTGATGCCCGTCAGTGGCCATCAGTGATGCCCCTCAGTGGCCATCAGTGATGCCCCTCAGTGGCCATCAGTGATGCCCCTCAGTGGCCATCAGTGATGCCCCTCAGTGGCCATCAGTGATGCCCCTCAGTGGCCATCAGTGATGCCCCTCAGTGGCCATCAGTGATGCCCCTCAGTGGCCATCAGTGATGCCCCTCAGTGGCCATCAGTGATGCCCGTCTGTGGCCATCAGTGATGCCCGTCTGTGGCCATCAGTGATGCCCGTCTGTGGCCATCAGTGATGCCCGTCTGTGGCCATCAGTGATGCCTGTCTGTGGCCATCAGTGATGCCTGTCTGTGCCACATATTAGTGCCTCCTCACTAGTGCCTATCAGTGCAGCCTCAGAAGTGACGCCTATCAGTGCCTCCTCAGTGTAGCCTACCACTGCAGCCTATCGGAGCCCATCACTACTGCAGCCTATCGGAGCCCATCACTACTGCAGCCTATCGGAGCCCATCACTACTGCAGCCTATCGGAGCCCATCACTACTGCAGCCTATCGGTGCCCATCACTACTGCAGCCTATCGGTGCCCATCACTACTGCAGCCTATCAGGGCACATCACTGCAGCCTCTTCAGTGCACATCAGTGAAGGAGAAAATTACTTATTTAGAAAATTTTATAACAGAAACTAAGAAAATACTTTTTTTTTTTTTTTTAATTTCGGTCTTTTTTCATTTGTTTAGTAAAAAATAAAAAACCCCCCAGTGGTGATTAAATACCACCGAAAGAAATCTCTATCTGTCTCAAAGGATAAACATTTCATTTGGGTACAGTGTTACATGACTACGCCATAGTCATTCAAAGTGTGACAGAGCTGAAACTGAAAATTGGCCTGGGCAGGAAGGGGGTAAAAGTGTCTTGAAGGCAAGTGGTTAAAAATGAAAGCAGATCTGCAGTCGGCAGGACACCGCAATGTTCCTTCTTTAAAGTCCGGATGCAATCAGATATTTCTGAATAATAAGTAATGACAAAAATCTCACCTCCAGCTCCTGACTGGGGACGAGGAATATTCGCGCTCGTATTTCCTTCCATCGGCTTTCCGTCCACGTGGAGTACTCTGTGGAGCCCCACTCGTTCAATTCGAAGGCGGGAGACTCAGCAAAGTGCGTGCGCTTCGTACTTCTGACGCAATACGGCTCCCTGGAGGTGCTATTGTCTTTAAGAGGGCCCTGGACCCAGACATAGTCATACAGCTGATGATGAAAGAGAGGAAACTGTAAGAATACACGTTAAAGAAGCACTCCAGTCTGACCGCTAAGATGCCAAGACTTTCCACCCTGACCTCTAATCTCTGAAATACGCTGCTGTTAGCAAACGTGACAATACTGAGGATTTAAAAGTAGGTGGGAAGTTAAGCAAAACGTATCAAATATTCTTCTAAAATGATCAAAACAATTTCTCTTTTCCTCTGGGCTGCCCTGTCCTCTTCCTGCTGCTGAACGTCACTGCAGGGCTGCCCTGTCCTCTTCCTACTGCTGAACGTCACTGCAGGGCTGCCCTGTCATCCTCCTGCTGCTGAACGTCACTGCAGGGCTGCCCTGTCCTCTTCCTGCTGCTGAACGTCACTGTAGGGCTGCCCTGTCCTCCTCCTGCTGAACGTCACTGCAGGGCTGCCCTGTCCTCCTCCTGATGCTGAACGTCACTGCAGGGCTGCCCTGTCCTCTTCCTGCTGCTGAACGTCACTGCAGGGCTGCCCAGTCCTCCTCCTGCTGTTGAACCTCACTGCAGGGCTGCCCTGTCCTCTTCCTGCTGCTGAACCTCACTGCAGGGCTGCCCTGTCCTCTTCCTGCTGCTGAACCTCACTGCAGGGCTGCCCTGTCCTCCTCCTGCTGCTGAACGTCACTGCAGGGTTGCCCTGTCCTCTTCCTGCTGCTGAACCTCACTGCAGGGCTGCCCTGTCCTCCTCCTGCTGCTGAAAGTCACTGCAGGGTTGCCCTGTCCTCCTCCTGCTGCTGAACGTCACTGCAGGGTTGCCCTGTCCTCCTTCTGCTGCTGAACGTCACTGCAGGGCTGCCCTGTCCTCCTCCTGCTGCTGAACGTCACTGTAGGGCTGCCCTGCACTCTTCCTGTTTCAGAACCTCACTGTAGGGCTCCTCTGTACTGTTTCTGCTGCTGAACCTCACTGTAGGGCTGCCCTGTCCTCTTCCTGCTGCTGAATATCACTGTAGGAATGCCCTGTCCTCTTCCTGCTGCTGAACATCACTGAAGGGCTGCCCTGTATTCTTCCTGCTGCTGAACGTCACTGTAGGTCTGCCCTGTCCTCTTCCTGCTGCTGAACATCACTGAAGGGCTGCCCTGTATTCTTCCTGCTGCTGAACGTCACTGTAGGTCTGCCCTGTCCTCTTCCTGCTGCTGAACATCACTGCAGGGCTGCCCTGTATTCTTCCTGCTGCAAAACATCACTGTAGGGCCGCCCTGTATTCTTCCTGCTGCTGAACCTCACTGTAGGTCTGCCCTGTATACTCTTCCTGTTGCTGAACCTCACTGTAGGGCTGCCCTGTACTGTTTCTGCTGATGGATCCTGTGACTGATCAGACTCTACCCCATTCACAGATGGTGTTACAGGCAAAGGAGTACAGGAGTAATCAGTGAAAATACTTCATTAGAGGGGGGGGGGGGGGGGGGGCGTATCTCCATCAGATCATCTTTAGCGTAGCTGAGCCCAGAAACCCAAAACTATTACCCCCCCACAGCACCAGAAGTTCAGCAGCAGGAAGAGGACGGGGCAGCCCTGCAGTGAAGACTTCTACAGAACGCAGCAGCCTGCACATCATTAGAAATACTTCCTTACAGGTAAGTATTGTTACTAAAGCTGCAGGGGAAAAAAATTGCTTTTTATCTTAACTTCAGCTGTAACTCCAGGGTTATACTGCCACCTACAGGAGGATTAAACACTGGCACGCAAACAAAATCTGTACGCAGCCCATTTGTGATATCATCCATCCTATTACGCTCCGATTGAGCAGGGGACCTGTTCACAACTTGCCTCTTTCTTGGCATCTGTGGCCTTGTCCGGGTTCTGGCACTCCTCTTTGGTAAGGTTCACCACCGTGCCGGTGAGATTGGCGAGGACAGCCAGTAGGAGGCGGGTCGGATTGTTTGGCGTCGGCTTGCTGCCCATTGAAGAGGCCGTCACGTAATACTGAGGCTGCTTGTCCTCTGGAAGGAAAAAGGTGATCATTTGGTGCAAAAGGACACAGAATAAAGGAAAGCTGTCACCGGTGCCAATGTGTAACAAAAGACAAATCAGCGCAACCAATCAAAAAAAAAAAAAAAAAAAATTATATTATATATAATTTACGTGTATTCTATAGGTCTCTGGCTGCTCTCAATACAAACGTGTTTTCAACACACATAAATAACAATAGATCACAAGAAACAGTGCTGGGCCAGATCTTTGCAATAATCAATAAAGTTGTGCAAAATAAGATAAAGAAAAAAAAATCATAAATAGTGTAAGTGAAACATATAGGTAAAGGGCACTATAGATTGTCCATAGATCATAAGAGTAGAATCAGACTTGATTCGGGAAGGATGCAGGAAGTAGAAGGAAGCCGAACCTGCTAAAGGAATAATCTATCCTCCATTTTGTTCTTTCAACTCCATCTTATTACTAAAACCCTAGACTCAGCTTAATTAAAAAGCCTATCTAAGTAAATGTCCTTTAAAGTCTCCAGGATGTTACGCTTTGTGGTCAAACTGACCCTTAGAGCAAGTCTGTTTGAAGTAACTAATTATACCTTATCTTAACCCTTAGAACAAGTCTAATGTAATGCCAATTATAATTATGCCTTATTTTAATTAGCTCATATGTAAGTACGTGACTGGAAGCACGTAATGGTAAATTGCTATTCTTGTATCAATTCTATGTATAATCTCCTGGAAAGGGACTTTCCCTTTTACTTTCTCTATAAAAAGTTCTTCATTGTTTTAATAAAGCCGAGCATTCTGTGACATCGTACCTGCTGTATCATTGAGTGCTCCCAGATATCTGAAGGAACTTTGATGCCTAGGGCCATGCGAGTCTGAATTATTGCCAACACCTGCAAGTGTCTTTCTTAACAAAAATCAGCAGGTAAGGTTCTTCTGATGAACGGCCAATGGGAAGGACAGTTTTTTTTTTTTTCCCCCCTCGACAAAAGTGGGGTGATACTTTAAAGCGGAGTTCCGGGCAGAGAAACGTTTTTTTCCTGAACATACCCCCGGGACAGTCAGGGCTAGCACATTCCACAATGGCTAGCCTCTGATCTGTCCCGGTTCGCACTTACCTTTTAGAAGAAATACTTACTTAGAAATTTTCTTCCACAGCGTTTCCATCTCGGTTATGGGCAGCTGAACCTGGCGCGGTCCTCTTCTCTGTCTTCTTCCGCGTCTTCGTGTCCCAGAATGCACTGCACCGGCCCCTCTCGTCACTTCCGGTGCGGCGCCGCATTCCTAAACAGCTTCTGGGCATGCCCAGAAGCTGTTTAGCAGGGGAATGCGGCGTCGCCCGGAAATGACGAGCGGGGCCGGTGCGGCGCATTGATTCCTGGGAGCGATGACGTTTAGCTCCCAGGAATCATCGCGAGGCAGGAAGTGACGGGGTGAGCCTCGGCGCTGGAGGAGGAAGCTGTCATAGGTGAGTATTTACGATCTTCAATAAAAAGGCGAGTAAACAAAAAAAAATAAATAACTATCCAATTCCTTTTCAGGTGCGGCACAAAAAAAAAAAAAAAAATCTTTTTTGTGCCCGGAACTCCGCTTTAAGCAGCGTATTTAGCCTTTGTCTGCAGTTCAGCTTCAGTGAGCAAAGCATACTGGTCTTACCCAAAGCGTCTTTCCAATCCGGCCTCATAATGGACTGGAACCAGCTGTTATTGGACCTCACTAGGAACCCATACAGCATCCGAGTCACCTGTAGGAATACAGAGAATGAGCAAAACAAGCCATCTATGGGGACACCTCTACGTCTATGGCATAAGATACATTTTCCCAACCTGCATAGAGTGGAGAGTGCGGCCATATATACAACAGATATATGAGTGGATGAACAGTGGTTGTAAACAAATGAACAAAGCATATCATTCTATAGTGTGAACTCAACCCAATGCACCTAGTGCAATTTCTGTCTGCTCCCTCATTCCTCTGCTATCTGCATGAGTCACTTCTGACCGTCTACACCAGTGGTCTCCAAACTGCGGCCTGGAGGCCAGATGCAGCCCTGTACTTGTTTTTATCTGGCCCTTGGTTTACTATTCCTGCCACTGACACCAATGATGGGGCACTATTCCTCCCACTGACTCCAATGATGGGGCACTATTCCTCTCACTGACTCCAATGATGGGGCACTATTCCTCCCACTGACTCCAATGATGGGGCACTATTCCTCTCACTGACTCCAATGATGGGGCACTATTCCTCTCACTGACTCCAATGATGGGGCACTATTCCTCCCACTGATACAAATGATGGGGCACTATTCCTTCCACTGACACCAATGATGGGGCACTATTCCTCCCACTGATACAAATGATGGGGCACTATTCCTTCCACTGACACCAATGATGGGACACTATTCCTCCCACTGACACCAATGATGTGGCACTATTCCTCCCACTGATACCAATGATGGGGCATTATTCCTCCCACTGACACCAATGATGGGGGCACTATTCCTCCCACTGACACCAATGATGGTCACTATTCCCCCCAACTGATACCAATGATGGGGCACTATTCCTCCCACTGACACCAATGATGGGACACTATTCCTCCCACTGACACCAATGATGGGGGCACTATTCCTCCCACTGACACCAATGATGGGGGCACTATTCCTCCCACTGACACCAATGATGGTCACTATTTCCCCCCAACTGATACCAATGATGGGGCACTATTCCTCCCACTGACACCAATGATGGGGCTCTATTCCTCCCACTGACACCAATGATGGGGCACTATTTCTCCCACTGACACCAATGATGGGGCACTATTCCTCCCACTAACACCAACAATAGGGATCTATTCCTCGAACTAACACTAATATTGGGGCACTATTCCCCCCACTGACACCAACAATGGGGCACTATTCATCCCATTGAGACGCCCAACTAGACTGCCGGTGTCCTCTCTGTATGAGCTTCTGAGGTGCCCAACTGGACTGCAACATGGTGCAGCTAAGACACCAGATAAGAAGCTCCCCAAAGCAGCAGCCCAGGAGGTACCTCTACTGGATATATGGCAGATAATGTAATATGTTACCGTGTGGGGATCCGCCTTAATGTCTACGGTGTCGTTTCCTCCTGCTAGTTGGTATAAAGTTCTGGCCAGCAAGGTGGCAACTTCTGATAGGGCCTGTAAGAAAGAAAGTTATCTGAATTACAAGCGGGAAAAGTTACCAGTGTAAAGAGAAGAAGTCAAGAGAGAAATTTGGGAACCGTCATTGCTGACCTTGCAGGTGCAAGCAACATCCCTGACAAGTTTCATTCATTATACGGGTAGTGATCTCTAATAAGCAAGCAGCCAATAATTCTCAGGACATCTTTTGGGAACAAACTTATTCCAGGTCAGGTCATGTTGTAAAATTACAACATCTTTGGGCTATGCACCCTTAAAATTAACAATCGTTGCCATATGTATACCTTACTGGTCCTTTAAGAGCAGAGGATATACATTTAAAAAAAAAATACTATATATATTACACACACATATATATATATATATATATAAAAATATAATTTAAATATAATATATATATATATATATAATTTAAATATATATATATATATATATATAAAATATATATATCTTTTAATTATATTCTCTGCTCTTAAAGAACCAGTAAGGTATACATATGGCAACTGCCGTTAATTTTACGGGTGCATAGCCCAAAGATTATATATTATATATTCCTTCGATGTGATGTGGTGGCTGAAATTTTTTTTTTTTTCAATCTTTTCTTTATTTTTATATTTTTTAAATTTTTATTTATTTTTATAGTTATTTTTCTTCTTTATTTTCCCCTAAACACTTCCTGTCCTAGGGTGACAACGTTCACTCACTGCACTGTATCTATGGAAGAGCAGTGTTGTCACCCTAGGACAGCAAGTATGTTAAGACAACTGAACACCTCCCGTTCTTTTTATTCTTTTCTTTCCATCACATAGGTGTTCTGTAGTCCACAAAGACTTTTCAGGTATTTCTCCCTTTTTTTTTTCCCCTGGCAATCCTGCCTGTAACACAATTCCTGTCCTACAGGGACAACCCTCACTGCCCTATGTCTACTTTGGCACAGGATGTGGGATAGGACTGCAAAATGCCTCCCCCTCTCCATAACATAGTGGGCAGGTGTTCTGTAGTCCTCAGATGAGAATCGGGCAGAGTTGATAACACTCAGATAGCACAGGACAGCACTGGATTTATGACATGGAATTTTTTTTTTTTTTCACATTTTACTAAAAATTAGAGCCCGCAGAATCTGGTGCAGCTGTGCATGCTAGTCAATCAACTTCTAACTTCAGCTTCTTCAATTAGGCTTTGACAATAAAACCTGGAAGCTGATTGGTTTCTATGCAGAGCTGCACCAGATTTTGCACTCTCCAGTTTTAGTAAATCTCCCACATTGAGTAGATATAACTAAACACTTTCGATCTATGAAAGAAACTCATTTTTTTGTTTTGTTTTTGTAAGAGGGATTAAAAACCACCAATTTTGTAGTGCCATCTGTGTCCTCATTGGAGGGATTTATCCAAATCTTTTGTTCAGGTGTCTCTGCTTCCCAGGACAGAAAGTGGGGGAAATGCTCTACACCAGTTTCAAGAGTTACCGTATATACTCGAGTATAAGCCGAGTTTTTCATGCTGAAAGTGCCCCCCTCGGCTTATACTCGATTCACTGGCTTCACTGCGTTTTTAAAAATGGCGCCGTTCGGCGCCGATGTGTCACTGCGCATGTGTGGCATGCCCGGGAATAGCCGAACGTGTTCGGGTTTTCCCGAGCATCGGCGGCGCATTTGCTATATATACGTAGTATTGGCGCCAGGCGGCGCGATTTTTAAATCGAAAGCGGCTAACCGACAGGTAAGTGAGACTCCTCCGCAGCCCCTGCATTTCCTCATGCAGTGCTGCGGGCATGGTACAGGACATTCTCCTGTACCATGCCCGCAGCACTGCATCTCCTGTGCCATGCCTGTACATACTGTGCCATGCCTGTACATACTGTGCCATGCCTGTACATACTGTGCCATGCCTATACCTACTGTGCCATGCCTATACCTACTGTGCCATGCCTATACCTACTGTGCCATGCCTGTACATACTGTGCCATGCCTGTACATACTGTGCCATGCCTGTACATACTGTGCCATGCCTGTACATACTGTGCCATGCCTGTACATACTGTGCCATGCCTATACCATCACCTGTGCCATGCCTATACCATCTCCTGTACCATGACCTGTGACATTGCCTGTACCATCACCTGTGACATGCCTGTACCATCACCTGTGACATGCCTGTATCATCACCTGTGACATGCCTGTACCATCACCTGTGACATGCCTGTATCATCACCTGTGACATGCCTGTACCATCACCTGTGACATGCCTGTACCATCACCTGTGACATGCCTGTACCATCACCTGTGCCCTGACCTGTGCCATGCCCTTACCATCACCTGTGCAATGCCTATACTATGACCTGCGCCATCTTGTGTACCATGCCCGCAGCCCCTGTTTTGAGACTTGTAGTGGTCCAGTAGCTGCTGCATTTCCCCCCCTAGGTTTATACTCGAGTCAATAAGTTTTCCCACTTTTGTGTGGTAAAATTAGGGGTCTCGGCTTATATTCGGGTCGGCTTATACTCGAGTATATACGGTACATCCTTTTATTGCCATCTGTGTCCCCAGGACAAGAAGTGGGGGTGAACCGCACTAGCGGTGGTTGAGACAACATGAAAATAGAATAGGGCTCCATTCAAAACCAGAAATAAAGGATTAGGTTGGAATCACGCTTAAAGTGAAATTCAGTTTTCTTCGTGACGGGTTCCCTTGGAGTATCATTTCTCACCTGGGCTGTTTCCGTAACATACTCCATGGCTTCGTCCTGGGACAGTCCGCTGGGGTAGTCCATCTTGATTGTCTCTGCCATGTCAAACATGCTGTTATAGTACCTGAGAAGAGAAAGCACGCTTCAATAATGAGCAGCTTTATTGTTGCCCCCTCCCTTGTATAGAGTTGAAAAAAAAAAAGGTTTAGAAGCTGTATTCTCCCTCTGAAGGCACCAGCACTGCCCCCCACGTCCTCCACCCATGGTCCAACAATGAGATCAACACACACCTTAGACTGATGGCCAGAAGGAAAAGCAACCTCTTAGATTGGTGGCCAGTGGGAGTGATGCCCCCTTCAAAGAGAGATCAATGGGAGAGGTCTAGAGTAACAAAGGAAGTGCTACAAGAAGAGGTTATTGGGAGAGGTCTAGAGTAGCAAAGGAAGTGCTACAGGAAGAGGTCAATAGGAGAGGTCTAGCGTAACAAAGGAAGTTGTACAAGAAGAGGTCAATGGGAGAGGTCTAGAGTAACAAACGAAGTTCTACAAGAGGAGGTCAATGGGAGAGGTCAAGAGGAACAAAGGAAGTGCTACAAGAAGAGGTCAATGGGAGAGGTCTAGAGTAACAAAGGAAGTGCTACGAGAAGAGGTCAATGGGAGAAGTCTAGAGTAACAAAGGAAGTGCTACAAGAAGAGGTCAATGGGAGAGGTCTAGAGTAACAAAGGAAGTGCTACGAGAAGAGGTCAATGGGAGAAGTCTAGAGTAACAAAGGAAGTGCTACAAGAAGAGGTCAATGGGAGAGGTCTAGAGAAACAAAGAAGTGCTACAAGAAGAGGTCAATGGGAGAGGTCTAGAGTAACAAAGGAAGTGCTACAGGAAGAGGTCAATAGGAGAGGTCTAAAGTAGCAAAGGAAGTGCTACAAGAAGAGGTCAATGGGAGAGGTCTAGAGTAGCAAAGGAAGTGCTACAGGAAGAGGTCAATGGGAGAGGTCTAGAGTAGCAAAGGAAGTGCTACAGGAAGAGGTCAATAGGAGAGGTCTAAAGTAGCAAAGGAAGTGCTACAAGAAGAGGTCAATGGGAGAGGTCTAGAGTAACAAAGGAAGTGCTACAACCCCAAAATGCTATAAGGATAGACAGGATGAGATCAAGATATCTATATGTAATCCATGAAAAGGAATCAATTCCTACAAATTGGCGCGTTTCAGCCTCCTACATAGGCCTTAGTCATAATAATGACTAAGGCCTATGTAGGAGGCTGAAACGTGTCAATTTTGAGGAAATGATTCATTTTCTTGGTTTGATGGATTAAGCTATAAAGTTTTCACTGGGGGAAAAAAAAAAAGTTTTAATGGCAAGACGTTCTGGTGCCGGATTTTTACTTTCTTCAATGGGAAAGGTACCCCCTTTAATTGCTAATCAGTGGGAGGGATGAACCCTTAGCTTAGTGGCCAGTGGAAGGAATGAACCCTTAGATTAGTGGCTAGTGGGAGGGATGAACCCCTAGATTAGTCGCCAGTTGGAGAAGTGCCCTCTTACACTGGGGGTCAGTGGGCAAGGTGCCCCCTCTTTTACATTGGTGGCCAATGGGAGAGGTGCCCCCTGACATTGGTGACCAATGGGAGAGGTGCTCCCTGACATTGGTGGCCAATGGGAGAGGTGCCCCCTGACATTGGTGACCAATGGGAGAGGTGCTCCCTGACATTGGTGACCAATGGGAGAGGTGCTCCCTGACATTGGTGACCAATGGGAGAGGTGCTCCCTGACATTGGTGACCAATGGGAGAGGTGCTCCCTGACATTGGTAAACAATAGGAGAGGTGCAGCTTACAAAGTAGGTCAGTGGGATGCCACCTTGGACTAGTGGTTAGTGGAATAGGCGTCCTCTTAGTTTGTTGGTTAGTCAGGGTTGGGAGGACAGTGAGAGAGGTGCCCCATTACATTGGTGGTCAGTAGAAGAAATTCCCCCTTACGCTGATGGTCACTGATCCCACACTATTGGCTTTAGCATGTGACATCACTACCAGAACTATAGAGGATATCCACCATTGCCCATTGCTCAAGGAACTCCTAGTAACTTCTAGGGGTAAGCAACTGTTCCACAGAACCAGTGCTGCTTTAGCCCAAAAAAGTCCAAAATGGGCACTTCTATGGACTACAAAGACTCACTTATTGTGGTAGGGTACGGTGTGGTCAGTCAGCACCACCCCCGGGATATTTCGAGCCTTCAAGAAACGCTGGAAAGATGCTGGTGAAAGGGCTTGAGACTGGTTAACCTCCCGCAAGGTCACGTTGGCCCCTGTACTCGCCGTCCTCAGGGTCTGGATGAGATTCTGCACCTTTATAAGGAGAGCCAGGTCTAAGAATTTCACTATAGCTTATATAGGACATAAACACATTACCCACCATACCCCCCCATAAACAGATTCCACCCCCTGATAAATACCTCTGCATTCACCGTCTCATTTGTCCGAGAGACGGGGTCACTGTGAATCCATAGGACAGAGTTGTTTCTAAGCGCCACCTGTAGGACAAATGTAAACGTGACTCACCGGTGGCTCCGGAGATTGGAGTTTTAGAAGTTTAGAATTTCTAATTTCTACCGGAGTACCTGACTGAGTTCAACAAAGGAGTGAATGTTGTTGAGGCGCACAGGAAACCGTCCTTTCTGCATGTCGTACACCATCCGCGAGCTTCCAATGTAGTCAAACACTTCCTGCGGGAACACGGAGAGGTCACATGCAACCAGCCCCGACGAGTATTTGGTGGAGGAGTCTAGTCTTCTGGAGCCTGAGGGAACATCTCATCCCTTCTTCCCCTAACATCTAGTCTTCTGGAGCCTGAAGGAACATCTCATCCTTTCTTCCCCTAACATCTAGTCTTCTGGAGCCTGAGGGAACATCTCATCCCTTCTCCCCCTAACATCTCATCCCTTCTCCCCCTAGCATATAATCTTCTGGAGCCTGAGGGAACATCTCATCCCTTCTCCCCCTAACATCTAGTCTTCTGGAGCCTGAGGGAGCATCTCACCCCTTCTCCCCCTAACATCTAGTCTTCTGGAGCCTGAGGAGACATCTCATCCCTTCTCCCCCAACATCTAGTCTTCTGGAGCCTGAGGGTACATCTCATCCCTTCTTCCCCGAACATCTAGTCTTCTGGAGCCTGAGGAGACATCTCATCCCTTCTCCCCCATCTAGTCTTCTGGAGCCTGAGGGAACATCTCATCCCTTCTTCCCCAAACATCTAGTCTTCTGGAGCCTGAGGGAACATCTCATTCCTTCTCCCCTAACATCTAGTCTTCTGGAGCCTTAGGGAACATCTCATCCCTTCTTCCCCAAACATCTAGTCTTCTGGAGCCTGAGGGAACATCTCATGCCTTCTACCCCTAACATCTAGTCTTCTGGAGCCTGAGGGAACATCTCATCCCTTCTCCCCATAACATCTAGTCTTCTGGAGCCTGAGGGAACATTTCATCCCTTCTCCCCCTAACATCTACTCTTCTGGAGCCTGAGGGAGCATCTCACCCCTTCTCCCCCTAACATCTAGTCTTCTGGAGCCTGAGGAGACATCTCATCCCTTCTCCCCCAACATCTAGTCTTCTGGAGCCTGTTGGAACATCTCATCCCTTCTTCCCCGAACATCTAGTCTTCTGGAGCCTGAGATGACATCTCATCCCTTCTCCCCCAACATCTAGTCTTCTGGAGCCTGAGGGAACATCTCATCCCTTCCTCCCCAAACATCTAGTCTTCTGGAGCCTGAGGGAACATCTCATCCCTTCTTCCCCAAACATCTAGTCTTCTGGAGCCTGAGGGAACATCTCATTCCTTCTCCCCTAACATCTAGTCTTCTGGAGCCTTAGGGAACATCTCATGCCTTCTTCCCCTAACATCTAGTCTTCTGGAGCCTGAGGGAACATCTCATCCCTTCTCCCCATAACATCTAGTCTTCTGGAGCCTGAGGGAACATTTCATCCCTTCTTTCCCTAACTTCTAGTCTTCTGGAGCCTGAGGGAACATCTCATCCCTTCTCCCCCTAGCATATAATCTTCTGGAGCCTGAGGGAACATCTCATCCCTTCTCCCCCTAACATCTAGTCTTCTGGAGCCTGAGGGAGCATCTCACCCCTTCTCCCCCTAACATCTAGTCTTCTGGAGCCTGAGGGAACATCTCATCCCTTCTCCCCCAACATCTAGTCTTCTGGAGCCTGAGGGTACATCTCATCCCTTCTTCCCCGAACATCTAGTCTTCTGGAGCCTGAGGAGACATCTCATCCCTTCTCCCCCAACATCTAGTCTTCTGGAGCCTGAGGGAACATCTCATCCCTTCTTCCCCAAACATCTAGTCTTCTGGAGCCTGAGGGAACATCTCATTCCTTCTCCCCTAACATCTAGTCTTCTGGAGCCTTAGGGAACATCTCATCCCTTCTTCCCCTAACATCTAGTCTTCTGGAGCCTGAGGGAACATCTCATCCCTTCTCCCCTAACATCTAGTCTTCTGGAGCCTGAGGGAACATTTCATCCCTTCTCCCCCTAACATCTACTCTTCTGGAGCCTGAGGGAGCATCTCACCCCTTCTCCCCCTAACATCTAGTCTTCTGGAGCCTGAGGAGACATCTCATCCCTTCTCCCCCAACATCTAGTCTTCTGGAGCCTGTTGGAACATCTCATCCCTTCTTCCCCGAACATCTAGTCTTCTGGAGCCTGAGATGACATCTCATCCCTTCTCCCCCAACATCTAGTCTTCTGGAGCCTGAGGGAACATCTCATCCCTTCTTCCCCAAACATCTAGTCTTCTGGAGCCTGAGGGAACATCTTATTCCTTCTCCCCTAACATCTAGTCTTCTGGAGCCTTAGGGAACATCTCATGCCTTCTTCCCCTAACATCTAGTCTTCTGGAGCCTGAGGGAACATCTCATCCCTTCTCCCCCTAACATCTAGTCTTCTGGAGCCTGAGGGAACATCTCATCCCTTCTCCCCCTAACATCTAGTCTTCTGGAGCCTGAGGGAACATCTCATCCCTTCTCCCCCTAACATCTAGTCTTCTGGAGCCTGAGGGAACATCTCATCCCTTCTCCCCCTAACATCTAGTCTTCTGGAGCCTGAGGGAACATCTCATCCCTTCTTCCCCTAACATCTAGTCTTCTGGAGCCTGAGGGAACATCTCATCCCTTCTTCCCCTAACTTCTAGTCTTCTGGAGCCTGAGGGAACATCTCATCCCTTCTTCCCCTAACTTCTAGTCTTCTGGAGCCTGAGGGAACATCTCATTCCTTCTCCCCTAACATCTAGTCTTCTGGAGCCTGAGGGAACATCTCATCCCTTCTTCCCCTAACTTCTAGTCTTCTGGAGCCTGAGGGAACATCTCATTCCTTCTCCCCTAACATCTAGTCTTCTGGAGCCTGAGGGAACATCTCATCCCTTCTTCCCCTAACTTCTAGTCTTCTGGAGCCTGAGGGAACATCTCATCCCTTCTCCCCCTAACATCTAGTCTTCTGGAGCCTTAGGGAACATCTCATGCCTTCTTCCCCTAACATCTAGTCTTCTGGAGCCTGAGGGAACATCTCATCCCTTCTCCCCATAACATCTAGTCTTCTGGAGCCCGAGGGAACATTTCATCCCTTCTTTCCCTAACTTCTAGTCTTCTGGAGCCTGAGGGAACATCTCACCCCTTCTCCCCCAACTTCTAGTCTTCTGGAGCCTGAGGGAACATCTCACCCCTTCTCCCCCAACATCTAGTCTTCTGGAGCCTGAGGGAACATCTCATCCCTTCTCCCCCTAACATCCAGTCTTCTGGAGCCTGAGGGAACATCTCATCCCTTCTCCCCTAACATCTAGTCTTCTGGAGCCTGAGGGAACATCTCATCCCTTCTCCCCTAACATCTAGTCTTCTGGAGCCTGAGGGAACATCTCATCCCTTCTCCCCCTAACATCCAGTCTTCTGGAGCCTGAGGGAACATCTCATCCCTTCTCCCCCTAACATCTAGTCTTCTGGAGCCTGAGGGAACATCTCATCCCTTCTCCCCCTAACATCTAGTCTTCTGGAGCCTGAGGGAACATCTCATCCCTTCTCCCCCTAACATCTAGTCTTCTGGAGCCTGAGGGAACATCTCATCCCTTCTCCCCTAACATCTAGTCTTCTGGAGCCTGAGGGAACATCTCATCCCTTCTTCCCCTAACTTCTAGTCTTCTAGAGCCTGAGGGAACATCTCATCCCTTCTTCCCCTAACTTCTAGTCTTCTGGAGCCTGAGGGAAAATCTCATTCCTTCTCCCCTAACATCTAGTCTTCTGGAGCCTGAGGGAACATCTCATCCCTTCTTCCCCTAACTTCTAGTCTTCTGGAGCCTGAGGGAACATCTCATTCCTTCTCCCCTAACATCTAGTCTTCTGGAGCCTGAGGGAACATCTCATCCCTTCTTCCCCTAACTTCTAGTCTTCTGGAGCCTGAGGGAACATCTCATCCCTTCTCCCCCTAACATCTAGTCTTCTGGAGCCTAAGGGAACATCTCATCCCTTCTTCCCCTAACATCCAGTCTTCTGGAGCCTGAGGGAACATCTCATCCCTTCTCCCCCTAACATCTAGTCTTCTGGAGCCTGAGGGAACATTTCATCCCTTCTCCCCCTAACATCTACTCTTCTGGAGCCTAAGGGGGCTTCTCACCCCTTCTCCCCCTAACATCTAGTCTTCTGGAGCCTGAGGAGACATCTCATCCCTTCTCCCCCAACATCTAGTCTTCTGGAGCCTGTTGGAACATCTCATCCCTTCTTCCCCGAACATCTAGTCTTCTGGAGCCTGAGATGACATCTCATCCCTTCTTCCCCAAACATCTAGTCTTCTGGAGCCTGAGGGAACATCTTATTCCTTCTCCCCTAACATCTAGTCTTCTGGAGCCTTAGGGAACATCTCATGCCTTCTTCCCCTAACATCTAGTCTTCTGGAGCCTGAGGGAACATCTCATCCCTTCTCCCCATAACATCTAGTCTTCTGGAGACCGAGGGAACATTTCATCCCTTCTTTCCCTAACTTCTAGTCTTCTGGAGCCTGAGGGAACATCTCATCCCTTCTCCCCCTAACATCCAGACTTCTGGAGCCTGAGGGAACATCTCATCCCTTCTCCCCTAACATCTAGTCTTCTGGAGCCTGAGGGAACATCTCATCCCTTCTCCCCCTAACATCTAGTCTTCTGGAGCCTGAGGGAACATCTCATCCCTTCTCCCCCTAACATCTCATCCCTTCTCCCCCTAGCATATAATCTTCTGGAGCCTGAGGGTACATCTCATCCCTTCTCCCCCGAACATCTAGTCTTCTGGAGCCTGAGGGAACATCTCATCCCTTCTCCCCCTAACATTTAGTCTTCTGGAGCCTGAGGGAACATCTCATTCCTTCTCCCCCTAACATCTCATCCCTTCTCCCCCTAACATCTAGTCTTCTGGAGCCTGAGGGAACATTTCATCCCTTCTCCCCCTAACATCTAGTCTTCTGGAGCCTGAGGGAACATTTCATCCCTTCTCCCCCTAACATCTAGTCTTCTGGAGCCTGAGTTGTGGCAGCTGCAGGGCTCTAATGAGGAAAGCTGCTGGGCCTGTATCCCTTTAGAAGTGTTCCTATTGGGAGTATCTCACCAAAAATGACATTTATGTTGCAGGGGATGCCAGAAATCTGACTTGTATCTTATATTGTTTTTTCTTTATTTGCTGATTTTTTCCCCCCAAAAAAGTGGAGTTTCCCCCTAATAGTGCAATATTAAAAGCGCTTAAATATAGTACATGGAGAATCACAGCAACACTTGTAGAAGACCCCGACGCCGCGTTTCGTCTTATCAGACGTCCTCATTTTATTTAGCGACAGCCACTTTGATTGGCATTCAGAGTGCTTTAAAAAAAAAAAACGCATCCAATGCCGCATTTTGAAGCAAGTGTACTATCCAATTACTAGAGAGCTGCAATTTGATTGGTTGCTTTAGGCAGCAAACACTTTCCTCCATCACAGAAAGACATAAGATAAATAATAAGGATTCCTTACCCCCTGGAAGAAGGTGAACATGATGTTTCTGGGCAGCGATTGGGTGCCGTTGACTTTGTGGAGAGCTTCCGCCGCAGCCAGCTGGGTGACCAGTGCAGAGACGGTGCTCTCTGCCGCCGGTGCCAGGTTCCAAAAGAACGAACGGCCATCCAGCTGTTAACATCGAAAACAACAAAGATAAAGAAATCCAAGACAAACAGCAAAGTTACTGCGATGGTGAACCTCGGCACCCCAGATGTTTTGGAACTTCATTTCCCATGATGTTCATGCACTCTGCAGTGCAGTTGGGCATCATGGGAAATGTAGTTCCCAAACATCCGGGGTGCCAAGGTTCGCCATCATAAGCGATATTTCTGGGCTTACCCTGGCAGCGGACACGACCACTTGCTCCTCCGGCAGCAATACTGAGGAAGTGTTGATGGGCTTTGTGGCACTCCAGACATTGTACCCGGCAAGTGAGTCGCACACAGCTTCTAAAGGACAGAGTGATAGTCAATCCACAGAAACCAACCAGGAAGGACACATACCCGTTCTGCCATGTGACACAGCTGGTACCTTCTTATTGCTTTAGAATTGTTACATTGGGTTGAGGGGGAGAGTTTATGGCCCAGTGCGACCAGTCATGGGAACTTGCACAGGGCTTTATCGTCTTGATCCCACCAACTGACCACTTAAGGACCGCCCGCCGCATATATATACTGCGGCAGGCAGCCCCTCCTGCGCGAACCGACGTAGGGGGTACGTCGGTCGTGGGAGTGGTGCTTAGGGGTCAGTCTGCCTGTACGGGCCGCCCGTCCGCAGTACAATGTGGGCACATCATCCTGAAGCAGTTCAAATTGAAATTTCAGAAAGAGAGAGAAGCCACAAAATAGGAGATCAGCATAAGCCAGCAGCACCTCAGGCCTACTCACCAGGATCAGTTGTACCCTAACTCAGCAGATCCGCAGCTAACTGATACCCTCGTCCCTCAGGGAATCCCCTGCTCAGTAGTACCTCCAGCTCTGCTGATCCCCCACTCAGTAGTACCTCCAGCTCTGCTGATCCCCCACTCAGTAGTACCCCCAGCTCTGCTGATCCCCCCACTCAGTAGTACCCCCAGCTCTGCTCATCCCCCCACTCAGTAGTACCCTCAGCTCTGCTCATCCCCCCACTCAGTAGTACCCTCAGCTCTGCTCATCCCCCCACTCAGTAGTACCCTCAGCTCATCCCCCCACTCAGTAGTACCCTCAGCTCTGCTGATCCCCCCACTCAGTAGTACCCTCAGCTCTGCTGATCCCCCCACTCAGTAGTACCCTTAGCTCTGCTGATCCCCCCCACTCAGTAGTACCCTCAGCTCTGCTGATCCCCCCCACTCAGTAGTACCCTCAGCTCTGCTGATCCCCCCCACTCAGTAGTACCCTCAGCTCTGCTGATCCCCCCCACTCAGTAGTACCCTCAGCTCTGCTGATCCCCCCCACTCAGTAGTACCCTCAGCTCTGCTGATCCCCCCCACTCAGTAGTACCCTCAGCTCTGCTGATCCCCCCCACTCAGTAGTACCCTCAGCTCTGCTGATCCCCCCCACTCAGTAGTACCCCCAGCTCTGCTGATCCCCCCCACTCAGTAGTACCCTCAGCTCTGCTGATCTCCCACTCAGTAGTACCCCCCAGCTCTGCTATTCCCCCACTCAGTAGTACCCCCCAGCTCTGCTATTCCCCCACTCAGTAGTAACCCCAGCTCTGCTATTCCCCCACTCAGTAGTAACCCCAGCTCTGCTATTCCCCCACTCAGTAGTACCCCCAGCTCTGCTATTCCCCCACTCAGTAGTACCCCCAGCTCTGCTATTCCCCCACTCAGTAGTACCCCCAGCTCTGCTATTCCCCCACTCAGTAGTACCCCCAGCTCTGCTATTCCCCCACTCAGTAGTACCCCCAGCTCTGCTATTCCCCCACTCAGTAGTACCCCCAGCTCTGCTATTCCCCCACTCAGTAGTACCCCCAGCTCTGCTATTCCCCCACTCAGTAGTACCCCCAGCTCTGCTATTCCCCCACTCAGTAGTACCCTCAGCTCTGCTATTCCCCCACTCAGTAGTACCCTCAGCTCTGCTATTCCCCCACTCAGTAGTACCCCCAGCTCTGCTATTCCCCCACTCAGTAGTACCCTCAGCTCTGCTGATCCACCCACTCAGTAGTACCCTCAGCTCTGCTGATCCCCCACTCAGTAGTACCCTCAGCTCTGCTGATCCCCCCACTCAGTAGTACCCTCAGCTCTGCTGATCCCCCCACTCAGTAGTACCCTCAGCTCTGCTGATCCCCCCACTCAGTAGTACCCTCAGCTCTGCTGATCCCCCCTACTCAGTAGTACCCTCAGCTCTGCTGATCCCCCCACTCAGTAGTACCCTCAGCTCTGCTGATCCCCCACTCAGTAGTACCCCCAGCTCTGCTGATCCCCCACCAAAAATCATTGGCCGGCACCTGCTGACAAAATCCCACGGTGTCTAATCACAGTGGGAGTCAGCGGCATGCATGCGCCTTGTACTGTGGGAGTCAGCGGCATGCATGCGCCTTGTACCCCAGAAGAGGCCAGTGATGTAAAGGTCTGTCACTCTGCTTGTACTGGCCGCCCGTCCGCACTACAATGCGGGTGCGTTATAAAAGTGAAATTTCAGAAAGAGGAAAAAAAAAAAGTCATAAAATATAACATCAGCATGAGCCAACAGCACCTCAGGCCTACTCACCGGGATTTATGCTGAATGACGTCTGGATGGAGTTGCGCCTCATGCAGGTGACGGAACTGGTTACAGCGTGCATGTGGGAGGAGAGCTGCATGGCGCAGAGCGGGTAGTGTGGCACGCTGCCATTCCCGGGTACATTGTGATCCCTGTAACACTACACAGGAATAGAGAGCTCTTTGTTACTTACTACAGGTAGGCTGTATAGTTTGGACACAGACATGCACTCCATTAAAGCTGAACTCCGGGCAGAATTATTTTTCTCCATGCAGTGGGCGCTGTGCCTGCACTGCACGAGTTCACTGCTTGTTTTATTTTAAGGGAGACGACAGCGGAGGCATACAGTGCCTTGCAAAAGTATTCACACCCCTTGAAATTTTCCACATTTTGTCACATTACAGCCAAAAAACATACATTTATTTTATTGGGATTTTATGTGATAGACCAACACAAAGTGGCACATAATTGTGAAGTGGAAGGAAAATGATAAAATGGTTTTCAATGTTTTTTTTTACAAATAAATCTGTGAAAAGTGTGGCTGCATTTGTATTCACCCCCCTTTATTCTGATACCCCTAACATCTACTGGAACATATTGCCTTCAGAAGTGACCTAATTAGTAAATAGAGTCCACCTGTGTGTAATTTCATCTCAGTGTAAATACAGCTGTTCTGTGAAGCCCTCAGAGGTTTGTTAGAGAACCTTAGTGAACAAACAGCATCATGAAGGCCAAGGAACACACCAGACAGGTCAGGGATAAAGTTGTGGAGAAGTGTAAAGCAGGATTAGGTTCTAAAAACAATATCCCAACCTTCAAACATCTCACAGAGCGCTGTTCAATCCATCATCGGAAAATGGAAAGAGTATGACACAACTGCAACCCTACCAAGACATGGCCATCCACCTAAACTGACCGGGTGGGCAACCCTACCAAGACATGGCCGTCCACCTAAACTGACCGGCCGGGCAAGGAGAGCATTCATCAGAGAAGCAGCCAAGAGGCCCATGGTAACTCTGGAGGAGCTGCAGAGATCCACAGCTCAGGTGGGAGAATCTGTCCACAGGACAACTATTAGTCGTGCGCTCCACAAATCTGCCCTTTATGGAAGAGTGACAAGAAGAAAGCCATTGGTGGAAAAAAGCCATAAGAAGTCCTGTTTGCAGTTTGTGAGAAGCCATGTGGGGGACACGGCAAACATGTGGAAGTGCCTCAAGGAAGGTGCCTCAAGACTGTCCATCATTTTGGAGGGTGCCTCCAGGCTGTCCACCATTTTGGAGGGTGCCTCAAGGCTGTCCATATTTTTGGAGGGTGCCTCAAGGCTGTCCATATTTTTGGAGGGTGCCTCAAGGCTGTCCATATTTTTGGAGGGTGCCTCAAGGCTGTCCATATTTTTGGAGGGTGCCTCAAGGCTGTCCATATTTTTGGAGGGTGCCTCAAGGCTGTCCATATTTTTGGAGGGTGCCTCAAGGCTGTCCATATTTTTGGAGGGTGCCTCAAGACTGTCCATATTTTTGGAGGGTGCCTCAAGGCTGTCCATATTTTTGGAGGGTGCCTCAAGGCTGTCCATATTTTTGGAGGGTGCCTCAAGGCTGTCCATATTTTTGGAGGGTGCCTCAAGACTGTCCATATTTTTGGAGGGTGCCTCAAGACTGTCCATATTTTTGGAGGGTGCCTCAAGGCTGTCCATATTTTTGGAGGGTGCCTCAAGGCTGTCCATATTTTTGGAGGGTGCCTCAAGACTGTCCATAATTTGGAAGGGTGCCTCAAGACTGTCCATAATTTTGGAGGGTGCCTCAAGACTGTCCATCATTTTGGAGGGTGCCTCAAGACTGTCCATCATTTTGGAGGGTGCCTCAAGACTGTCCATAATTTTGGAGGGTGCCTCAAGACTGTCCATAATTTTTGGAGGGTGCCTCAAGACTGTCCATAATTTTGGAGGGTGCGAATACTTTTTCAAGGTACTGTACTTACCTGATCTGCCAATACTCCCTGCTCAAGACCGGTCCGGCACCCCCACAGTCTTGAGAATGGACTGTTCCGGATACAAGCACGCTCCATAGACAGGAACAGTCCACCACTGAACCGCGGTTTTCAAGAGGATCAGGGAATCAGGGAAGTATGAACTTTGTGCTCACCCCTAGAAAAATAAACAGCAGTTGGCCCAGGCACAGCCCGCCCTGCATGGGGAAAAAATAATATTGGCCGGAGTTGGGCTTTAAGCTTATGAAGGCAACTCACCTGTTTAATGACCTCGGTCTCATTATCATTCTCAAGGAGGAAGATGGGAAAGCTGAAATCCTCGTAGGAGAATCCGGTACCCAGGGGGTTCCATACACTTCCATTGCAATGTGCGTACTGGGAGCCGTGATCGCTGCTGTAAAGGCCTGTCAATCAAGAACAGAAGAGTGCGCGCTTCAATCAATGTTAGAAAAAAACTGCCTTACAAACGGGTTCAGGCAGAACTCAGAAGGAAGGACGGCTTTTCAATGCCACCCGGCTATAAATACACAAAAGGTGGAAATGCTCTTTATTATTGGAGAATTTCACCACTTTAAGACCGGAGGATTTTCCTGCTTAACGTCCAGGCCACTTTTTTCAACTTGGCACTGCGCGACTTTAACTGAAGATTGCGCGGTCATGCAGCGTCGTACCCAAACAAAATTTACGTCCTTTTTTCCCCACAAACAGAGCTTTCTTTTGGTGGTATTTGATCACCTCTGCGCTTTTCATTTTTTGCGATATTAATAAAAAAAAGTGACAATTTTGCAAAAAATTTGACATTTTCTACTTTGACAGTTCAAAAATATCCAATATATTCAATTTTTGTCATATATTTAGGCCAAAATGTATTTAGCTACACGTCTTTGACAAAAAAATTCTCAATGAGCGTATTTTTAACCACTTTAAGACCGGAAGATTTTACCCCATTCCTGACCAGGCCATATTTTGCGATTCGGCACTGCGTTACTTAAACAGACAATTGCGCAGTCGTGCGATGCTGTACCCAAATAAAATGTATGTCCTTTTTTTTGGTGGTATTTGATCACCTCTGCGATTTTTATTTTTTACGCTATAAACAATAAAAGAGCGACAATTTTGAAAAAACATAAAAATTTAATTTTCACATTCTGCTATACGACATTTGCAAAAAAAAAAAGATTAAAAATCAAAATTTTTTAACATTTAGGCCAATTTGTTTTCTGCTACATATTTTTGGTTAAAAAAAAAAAAAAAAAAAAAATCGCAATAAGCGTATTTTGATTGGTTTGCGTCTACTAACTACGGGAAATATTTATGTAATTTTTATTTATTTTTTTTTTTTTACTAGTAATGGCGGCGATTTGCGATTTTTTGCAGGACTGTGACATTGTGATGGACAGATCGGACCCCTGACTGACATTTTTTACACTTTTGGGGGTAACAGTGACATTACTACAGTAATCAGTGCTATAAATATGCACTGTTACTGTAAAAATTACACTGGCAGGGAAGGGGTTAACGCAGTGGGTGATCAAAGTGTTAAATGTGAGCCTAGGGGAGTGATTCTAACTGTGGGGGGGGGGGCGTGGCTTGTGGAATGACCATAGAAACATGTGATCCTATTATAGAAGCTCTAACGAGCAGGGCCCTCTAGTTCCTCCTTTTTTCGAACTGTATTGTAACTGTATTGTCTTCCTTCACATTGTAAAGCGCTGCGCAAACTGTTGGCGCTATATAAGTCCTGTATAATAATAATAATAATAGAAGGATCACAGGCACTCTGTGATCATTCCAGGGAGAAGAACGGTCGGCTGTGTTTACAACATTTGACCATCCTTCTCTCTCAGCGGGGAGCGATCGCGGGTGTCAGGCGGAAATCGGAGCAACCTGACACACGCATCGGCTTCCCCGCTGCCGACTGGGGGCGGGAGGATGCCGCTGGCGGCGCGTGCTCGCCCTCTAGCTGCCACCAAGCAACCGAAGTATCCCTACGTCGGTTTGCCTGGGAGAGCCACACTGCCACAGTAAATATGCAGTAAGCGGTCGGCAAGTGGTTAAACATGTATGCAGAACAAGCTCAACAATTGTGAGCGAAACGCGTAGATCCACAGCTAGATCATATGCCCTATTCATAGGCCATGTGATGCATTTTATGCATATATGGTGATAACTTTTTAGGACTGTGTTCTTTTTTTATATATAAACTTCTTTTGTATTTTGAATAAATATGGAATAATTTCTTTTAACTCCTCTTGTTTTTATATTTTGGGCACATTCAAATCCCCAAATCCAGGGTTGGTTTACACGCCCTATTCCTTCCCTTTTCCCCCCCTCCCCCTTTCCTTTTCCACTTCCATCCCTATGTAATTATTTTTATTTTCCCACCATACCTGGTTATATATACCCAATTTTACATTTTTGAGGGGACGGTGCCAGAATTTTATAGACAGTTTTTTCTCTCCATTCAATTATCATATTACCCTTTTTTTTTTGGGGGGGGGGGGGGTTATCCGTGTATGAATTTACTTTTTTGTTTACCATTAACTATTTATTTTTGCTGAGTTTGCACATACGGAGTTTTGCAACATTGCACAGTTTACTATATGAGATTTATTGTTATATTGGGGTAAGAGCTGCTCATTGCCCAATTGTTCTATTTGCACTTTGCATTAAGACATGCATTTTATTGGTTTGCGTTTTATCATTTACAGCGCGCTCATTCGTTTCGTGTCACTATTTTATGCATTTTTAATATTTTATGATTTTTCTTTGACCCTTTGGTGTCACAGCGTGGTTCACTTTATATAGCACCCTGGCAGTTTATTCTTTGTTTATGAGGTTATTTGGTGCAGCACTATTGTGATTTTGATTGTTTTTTACCCACTTTATGCAGTGTTAGCATAATTAGTGCTTGCAGCCTTTAGACTAGTTCAGGGATCCTCAAACTACGGCCCTCCAGCTGTTGAGGAACTACATGTCCCATGTGGCATTGTAAAACTCTGACATTCACAGACATGACTAGGCATGATGGGAATTGTAGTTCCTGAACAACTGGAGGGCCATAGTTTGAAGACCCCTGGACTAGTTAGTCCAGTGATGGGGAACCTTGGCACCCCCAGATGTTTTGGAACTACATTTCCCATGATGCTCATGTGCACCCTGCAGTGTAGTTGAGCCCTATGGGAAATGAAGCTCCAAAACATCTGGGGTGCCAAGGTTCGCCATCACTGAGTTAGACTTTACCACTAGTTTAGGTGTTGGTTGCGCTGATCCTTTGAGGCTTTATTTTTTAACTATCACTTGAAAACTGACCGTCCGCTCTAAAAAAAGGGGTACCGGGGTGACACCTCTGGCTTCAGGCATCACCCCAGTATAACCACTTCCACAAAGTGATGTACAGGTACAGGATTTTGTGTGAAGTGGTTAATACTGTAGACCAGGGGGTGTCAAACTCAATTTATTCGTGGGCCGCATCAGCATTGTGATTGCCCTTGTATCTGTAAGACTGGATGTCCAGAGCACCCCCTACCCTTACAGACGTCAAGAGTTGTGTTGGAGCTGGAGAGAGTCCAGAGAATGGCAACTAAACTAATTAGGGGATTGGAGGACCTTAATTATGGGGAGCGTCTGCAATCGCTTGATTAATTCTCCCTGGGGAAGAGACGTCTGAGAGGGGACATGATAGCAATTTATAAATACCTCAATGGTGATCTCAGCATAGAAAATAAGCTATTCAGTCGAAGGGATTGCATGAGGACTCGAGGAGAAGAGTTTTAACCTCAGGCAACGCAGGGGGTTCTTTACTGTTAGGGCTACAAGATTGTGGAATTCTCTACCACAAGAGGTGGTTTCTGCGGGAAGTATGGTGGCTTTCAAAAGACTCTTAGATGTACATCTCAAGGATCAGAACATTCAGGGGTATGTGAGATGATTACAGCCACACACACCTACACAGGTTGAACTGGATGGACTATTGTCTTTATTCAACCTCACCTACTATGTAACTATGCAAGAGCCTCCCCACCATCAGACATTGAGTCCCCCCACCCTCCCTTACATCACAGTGCAACCCCCTTATCTTGTGCTGCTGCTGGGATGAAGCTGTAGGCATTGCTGGAAAGCAAAAAAAGTACAGGGTCTGGAGGAGGACCAGGAGCTCTCCTGCAGCTGCAGGAGAGGTGCAAGGGCCACATGAAACACCCTGGAAGGCCCGGATTCAGCCCGCGGGCCTTGTGTCTGACACATGTGCTGTAGACTTACCGAAGCCATCATTGGGGCACTGAACATCTAAAGAGAAGCCTTCCGGAGGGGGCTTGGCGTAGGTGACCGCTATCCCAGAGACACGAGAGCTGCCCTTCAGCTTCTGGAGTGTGTCCCTGCGGAGGAAAAAATTTTTTTTGCAGCATAAACAGATGTCAGAAACATGAAATTATATAATAATAAATATCGCTGCTAATTATAATGGTTTAGCCAATTATATAAAAAAACATGTGTGTAAAATCTTTTAGTTCATCACGTCTTACTTGTTAAATAAGTTGCCTTCGAGCAGAACCATGTAGGGTGGCGTAGGGCCGGTCTCTAGAACCCAGGGCAGATCCTCTTCCTTCTCCACCAAGTGGATAACCCCCGTGTCCCCATTCCTGGAAGCTGAAACACAAGAAAACTTCACAGAGCAAGGCCAACCAATGAAGAGCTCACAAGAGATTTTAGGGATTGGGTCATCGTCTACTTGGCAGGACGGGCAAATAATATTTTCAGAGCAGAAATTGTTGTGTGCGGAAAACTGCATCAAAACCCCTCACAGACTTATAAGAGACCAACATAGTAAAAAGTCATTTTTATTATTGGATTATAAAAATATATAGAAAAAACATCCAAACATTCCCTCCGTCTAGAGAAAAAGATTCACATAAAAACCGACACCCGTTACATCACAATAGTATGGCGAATGTGCGGCCACCTGGAGCGATTCATCAGGCTGGCGGCCATAACATTATGTGTGACCACCTAACGTGTTTCCGACTCATACTGCGGAGTCTTCAGAGGTGCAGCAGTGAGTACTGTTATTTTCTAGAACAGAAATACAGTATCTCACAAAAGTAAGTACACCCCTCACATTTTTGTAAATATTTTATTCTATCTTTTCATGTGACAACACTGAAGAAATGACACTTTGCTACAATGTAAAGTAGTGAGTGTACAGCTTGTATAACAGTGTAAATTTGCTGTCCCCTCAAAATAACTCAACACACAGCCATTAATGTCTAAACCGCTGGCAACAAAAGTGAGGACACCCCTAAGTGACAATGTCCAAATTTTTTTCCAATTAGCCATTTTCCCTCCCCGGTGTCATGTGACTCGTTAGTGTTACAAGGTCTCAGGTGTGAATGGGGAGCAGGTGTGTTAAATTTGGTGTTATCGCTCTCACTCTCTCATACTGGTCACTGGAAGTTCAACATGGCTCCTCATGGCAAAGAACTCTCTGAGGATCTGAAAAAAATAATTGTTGCTCTACATAAAGATGGCCTAGGCTATAAGAAGATTGCCATGACCCTGAAACTGAGCTGCAGCACGGTGGCCAAGACCATACAGCGGTTTAACAGGCCTCACCATGGTCAAAGATGAGTGCACGTGCTCAGCGTCATATCCAGAGGTTGTCTTTGGGAAATAGACGTATGAGTGCTGCCAGCATTGCTGCAGAGGTTGAAGGGGGGGGAGGGTCAGCCTGTCAGTGCTCAGACCATACGCCGCACACTGCATCAAATTGGTCTGCATGGCTGTCGTCCCAGAAGGAAGCCTCTTCTAAAGATGATGCACAAGAAAGCCTGCAAACAGTTTGCTGAAGACAAGCAGACTAATGCCCCATACACACGTGCAGATTATCTGCAGACTTTTGTCTGCAGACTTACCTTTTCTATGTAGTGCAAGGGCCTGCCGGATTGCATACAAATTGAAGGTGTTTAGGTTTGACCTCATATTATATGGTTTTGGTAAGTCTGCAGACAAAAGTCTGCAGATAATCTGCACGTGTGTATGGGGCATAAGGACATGGATTACTGGAACCATCTCCTGTGCTCTGATGAGACCAAGATAAACATATTTGGTTCAGATGGTGTCAGGCGTGTGTGGTGGCAACCAGGTGAGGAGTACAAAGACAAGTGTGTCTTGCCTACAGTCAGGCATGGTGGTGGGAGTGTCATGGTCTGGGGCTGCATGAGTGCTGCCGGCACTGGGGAGCTACAGTTCATTGAGGGAACCATGAATGCCAACATGTACTGTGACATACTGAAGCAGAGCATGATCCCCTCCCTTCAGAGACTGGGCCGCAGGGCAGTATTCAAACATGATAACGACCCCAAACACCTCCAAGACGACCACTGCCTTGCTAAAGAAGCTGAGGGTAAAGGTGATGGACTGGCCAAGCATGTCTCCAGACCTAAACCTTATTGAGCATCTGTGGGGCATCCTCAAACAGAAGGTGGAGGAGCGCAAGGTCTCTAACATCCACCAGCTCTGTGATGTCATCATGGAGGAGGGGAAGAGGACTCCAGTGACAACCTGTGAAGCTCTGGTGAACTCCATGCCCAAGAGGGTTAAGGCAGTGCTGGAAAATAATGGTGGCCACACAAAATATTGTCACTTTGGGCCCAATTTGGAGATTGTCACTTAGGGGTGTACTGACTTTTGTTGCCAGCGGTTTAGACATTAATGGCTGTGTGTTGAGTTATTTTGAGGGGACAGTAAATTTACACTGTTATACAAGCTGTACACTCACTACTTTACATTGTAGCAAAGTGTCATTTCTTCAGTGTTGTCACATGAAAAGATAGAATAAAATATTTACAAAAAATGTGAGGGGTGTACTTACTTTTGTGAGATAATGTATTTGTGTTCTAGAAAATAACAGTACTCACTGCTGCACCTCTGAAGACTCCACAGTGTTAGTCGGAAACATGTTAGGTGGTCACAGATAATGTTATGGCCGCCAGCCTGATGAATCGCTACCGGCGGCCGCACATTCTGTGATGTAACCGGTGCCGGCTTTTATTTGTATCTTTTCTCTAGAGGGATGGAATGTTTGTATCTTTTTTCTTTATATTTTTATAATCCAATAATAAAAATAACTTGTTGGTCTGTCCTATGAGGGGGTTTTTGATGCAGTTTTCCGCACACAACAATTTGTGCTCTTTCAATAATATATTGGACATGGCAGAGCCTCCTCCTTACCACGTGCCGAGCCTCCGAATAAATAGTTTATAATGTCTAGAGGGAACTATCAGCATTGGATACAGGTAATTCCCTCTAGCGTTCTCTAGAATAGTTGTAGGGAAAGGGGGGAGGGGCCTTACACTGGCAGCCAATCTGATGAGTAGCGTTGAGGAGTCGGACGCAGGGAGACGTGCTGTTCAGTGGGATATAAATCTTCCTCTCCACAGAGTTCCCCCGGCACACACCTGAGAGATACAAATACAATTGTTAATCATTTCTAAAAATATATCCCCATCCCCTCCCCCAACACAAACCCAACTTCCAGCCTGGCCAATCAAACGGCAGAAGGTTTTCGTTTTCTTTTTGTATATAGGGTTACAGGACCTCAGATCACATCGGAACTAATGGCCGGAGAAGAGAACTGAGGCCAATGCTGGGATGTTTTCCGGAAACTATGTACAGCCCCCTGCCGGCCCCTCCCACCAGCCACGATCTGCCTGCATTGCATAGAGAAGCCCAGAGACCTGGTGATGACATCACTGGCTCTAAAATAAGGGGGTCACTGGTCACATGACCGGCATCAATAATAATCACTGGTCACATGATCGGCATCAATAATAATCACTGGTCACATGACCGGCATCAATAAAAATCACTGGTCACATGATCGGCATCAATAATAAATCACTGGTCACATGACCGGTATAAATAATAATCACTGGTCACATGACCGGCATCAATAATAATCACTGGTCACATGATCGGCATCAATAATAATCACTGGTCACATGACCGGCATCAATAATAATCACTGGTCACATGATCGGCATCAATAATAAACACTTGTCACATGGCCGGTATAAATAATAAACACTTGTCACATGGCCGGTGTTCCGTGAGAATTACCTACCCGTGGGAAAAACCTACCCTCGTCACTTCCGGTTTACGAAAGTGTCTGTAACGCCGCGGAATTACATTAAAAGAGCTCGCCAGAAATATCATGTGATCTCCACTGCTATCCCTGACACTTCCCTGGTCTTGTCTACTAAATATAAAACCGGCGGCGGCTGTATGACAACATAAATCACGGAGCCGCCAGCCGCTTTTATATTTTTTTAGACAAGATCAGGGAAGTGACAGGGCAAGGAGCGGAGCTTACTCATATTGCAGTACAGCTGTTTTAATGTACCCGCCGCGATGGTAGGTTTTTTCCACGGAAGAGTCATCATTTCAGACTAGTGCGCATGCGCACTAGGGGCTGTGAGCATGCGCACTGCCAGGGTAGGTTTTTCTCATGGGGTAGGTAATTCTCACGGAACACCGGTATAAATAATAAACACTGGTCACATGACCGGCATCAATAATAATCACTAATCACATGACCGGCATCAATAATTAACACTGGTCACATGATCGGCATCAATAATAATCACTGATCACATGACCGGCATCAATAATAATCACTGATCACATGACCGGCATCAATAATAATCACTGGTCACATGACCGGCATCAATAATAATCACTGGTCACATGGCCAGTATATAGAAATGATGATGGAGGAATGGAGGGACTCCTCTATGAGCAGCAGAGAGCCCAGGGACTCCTCTTAGTAATGAAGAGTGGTCACATGATGGATATTTTAGGGATAGACCCATAATCATTAAGTATACCGATATGTACTTTTCCTGATATATCGCTATCGGCCCCCCGGAACGGGCTGATATTTTTGTGACGTCATTCTGCCTTCTTAGGCCGCCTCCCTTGCCTTGGACAGCCTCGTCTGGAGTCGGGAATAGTCTCACAGGAGTGTATCACAGCCATACACCCACCCACAGCAGCCCGGTGCCAACCAGCCACCCACATCTACAGTCCATGTACCAGCGAGCCACCCACCACTGGGTACCAGACAGCCACCCACCCACAGACAGGGTGCCAGCCACCCACATCTACAGTCCATGTACCAGCCAACCACCCACAGCCCCAGTGCCAGCCAGCCACCCACATCTACAGTCCATGTACCAGCCACCCACCACAGGCTACCAGACAGCCAGCCACCCACAGACAGGGTGTCAGCCACCCACATCTACAGTCCATGTACCAGCGAGCCAGCCACCACTGGGTACCAGACAGCCAGCCACCAACAGGGTGTCAGCCAGCCACCACAGGCCCTGTACCAGCCACCCACCCACCACAGGGTGCCAAACATCCAGCCAGCTACCCACAGGGTGGCAGCCAGCCAGCCACCGACCATAGGGTACCAGACAGCCAGCCACCCACCACACGGTGCCAGCCAGCCAGCTACCACAGGGAGCCAGCCACCCGCAGGCCCTCTATCAGCCACCCACAGCCCCTGTGCCAGCCACCCACCCATCATAATGTGCCAGCCAGCCACCCACCACAGGGTGCCAGACAGCCACCCACAGCCCCTGTGCCAGACAGCCACCCACCATAACGTGCCAGCCATTAAGCATTAAACGAAAATTAACATGTTCAGTACCAGATTTGTGTCAAAAATTGTCTTTATTTTTTAAAACTTTAAATGTACAAAATATCAGCCGATACATTGTGACCAAAATATCGATATCAGCCCTGAAAAAAACACATGGGTCTGTCCCTAATATATATATATATAAAACAGAGGAATGGAGGGACTCCTCTGTGAGCAGTAGAGAGCCCAGACTCCTCTTAGTAATGAAGAGTGGTCACATGACAATATATATATATATATATATATATATATATATATAATAGAGGAATGGAGGGTCTCCTCTGAGCAGTAGAGAGCCCAGGGACTCCTCTTAGTGATGAAGAGTGGTCACATGACAATATATATATATATATATATATATAATAGAGGAATGGAGGGACTCCTCTGAGCAGCAGAGAGCCCAGGGACTCCTCTTAGTAATACACACTGGTCACATGACAGTATATATATATATATATAACAATAACAGAGGAATGGAGGGTCTCTCTCTCTCCAGGGGGCTCCTCTCGGTGAAGTCTCAGTTCTCAGGCTGCAGGCAGAGAACTCATCACGTGACTCCGCCCCTCCAGGCGGTAAGGGAACCATAGATCACAGAGCCCAGCCGGTCACATGACCCGGTGACATTACCGCTCATTATCCCCCCAGTTCTCTCTCCCCCCACTCGGTAGACTCGCTCACCGGTCAGCAGCACCAGGGAGAGCCCCAGCAAGACACCGGCCGCCGCCATCATCTCCAGCCGCTCCACTTCCGCCCTGCCCCGAGGCCCATTGTGGCCTTCTTCCGCCAGCACTTGGCTCCACTTCCGCCAGGTCTTCGGCCGGGTTAGTGGGCGGGGGCTGCGGAGCTCTGGCTGTGTGGGCGGACCCGGACGCTGTGGCTGTGTGGGTGGGGTCGGTGCGGAATGGTTGGGAGGGCGGTGCTAAGCCGCGCATGCTCAGAGAGGGTGGGCCGGAGCTTTGGGTCCAACGCGGCACTTCCGGGACAGAGTGGGCTGACGTGTGACGGGAGGCCGGGGAGATGCTGACCAAGTTCGAGACCAAGTCTGCCCGGGTGAAGGGTAAGGGGGACCCCCTGGGGGTGAGGGGACACATATTATTGGAGGGGGGGGGACATTGAGCCCCTATACAGGCTGAATGGGGGGGAGGGGAATGTGTGCTGGGCCCCTGAGGAACCACAAGGCCCAGCCTCGCCCATTCACTGTCATTGTGGGACTTGTAGTTCCTCAGGAAGGTTACAGGCCTCATCCTGGGGGGGCCTGGCAGCCAATCGGAGCGATCGGAAATTTCCAACCTGTTTTATGTGATTCTGACAACAATGTAACTTTCTGCTTTTATATTTATTTTTATTCATTTATTTAAAACAAAAAATCCAATGAAGTACAGCTGCACCATTTTACTTTGCTACAAAGTTACACTGTACAGTCCTAGTGATCACTGGGGGGAGACTGAGGAAATGCTCCTCCTGCCTGCAGCAGACGGATGACATCAATTCATTCTATCCTAGACAAGATGGGGGGGGGGGGATGTTAAAACAATTCCTCAATATCCCAGCCACCTCTATAGAGCCCCCCTTGCACAGAATGGGCCCCCCCCCTTGCACAGAATGGGCCCCCCCCCTTGCACAGAATGGGCCCCCCCCCTTGCACAGAATGGGCCCCCCCCCTTGCACAGAATGGGCCCCCCACACTGCACAGAATGGGCCCCCCACACTGCACAGAATGGGCCCCCCCCCTGCACAGAATGGGCCCCCCCCCTGCACAGAATGGGCCCCCCCTGCACAGAATGGGCCCCCCATTGCACCTAGTGGGCCCCCCGCTGCACAGAATGGGCCCCAACGGTGCAGCCAGCACCTCCAACACACAGCCCTGGAGTGAGTATCTATAATAATGCTCATAGAGGGAAGTGTTAGCCGTGTGACCATACTGACCAATGAGAAGCTCTGTTTTATTCTTGGAATCCTTATTATAGGAAGCAGCCTCACATGGCACTTCTGATTGGTCAGCACGGTCACATGGCTACACTGACCAATGAGCACTGCCACTGCGAGCGTTCTGATGGATCCTCACTCTGGAGCTGTGTATTGGGGGTACGGCTATGTGCGGGGACTTTCATTTTCTATGAGGAGGGGGGCAGCCCAATATCTGATCCCAGAGAAAGTCCGTGCTGCCAGCCTCACAATTAGGGCAACATATTGGAGCCTCGCGGGGGGCGTCATAAATTAGGAGCCGGGGGGGGGGGGGGGGACATCCTCTCCTGGGAACCTAGCAGGGGACGTTGTGGCGCAGGAGTCTCGCGGTTGACATCATCACGTGGGGGGCTCACAGCGAACATCATTACATGGGAGCCCCGCAAGGAATGTCATCATGTGGGAGCCTCGAGTGGGATGTCATTACATGGGGGGGCTCACAGCGAACATTATGTGGGAGCCCCCCAAGGAAGGTCATAATGTAGGAGCCTCGCGGGTATCCTCCTCACAGCGAACATCATTACATGGGAGCCTCGCAGAGAATGTCCTCGCAGGGAACCTCATCACGTGGGAACCTCAGGGGGACATCCTCAGGTGACGTCCTGGGGGTGGGGGGGGCTCACAGCAACAATCATTATGTGCAAGCCTCACAGGGAACATCATCACATGGGAGCCCCAGGGGGATCCTCCTCACATGGGGTCTCACAGTGAACATTGTCCTCGCGTGGGAGCCTTGTGGGCCTTGTCCTCGCGTTGGAGCCTCAGGGGGTACGTCATCATGTGGGAGCCTCAGGGGGACATCCTCGGGTGACATCCTGGGGGGGGGGGGGGGCTCACAGCGACCATCATTACGTGGGAGCCTTGGAAGAAACATCATCATGTGGGAGCCTCGCAGGGAATGTCATCACATAGGAGCCCCAGGGGGATCCTCCTCACGTGGGGGGGGGCTCACAGCGAACATCGTTACGTGGGAGCCTCGTGGGCAACGTCCTCACATGGGAGCCTCGCAGGGAACAGCATCACGTGGGAACCTCAAGGGGACGTCCTCCCATGGGAGCCACGCGGGCAACCTCAGGTAATGTCATCGGGGGGGGGGGGGGCTTACAGCGAACATCATTATATGGGGGGCCCCAAGGGGACGTCCTCACGTGGGGGGCTCAAGGTGAACATCGTTACATGGGAGCCCCGCGGGCATTGTCCTCGCATGGGAGCGAGGGGGACGTCATCACTTGGGAACCTTTGGGGCAACATGGGAACCTTTTTGGGGGGACGTCCTCACGTGGGAACCTTTTTGGGGGGACGTCCTCACGTGGGAACCTTTTTGGGGGGACGTCCTCACGTGGGTGGGAACCTTTTTGGGGGGACGTCCTCACGTGGGTGGGAACCTTTTTGGGGGGACGTCCTCACGTGGGTGGGAACCTTTTTGGGGGGACGTCCTCACGTGGGTGGGAACTCTTTTGGGGGGGACATCCTCAGGTGGGTGGGAACCTTTTTTGGGGGGGGGGGCGTCCTCATGTGGGAACCTAGCGCAGAAGCCATAGGGGGGGCATCATTACGTGGGAGAGAGCGTCCTTGCAGGGGGACGCCATCACATGCCAAACCGAGGGAGTTCTGTGGGGCCCCAAATGTTGCTCTCGTTGTGATGTGATTGTGAAGATGGCGGAAGCAGACAGCTGTCTAAAGACCACTCTGTACACAGCGACCATCGAATGGATCAGCCGCCCAACATGGCTATTTATCCATTTCTGTTCATAAACAGCACTGGGGACCACCAATCCCCCATTGATAGATGGACCACGCTATGAATGGGATTCCTTGTTTATCTCCCTGAATTCAGCAATAAAGAATGCTGATGGAGGGTTTTTATTTCTGTATATTGTGAGATGTCAGGGATGTAAACATGCAAATTTACTGACAGCTCCTCTGTAATCTTCCTTTCTCTGTCAGGCCTGAGCTTCCACCCTAAGCGCCCATGGGTCCTCACCAGTCTGCACAACGGCGTCATCCAGCTGTGGGATTACCGCATGTGTACCCTCATAGACAAGTTTGATGAACATGACGGTAAGAAACCATTTATCCCGTATCCTGCCAGAGGGGCAAACCCTTCAATAATGGATCAGCCACTCCCTGAGCCGGGGGCTTCCCTTTGTGGGCTAGGCAGGAAAGATGCAATTTTTTTGGGGAAAAAATACACTTTTTTTTAAATTAAGAAAACAGTAAAGTTAGCCCATTTTTTTTTTCTATAATGTGAAAGATAATGTTACGCCAAGTAAATAGATACCCAACATGTCATGCTTCAAAATTGCGCACGCTCGCGGAATGGCGACAAACTCTGGTACTTAAAAATCCCCATAGACGACACTTTAAAAATTTATACAGGTTACCATCTTAGAGTTACAGAGGAGGTCTAGGCCTAGAATTGTTGCTCTCACTCCAACGATCGCGGCGATACCTCACATGTGTGGTTTGAACACCGTTTACATATGTGGGCGCGACTAGCGTATGCTTTTGTGCGTGAGCGAACAGGGACGGAGCGCTTTAATTTTTTTCTTTTTGTTTTCCTATTTATCTTTTATTTTTACACTACTTTTTTTTTTTTAAATAATTTTTTGATCATTTTTATTCCTATTACAAGGAATGTTAGCAATCCTTGTAATAGAAATAAGCAGGACAGGACCTCTTTATTGTGAGATCTGGGGTCAAAAAGACCTCACATCTACACTAAAAAAAAATCCTATTTATTTTATCTTTTATTTTTACGCTTTATTTTTTATTTATTTATTTTTTTATAATTTTTTGATCACTTTTATTCCTATTATAAAGAATGTAAACATCCGTTGTAATATAAATAAGCAGGACAGGACCTCTTTAATGTGAGATCTGGGGTCAAAAATACCTCACATCTCACATCTACACTAAAAAAGTTTTTCTTATTTATTTTATTTTTACACTTTTTTTTTTTTTATACTTTTTTTGATCATTTTTATTCCTATTACAAGGAATGTAAACACCCCCTGTAATAGAAATAATTAGGACAGGTCCTCTTTAATGTGAGATCTGGGGTCAAAAAGACCTCACATCTACACTAAAAAAGAAAAAGAAAAATCATTTTTTTCATGATGGAAAAAAAATGGGCTCTTTAAATCCGTTGCTATGACGTCGTTCCAGTCCTCCAAGGCCATAGAGTGGAGTGGGGGCCATGTTGCCATCACTCGACTTCCTGCCTGAGGGGACAGCAAACCGGATCATTTTCCCCGCTACCGGCGGATCCGGTAAGCAGGGAAAACAACCAGGGGGGGGGGACCTCTCCCGCCGCCCATAAGGGTGACAACGTGGTGAATCCACCACTGGGACCACCCTTATGTTAAAGTGGACCACCCGCACTTTAAAAAAAATACCGGTGTTATGGCTGCTATCTGCTGTCATAATCCCAGTATTTAACGTCAAAGTAGTGACCCCCAAACTGCGGCGGGCGTTCCGGAAGTGGTTGAGCTGGGATGTACGTTCTTTAATAAGAACATTATTTTTTATGAAGTTCTTATGGGTAAAGTTCCGCTTTGCCTTTTTTTTTTGGTGCCCCGTGTGAGGATATTTCAAACATTTTTTGGTGCCTATCTTTATAAGTTCTATCTGTAATGTGTGGCGGTATCTCATTTCCACAAATGATTATTTGATTTTCTCTCTAGGCCCGGTCCGTGGTATTGATTTTCATAAACAGCAGCCTCTGTTTGTCTCTGGAGGAGATGACTACAAAATCAAGGTTAGTGTTTTGTCTTCTTGTGTGCCGTGTGTTTCAAACCACCGATTTTAAAGTGAAGCTCCACCCAAAAGTTCTGCTTTAAGGACTTGTCCCCTGCTCCTCTTGAAGAATTGGCATTTGGGGGGGGAGCAGGTATCCGAATTTGACAGGTAAACGCTCCTGTGCTAAGGTGTGCTAAGTAAGATACACTGTGATGTCAATAGCACAAAACAGACCTCTCCTTGAGGTTTCCCAAAAAAAGGAGTTAAATGCACTTACAAGACAGTTGTAATCTGGAATCATGAATTGGAAAGATAAGCCGGCCAGCTATAAACACAGAACCCGTCCTTCCAGGATCTCCAACACGCGGTGACGTCAGCACATCGCACTGCCCCAGGACGACATCTGTGACGAAACGTGTCAGGTCCGCGACGTGCTGACGTAACTGCGTATAGGAGATCCTGGACGAACAGGTGCTGTGTTTGTAGCCGGCCAGCTTATCTTTCTAATTCATGATTCCAGTTTACTACTGTCTTGTAAGTGCAATTAACTCCTTTTTCCAATAAACTCTCATACGTTACTACACTATGGCGTATCTCTTATTCTATCTTTTGGGGAATATCTTGTAACAAGCTGTCAATCACTTTGAGAAACATCAAGGAGAGGTCCATTTTGTGCTTTTGACTTCACAGTGTATCTTAGCACACTTCCAGCCTTGTTGACCCTTGTGATCTCTTTTTTCTGGTATGCAGGTCATCTGAGTGTTGGCAGACACGGTTTTATGGTGGTGGCATACTATTTTGCACGGTTCAACTTGGATTTGAATACTTTATGGTTAGACTTAAAAGTAATAGGCCAAAAAGTGATATGATATAAGTCCAACCATAAAGTATTTAAATCCAAGTTAAACCGTGCAAAATAGTACGCCAACACTCAGTTGACCAGCTTACCAGAAAGAAGAGGCCACAAGAGGTCAACAACGCTGGAAGCGTGCTAAGATACACTGTGATGTCAATAGCACAGAAAAAAAAGGATCTCTCCTTGATGTTTCTCAAAGCAATGGACAGCTTGTCACAAGGTATTCCCCAAACAATATAATAGGAGATACGCCATAGTGTAGTAACGTATGAGAGTTAATTGCACTTACAAGACAGTAGTAATCTGGAATAATGAATTGGAAAGACAAGCCGGCCGGCTACAAACACAGCACCCGTCCTTCCAGGATCTCCAACACGTGGTGACGTCAGCACGTCGCCGATCCAATGCGTTTCGTCATAGATGACGTTGTCCTGGGGCACCGCGACGTGCTGACGTCGCCGCGTGTTGGAGATCCTGGATGAACGGGTGGTTTGTTTCTAATTCATGATTTCAGATTACTACTGTCTTGTAAGTGCATTTAACTCCATTTTCCAATGAACTCTCATACGTTACTACACTATGGCGTATCTCCTATTCTATCTTTTGGGGAATACCTTGGGACAAGCTGTCCATCGCTTTGAGAAACATCAAGGAGAGATACTTTTTTTGTGCTATTGACATCACAGTGTATCTTAGCACACTTCCAGTGTTTTTGACCCTTGTGATCTCTTCTTTCTGGTAAGCAGGTCATCTGAATGTTGGCGGACACGGTTTTATGGGGGTGGCATACTATTTTGCACGGTTCAACTTGGATTTGAATACTTTATGGTTGGACTTAAAAGTAATAGGCCAAAGTGATATGGTATAAGTCCAACCATAAAGTATTCAAATCCAAGTTGAACCGTGCAAAATAGTATGCCACCACCACAAAAAAACTGTGTTCGCCAACACTCCGATGACCTGCTTACCAGAAAGAAGAGACCACAAGAGGTCAACAACGCTGGAAGTGTGTTAAGATACACTGTGATGTCAATAGCACAGAAACAAGGATCTCTCCTTGATGTTTCTCAAAGCGATGGACAGCTTGTCGCAAGGTATTCCCCAAAAGATAGAATAGGAGATTTGCTATAGTGTAGTAACATATGAGAGATTATTGAAAAAAAAAAAAAAACGAGTTGAATGCACTTACAAGACAGTAGTTATCTGGAATCATGAAGTAGAAAGATAAGCCGGCTGGCTACAAACCCAGCACTCGTTCGTCTGGGATCTCCTACACGCGGTGACGTCAGCACGTCGCAAATCCGGCACGTTTCATCACAGATGACGTCGTCTTGGGGCACCGCGACGTGCTGACGTCACCGCGTGTTGGAGATCCTGCATGAATGGGTGGTTTGTTTCTAATTCATGATTCCATATTACTACTGTCTTGTAAGTGCAATTAACTCCTTTTTCCAATGAACTCTCATACGTTACTATACTATAGCGTATCTCCTATTATATCTTTTGGGGAATACCTTGTGACAAGCTGTCCATTGCTTTGAAAAACATCAAGGAGAGATACTTTTTTTGTGCTATTGACTTCACAGTGTATCTTAGCACACTTCCAGCGTTGTTGACCCTTGTGATCTCTTTCTGGTAAGCAGGTCATCTGAGTGTTGGTGGACACGGTTTTATGGTGGTGGCATACTATTTTGCACGGTTCAGCTTGGAAATGAATACTTTATGGTTGGACTTTAAAAAGTAATGGTCCAAAAAGTGATATGATATAAGTCCAACCATAAAGTATTGTAAAACCGTGCAAAATAGTATGCCACCACCATAAAACCGTGTCTGCCAACACTTAGATGACCTGCTTACCAGAAAGAAGAGATCACAAGGGTCAACAACGCTGGAAGTGTGCTAAGATACACTGTGATGTCAATAGCACAAAACAGACCTCTTCTTGATGTTTCTCAAAGCGATGGACAGCTTGTCACAAGGTATTCTCCAAAAGATTGGAGATACGCCATAGTGTAGTAACGTATGAGAGTTTTATTGAAAAAAAAAAAAAAAGAGTTAAATGCACTTACAAGACAGTAGTAATCTGGAATCATGAATTAGAAAGATAAGCCGGCTGGCTATAAACACAGCACCCGTTCGTCCGGGATGTCCTACATGCGGCAGCACGTCGCAAACACGGCACGTTTCGTCCCAGATGACGTCGTCCTGGGGCACCACGACGTGCTGACGTCACCGCATGTTGGAGATCCTGGAAGGATGGGTGCTATGTTTGTAGCCAGTCTGCTTATCTTTCCAATTCATGATTCCAGATTACAACTGTCTTGTAAGTCTTGTAAGTGCATTTCACTCCTTTTTTGAGAAACATCAAGGAGAGGTCAGTTTTGTGCTACTGACATCACAGTGTATCTTAGCCACACTTCCAGCGTTGTTGACCCTTGTGGTCTCTTCTTTCTGGTAAGCAGGTCACCCGATTGTTGGCGGACACGGTTTTATGGTGGTGGCATACTATTTTGCACGGTTTAACTTGGATTTGAATACTTTATGGTTGGACTTGTACCATATCACTTTTTGAACTATTAGTTTTTGTTTAGATATCACTATTTTTTTGGTGTTTGTTTGCATCACAAAATTTCATCACAATAATGTTTTGATTTCAAGTTTAGCGCAACCTATTTTTTGCATATGCTTATCTCAGTATAACTGTGATGAGCGCCTAAGCAGACTTTCTCGGATAGCGATATACCCTGCAAGACACTTATTTTGTAATTGATTTTCAGGTTTCAATCATTCGAATTCTGGCTTCCGTTTGGCATTGCGGGGTTATAGTCCTGGGTCACAGACTCTCTAGAGCAGTGATGGTGAACTTTGGCACCCCAGATATTTTGGAACTACATTTCCCATGATGCTCATGCACTCTGCAGTGTTGAGTTGAGCATCATGGGAAATGTAGTTCCAAAACATCTGGGTTGCCAAGGTTCGCCATCACTCATCTAGGAGCTTAGTCCTTTGTCATGATCCAACATTAGGATACAAGAGCAGTCAGGTCCCGGTGTGCCCTGGCAGGAAATTATCTAAATTTTTTTGTTTTTTTTTTCTTTCTTTTTTCCACCGCAGGTCTGGAATTATAAACTCAGACGCTGTCTGTTCACCCTGCTGGGTCACCTGGATTATATCCGCACCACTTTCTTCCATCATGTGAGTAGGGAGATCACTAAACGGACTATTACCTAATAAGACTGCCTCAATAAGGAATGGCCTGTGAGCCATGTTGTGGCACATGAGCCAGTTGTTGGTAATACAGAACATGAATAAATAGTTTGCATTTGGGCAGAGACTTCCTCAGAGAACTCTTCAACATTTCCAGATACTTGGAAGGTTAGCGTGAAGAAGAGTAAAACCACAGCACAGGAGGAGTCTTGTATGTGAGGGAAGGGGGGGGGGGGGGAGTCATGTCTATAAGGGTGGAAGCTGACAGTCGCAGCCTTAAGGGTCAAGGGGATTAAGGCAGTAAAATATTTGGGGGTTTACCATTTATTAACCAGTTGCTCACCTGTAGGACGTCCATGGACATCCTCAGGTTTCAGTGGTTATACCGGCATGATCACTGGTAGCGCTTTGGCCTTTATACCTTTATCCGGTTGCAATATACCGGGATGCCTACACCTATCAATCTTTTTCAACCGGAGATTCCCAGTAATGCAGAAGTGATCCGAGTGGCTGATTTGCTACCTCGGATCACTTCTGCGGGAGGTCGTCCCCCCCCCCCCCCCCCCCCCCTCCTGCCGCTGGCTCTGCCTTTCCCGGGTACTCCTGTCCCATCGAGAAGCCCGGGAGCGATGTGGCGATGGCTGCCCTGTACAGAGGAACCTAACATCATTCCTCTCTCTGTAACCCTGGAAACTGGGAGCGACGAGTAGCTTGTCACTTCCAGATCCGCCCCTTCGTTTACCTGGCCACAGCTGATTAAATCGATCTATGTCTGATATGCTTCAAGGGAGGCTAGGGGAGAGGTTTGGGGTCTAATAGATGTTGTTCGTCCCTTGCGATAGCGATAAAGTACAAAAAAATAGATATTGATATATATGGATAGAGAGAGGGATAGAGAGAGGGATGGATAGAGATAGAGAGAGGGATAGAGAGAGGGATAGAGATAGAGAGAGGGATGGATAGAGATAGAGAGAGGGATGGATAGAGAGAGGGATGGATAGAGATAGAGAGAGGGATGGATAGAGATAGAGAGAGGGATGGATAGAGAGAGGGATGGATAGAGATAGAGAGAGGGATGGATAGAGAGAGGGATGGATAGAGAGAGGGATGGATAGAGATAGAGAGAGGGATGGATAGAGATAGAGAGAGGGATGGATAGAGATAGAGAGGGGGATGGATAGAGATAGAGAGGGAGATAGGGATAGAGAGAGGGATGGAGAGGGATAGAGATGGAGAGGGATAGAGATGGAGAGGGATAGAGATGGAGAGGGATAGAGATGGAGAGGGATAGAGATGGAGAGGGATAGAGATGGAGAGGGATAGAGATGGAGAGGGATAGAGATGGAGAGGGATAGAGATGGAGAGGGATAGAGATGGAGAGGGATAGAGATGGAGAGGGATAGGGATGGAGAGGGATAGGGATGGAGAGGGATAGGGATGGAGAGGGATAGGGATAGAGAGAGGGATAGAGAGAGGGATAGAGAGAGGGATAGAGAGAGGGATAGAGAGAGGGATAGAGAGAGGGAGAGGGATAGGGAGAGGGATAGAGAGAGGGATAGAGAGAGGGATAGATAGGGATAGAGAGAGGGATGGATAGGGATAGAGAGAGGGATAGGGATAGAGAGAGGGATAGGGATAGAGAGAGGGATAGAGAGAGGGATAGGGATAGAGAGAGGGATAGATAGGGATAGAGAGAGGGATAGATAGGGATAGAGAGAGGGATGGATAGAGAGAGGGATGGATAGGGATAGAGAGAGGGATAGGGAGAGGGATAGGGAGAGGGAGAGGGATAGGGAGAGGGAGAGGGATAGGGAGAGGGATAGAGAGAGGGATAGGGATAGAGAGAGGGATAGGGATAGAGAGAGGGATGGATAGAGATAGAGAGAGGGATGGATAGAGATAGAGAGAGGGATGGATAGGGATAGAGAGAGGGATAGGGATAGAGAGAGGGATAGGGAGAGGGATAGAGAGAGGGATAGGGAGAGGGATAGAGAGAGAGGGATAGGGAGAGGGATAGGGAGAGGGATAGAGAGAGGGATAGAGAGAGGGAGAGGGATAGGGATAGAGGGAGAGGGATAGAGAGAGGGATAGATATAGATAGATATATATATAATCTCACTGCTCTAGGGTCTCTGCTACAAAAAATATATATTGTTTAAGGGTTCCAAGTCATTTTTTAGAAAAAGTAGCTTTTTACATGTAGGAGCGAAGTGTCAGAATTGGCCCGGGTGGGAAGTGGCTAATAATGTTTACCTGGTTGTTTTGCAGGAATACCCCTGGATTCTCAGTGCCTCCGATGATCAAACCATCCGCATCTGGAACTGGCAGTCTCGAACTTGTGTCTGGTAAACAAAAAGCTCCATCCTTAAAGGGATAGTCCGTGTACAACTGGTATTTCCGTTGTGGTTAAATCACATTGCATTCCTATAGAGCAGTGGTCCTCAGGGCCCAATAACAGGCCAGATTTTAAGTATTACCTTGGGGAGATGCAGACTAGAGTACTGCAATCACTGAGCAGCAAATGAGATCACCTGGGATGTATTTCAGTTATCTTGCAAACCTGGCCTGTTAGTGGGCCCTGAGGACCGGAGTTGAGGACCACTGCTATAGAGCTCTGAAACTTCGGCAATAAGACGTGTCCACCAAATTTCCTGCAATTGTTTTTTGTTGTCTATTACAGGGGCAAGCAAAGAATTTTTGCTTCATCTGCTGTTTCCTCATTAAAGCGGAACCCCAGGCAGATATAGAAGACTTAAATAATTCAGCTCTGTATTAATGCATTGCTATATGTATTTTTTTTTTTTTCTTTTAAATGCATTATAAGTACTTGAGTCTGACTTGGTATGCGTCTTGCTGTCCCTGTAGAACAGAGCTTGGAGAGGGAGAAGCAGCACAAGGAGCCAATTAGCTGTGCTTATAGGAGTAAGGAGCAGAGAGATGTGCTCCTCAGTCTGCTGCTTCTCCTTTCACCGTCCAATTATAGGCTTAGCCCCCGTTCACATTGGCGCAACAGAAATAGTTGTTTGTTATCTGCAAATGCATTCCTGAACACTGATGCTTTTTTTTTTTTTATTACAGATATACAGAATATTAATTTAGAATGTTTTTTTCCTCCGCAGCGTCCTGACGGGTCACAACCATTACGTCATGTGCGCCCAGTTCCACCCATCGGAAGATTTGGTAGTTTCTGCCAGTCTGGACCAGACAGTGCGCGTTTGGGATATTTCTGGTGAGCTGCCCAGGTCAAGGGGGTCTCCTTGGTGCCAGAAACCCGCTCAAAACTGCAGTAGATGAAAAGGAGTGGAGAAGAGATTAGATGAGCCGCAGAGAGCATTGCAATTTTTAAGATGGAGAGGCGGGGCTTTCCACCTCAGCCAATCAGAGGAGGCTTTGTATGCATTCATAGAATACAAAGCTTCATGTTAATGGCTGAGCAGGGGTTCATCCCTGTGCTGAGTTACTGGGTCTGTACACCTGCTGTGCCCATTATGAGGGGTTCCCACCATCCCTGTACTGGGTTCCTGGGTCTGTACCCCCGCTGTGCCCATATGAGGGGTTCCCACCATCCCTGTGCTGAGTTCCCGGGTCTGTACCCCCGCTGTGCCCATATGAGGGGTTCCCACCATCCCTGTGCTGAGTTCCCGGGTCTGTACACCAGCTGCTCCCATTATGAGGGGTTCCCATCATCCCTGTGCTGAGTTCCCAGGTCTGTACACCCGCTGTGCCCATTATGAGGGGTTCTCACCATCCCTGTGCTGAGTTCCCGGGTCTGTACACCCGCTGTGCCCATTATGAGGGGTTCCCACCATCCCTGTGCTGAGTTCCTGGGTCTGTACACCTGCTGTGCCCATTATGAGGGGTTACCACACAATATTAGATTTTTGTTTCAGTTTTATATAGGGAAGAAAGGAGGATCAGGAATCCACAAGGGTGGGTGGGTCCAGAGCCAGGAAGTACAGTAGGCAAATATTCCATCCCAGATGTTTGGGGGAGACCAAGCCCTCCAGACTCCACCAGTAACTGAAATACCGCTGTTCAGTGCATTGACCCTTGGATACCAGTTTGCCCATTCACACTACCGCGACTTGTCAGGTGACTGGGCAGCCTGACAAGTCCCGGTCCATTCTGTGCTACGGGAACCGTTCTAATAGGAGCGACTCAAGTCGCCCCGACTTAGAAAATAGTTCCTGTACTACTTCGGGGGCGACATCGGAGCGACTTGCATTGACATTCATTATATGAAGTCCATGCAAGTCGCGGTGCACGCAACTTTACAGGTCGTCCCCGAAGTCGTGCCGCGGTGGTGTGAATCGGCACTAAGGCCTGTTTCACATAAACCTCAGCTTGTATAAGAGATGTGTGAGCAGCAAGCTTTGACAAAGCATTTGCAGAGCTTTTAGCAAACTTTGTTAAAGCTTTTAAAGTACCATTTAACTCCAGTTTGTAAATGTTAAACACAGATCCTAATGGGAGTGCTGATTGCCACTTTAAACAAGCTGCTAGCAGGCTTCATCATTTCATGAAGCTTGTTGGAAGCCTGCTAGCAGCTTGTTTAAAGTGGCAATCAGCACTCCTATTAGGATCTGTATTCAACTTTTTACAGTTGAATGGTGCTTTAAAAGCTTCATTAAAGCTTGCCGAAAGAAGAAAGTCCGGTGTTAGGTCATATTACTTCCCTTCTCCATCACCTCTCCATCTCCTGCAGTTTAGAGCGTGGTTCTGGCTCCTACTTTAAAGCACACAGCCGATCAGACCAGTCCAGTCAGCAGAAGAGTTTGCATGAGAGGGCAGAGATTGAGCCGTCTCACCCAATCTCTCTGTCTACATGAACTTGGAGGAATTGTTGCTCTCCTCTGTGCTGTCGCTGTTGTCTACCTTCTCTTAATGGCTCCATAAGCATGCCGTGTGAACGATTTAACTACGTGTGAGCTGCATATCATCTCGTGCCGTGTGAGTGGTTTAACTATGTGTGAACTGCATGTCATCTAAAGGTCTTTACCTACTAAACTCCAACACCAGGAAGCAAGAAAGGCTCGTTCTATTATTTGCTGTTTTAAACTGGAAGGGTAGAGCTGCTCTATTGCCAAAATGATGGCTTTAAAAACTAAACTAAATATAGTTGGCTAATAATTGGTTGTAATCAAATCTTGGGGTATTTTTCTTTTTAAGTACTTTTATCATCTAAGACAGTGGTCCTCAACCCTGGTCCTCAGGGCCCACTAACAGGCCAGGTTTGCAAGATAACTGAAATACATCCCAGGTGATATAATTTGCTGCTCAGTGATTGCAGTATTCTAGTCTGCATCTCCCCAAGGTAATACTTAAAATCTGGCCTGTTAGTGGGCCCTGAGGACCGGAGTTGAGGACCACTGATATGAGACCAATGCTCCTGCCCACATTATAAAACACATTTTAAATCAAACCTAGTTCTTACCATTGTATAAAAAGCTCCATAAAGACCTGGTTTGACGAGCTAGGTTTGGAAGAACTGGAATGTCCTGCAGAGCCCCGACCTCAACCCTACTGAACACCTTTGGGATGAACTATAACGCTGATGTTGAGCCAGGCCTTCTCATCATCCAACATCAGTACCTGACCTCAAAAATGGTGGTTCGCTCCATAGACCTGATTAGACCAGTTCGATGTGGAGGAACTTGAGTGTCCTCCACAAAGCCCTAACCTCAACCCTACTTAACACTATTGGGATGAATTGGAACGTTGATGGTGAGCCAGGCTTTCTCCTCATCCAACATCAGCACCTGGCCTCCCAAATGGTGGCTCGCTCCATAGACCTGATTAGACCAGTTCAATGTGGAGGAACTTTAGTGTCCTCCACAAAGCCCTTACTTCAACCCTACTGAACACTATTGGGATGAATTGGAAAACTGATCTCATCCAACATCAGCACCTGACCTCACAAATGGTGGTTCGCTCCATAGACCTGATTAGACCAGTTCGATGTGGAGGAAATTGAGTGTCCTCCACAAAGCCCCTACTTCAACCCTACTGAACACCTTTTAGATGAACTATAACGCTGATGGTGACCCAGGCCTTCTCCTTATCCAACATCAGCACCTGACCTCACAAATGGTGGCTTGCTAAATAGACCTGATTAGACCAGTTCAAAGTGGAGGAACTTGAGTGTCCTCCACAAAGCCCCTACTTCAACCCTACTGAACACTATTGGGATGAATTGGAACGCTGATGGTGAGCCAGGCCTTCTCCTCATCCAACATCATCACCTGACCTCACAAATGGTGGCTCGCTCCATAGACCTGATTAGACGAGTTCAATGTGGAGGAACTTGAGTGTCCTCCACAAAGTCCTTACTTAAACCCTACTGAACACCTTTGAGTTGAATTGGAACGTTGATGGTGAGCCAGGCCTTCTCCTCATCCAACATTAGCACCTGGCTTCACAAACGGTGGCTCGCTCCATAGACCTGATTAGACGAGTTCAATGTGGAGGAACTTGAGTGTCCTCCACAAAGTCCTTACTTAAACCCTACTGAACACCTTTGAGTTGAATTGGAACGTTGATGGTGAGCCAGGCCTTCTCCTCATCCAACATTAGCACCTGGCTTCACAAACGGTGGCTCGCTCCATAGACCTGATTAGACGAGTTCAATGTGGAGGAACTTGAGTGTCCTCCACAAAGCCCCTTACTTCAACCCTACTGAACACCTTTTGAGATGATTTGGAACGTTGATGGTGAGCCAGGCCTTCTCTTCTTCCAACATCAGTACCTGACTACACAAATGGTGGCTCACTCCATAGACTGATTAGACCAGTTTGATGTGGAGGAACTTGAGTGTCCTCCACAAAGCCCTTACTTCAACCCTACTGAACACTTTAGGGATGCATTGGAACGCTGATTGCGAGCCAGGATCTCGTAAATCTTCTTTCGGCTGAATGAGTACAAAGTCCAACAGACATCCTCCAAATTCTGATGGAAAATCTTCCTAGAGGAGTGGAGGCTGTTATATCTGTAAAGGGAGGCCATCTCTATTCTACTGACCATGGTTCTGGAATTGATGATCCAACAAGCTAATTTTGGTGTAGTGGTTAGGGATGATCTCAGGTGGGTTCAGACACAAGCCCGAACCCGGCTGAGCTCTGCCACCTGGAAGCTGTCAAAGCGAGCAGCCAGTCATACCTGGAGGAGGCATCCCCCCCCATCTCGCTGCTATGTACCAGAGCTCATCACTGGTCAGGAGTCCACAATCTTTGGCCCATATAGTATATAATTATCTTACTAAGGCTTTTTTCTCAGATTAGGTGCAGGTATTCCATCAACACCCCCCCCCCCTTGCGAGTCACCCCCTGTCTCCAACCCACCTCCGCATACTGTCCTTTGGTTCCACCCCCTACCCATCTCCCAGTATTATCTCTTTAAGAAACTACAGAACCAAGTATCATTAAATTTTTTATGGAATTTGTTAATGATAACAGTAAAAGCAGTAAAGAAAGTTTCCCCGCAGCCAGGAACATTGGATTCCTCCCGAAACAATAGATTCCTCCCAGCAACAATATTACCCCCCCCCCCCCCAGCAACGTCAGATCCATCTGAGCAACAATAGGACTCCACCAACCATAGATCCTACAGCTGCCAGCAACAAAAGATTCTTCCCAGCAGCAATTCATCAATTGAGCCACAGCAACATAAGATCCTTACAGGAACAAAAGATGTCCCATCAGCAACAATAGACACCCCCAGTGACAATAAGTTTCCCAGCAACAATAGACCCCCAAAAACAAAATACCCCCCCCCCCCCCAGCAACAATCAATCCATCCCAGCAACACCCCCCCCCCCCCCGTCAACAACAGTAGATCTCACAGCAGCCAGCATAAATAGACCCTTTAGCAGCCAGCAACAATAACCCCCCCCCCGTAGCAACTATAGGTTTCCCAGCAACAGTAGACCCCCCCCCCCCCCAAAAACAAATACCCTCCCAGCAACAACCGATCCATCCCAGCAACAACAGACCCCCCCCCCAACTTGTCAGCAACAGTAGATATCATAGAAGCCAGCATAAATAGACTCTTCAGAAGCCAGCAACAAAAAAACCCTCCCTCAACAGTAGATAACACCCAGCAAGAATTGACCCCCCCCCAGCAACAAAAGACCCTCACATGAACAAGATTCCCCACCAGCAACAATAGTTACCTACAATAGACACCCCTCCCCAGTGACCATAGATCCACCAACAGCCAGCAACAATAGATCCCCCAGCAAAAATAGACCACCCCCACAGCAGTAGATTAAGCCATGAAATAAGGAAATCCCAGATCTTATAATTGCTAAATAAATGTTGGAAGGAATAAAATGTAATCACAGGTGAATACTTTGTCTCAAAGTCAGGGTAAGCTGTTTATTAAGAGATAAAGCTACAAATGTTATTATCCTGAGTTCAGAATATGGAATGTAAGAACTTTACTCTTTGATAAGTAAAGTCCAGGGATATTAAAGCCTTTGCAATTGGCCCCTATACAGCCAATATTGTGTCTATCAGTAAAGGAACTAAAAGTCCCAGCATGCCCTGTCCCTTTTTGTTTGCAAGCATTTCTTTACCCAGGAACTAATTTTGATTTCTTTTATGGCCATTAATCCTGTGCATGCCTAACTTTTACTGCCTGCAGATGCCATGCCACCTAATTCACTGTGAACACCCTCCCAAGTTTGACCCATACACTGGTCCATCCTACGTGTCCTTCCTGCCCTCTTCATTTGTGCAGTCGCAGATATTTTCCACTCATGCTGCTGCTGTGTCTAGCAGTACATGGCTACGTTTTACATTCCTCAGCTCATCCCGCATGCTGTGGTCATCTCACTCCATGGAGCAAGACAAGAAGATTGTTGTAGATCATCAAAGCTGAGACACCTATAGGCCTAGCTGGCCTGGTGTCCACTGTCTGTGCAATATGTGGTATTTGATATAGGATTGGTTTAAAATCTGCAGGAAATAAGGTGTTGAGGCTTGACCCATGCAGGTCAAAGTAAAAGGATCACTTAGTTCCCCATAAAGCTTTGATTTTATGCTGAGCTGTCAGGCCAAGGGAAACTAGGTGAATGGCTGAACATGTGACTCTCTCCCTTGTAGAACACTAGATGGGTGAGAGCACCACAAAACTTGAGTAAGTCCTGTAAGAATTTTTTTTTTCCTTGTGACAACGCATTTCGATTGCTCAAAACTTTCTCTTCATCAGTGCTTATGTGGTGGCAACGCATTTCAATTGCTCAAAACTTTCTCTTCATCAGTGCTTATGTGGTGGTAAGAAATTCAGTTTTATATTGTACATCAGTTGCAAAATGTTTCCAAGTATCTGGTTGTCCGATCAGAATTCACTAAGGCTGGCCATATATTATACAATTTTCTTGTACAATTTTCATTTAGATTTAGCTGGACCTTATAATATGAGGTCAAATCTGAACGCTTTTAATTTGTATGCAGTCAGGCAGGCCCTTGCACTACGTAGTTGAAGGTAAATCTAAAGTAAATTGAATAGGAAAACTGTATAATGCATGGCCAGCCTAACAGTCGTGGTGAAGAGGGGGCTTTGAGCCCCTAAAACATCTTGGATACAGTCCTGATGAAGCCGGAGCTTTGAGCCCCTGAAACATCTTGGATACAGTCCTGATGAAGGGGGAGCTTTGAGCCCCTGAAACATCTTTGGATACAGTCCTGATGAAGGGCGAGCTTTGAGCCTCTGAAATGCATTGGATATAGTCCTGATGAAGCTGGAGCTTTGAACCCCTGAAACATTTTTGGATACAGTCCTGATGAAGCTGGAGCTTTGAGCCCCTGAAACATCTTGGATGCAGTCCTGATGGAGGAGCTTTGAGCCCCTGAAACATCTTTGGATACAGTCCTGATGAAGGGGGAGCTTTGAGATCCTGAAACACCTTTGGATATAGTCCTGATGAAGCTGGAGCTTTGAGCCCCTGAAACATCTTTGGATACAGTCCTGATGAAGCCAGAGCTTTGAGCCCCTGAAACATCTTGGATACAGTCCTCAAGAAGGGGGAGCTTTGAGCCCCTGAAACATCTTGGATATAGTCCTGATGAAGCTGGAGCTTTGAGCCCCTGAAACATTTTTGGCTACAGTCCTGATGAAGCTGGAGCTTTGAGCCCCTGAAACATCTTGGATGCAGTCCTGATGGAGGAGCTTTGAGCCCCTGAAACATCTTGGATGCAGTCCTGATGGAGGAGCTTTGAGCCCCTGAAACATCTTGGATACAGTCCTGATGAAGCTGGAGCTTTGAGCCCCTGAAACATTTTGGATATAGTCCTGATGAAGCTGGAGCTTTGAGCCCCTGAAACATTTTTGAATACAGTCCTGATGAAGCTGGAGCTTTGAGCCCCTGAAACCTCTTGGATGCAGTCCTGATGGAGGAGCTTTGAGCCCCTGAAACATCTTGGATACAGTCCTGATGAAGTGGGAGCTTTGAGCCCCTGAAACATCTTGGATATAGTCCTGATGAAGCTGGAGCTTTGAGCCCCTGAAACATTTTTGGATACAGTCCTGATGAGGCTGGAGCTTTGAGCCCCTGAAACATCTTGGATGCAGTCCTGATGGAGGAGCTTTGAGCCCCTGAAACATCTTGGATACAGTCCTGATGAAGTGGGAGCTTTGAGCCTCTGAAATGCATTGGATAGGGATCAGCGGAGCGATCCCCATGCTGAGCAAGCAGAGTCCGCCCAGGGGCGCCCATGTTTAAGGGGCCTAAAGTTGAGTCCATTCATGCTTTTTTAATGATTGGGAGTCCTGTGGATAGACTGAAGACTGGGAGTTAGCACAGTAAGATGCAGAACTGCAGGCTCTTCAAAAAATGTAAAAGGGTTAAACCAAATGGTGAAAGAGTCCAGGTCATAAAATGATCAAGTAGAGCATCCAACGTGTTTCGGGGGCATTGCACTCCCTTCATCAGGGCATAACAACCTTATGAAAGCTGCCACTGTCAATATTGAGGCACTCGCATCTCCCAGGATAATTACTAGATCCAATGCAGATCTCTTTGGCTACTTTGTTTCTTTTGTGTCCTCGTAATGTTTCTAAACCCTGATGAAGAGGAGTGAATTGGCCCCCAAATCGTTTTGGGTGTTTTTTGCCATCATATTACAATTCGTTAAAGCAACTTGTTTTGTTTTTTTTACCGATTGGTTGGCACTCTGCTTGTATTTTTTGGCTTGCTTGTATCTAAGCCATCTGGCCAAAACCCAGTGAGCTAGTTGAAGTATGAGGTTTCTTCTTCCTCTCCTTCTCCTTCCTTCCTCTTTCTCCTTCCTTCCTCTTTCTCCTTCCTTCCTCTTTCTCCTTCCTTCCTCTTTCTCCTTCCTTCCTCTTTCTCCTTCCTTCCTCTTTCTCCTTCCTTCCTCTTTCTCCTTCCTTCTCCTTCCTCTCCTTTTCCTTCTCCTTTCTCCTCCTTTCTCCTTCCTTCTCCTTTCTCCTCCTTTCTCCTTCCTTCTCCTTTCTCCTCCTTTCTCCTTCCTCTCCTTCCTCTCCTTCTCCTTCCTCTCCTTCTCCCTCCTTCCTCTCCTTCTCCTTCCTCTCCTTCTCCCCCCTTCCTCTCCTTCTCCTTCCTCTCCTTCTCCCTCCTTCCTCTCCTTCTCCCTCCTCTCCTTCTCCCTCCTCTCCTTCTCCCTCCTTCCTCTCCCTCCTTCTCCTTCCTCTCCCTCCTTCTCCTTCCTCTCCCTCCTTCTCCTTCCTCTCCCTCCTTCTCCTTCTCCTTCCTCTCCCTCCTTCTCCTTCCTCTCCCTCCTTCTCCTTCTCCTTCCTCTCTCTCCTTCTCCTTCCTCTCTCTCCTTCTCCTTCCTCTCCCTCCTTCTCCTTCTCCTTCCTCTCCCTCCTTCTCCTTCCTCTCCCTCCTTCTCCTTCCTCTCCCTCCTTCTCCTTCCTCTCCCTCCTTCTCCTTCCTCTCCCTCCTTCTCCTTCCTCTCCCTCCTTCTCCTTCCTCTCCCTCCTCCTTCTCCCTCCTTCCTCTCCTCCTTCTCCCTCCTTCCTCTCCTCCTTCTCCCTCCTTCCTCTCCTCCTTCTCCCTCCTTCCTCTCCTCCTTCTCCCTCCTTCCTCTCCTCCTTCTCCCTCCTTCCTCTCCTCCTTCTCCCTCCTTCCTCTCCTCCTTCTCCCTCCTTCCTCTCCTCCTTCTCCCTCCTTCCTCTCCTCCTTCTCCCTCCTTCCTCTCCTCCTTCTCCCTCCTCCTTCCCCGTCTGTGCCCCAAAATTCCCATTGGAACAGGAAGTGAGTGAATATCCCCTTTATATTCTCATTGGAAGATTTCTCTTTATTTCCAGTTCTGTTGACAATAATACATTGAATTTATGACTTCTTGTTCCATGACATAGATAAATATGATGAACCCGAACCCTTTCCCTGCTCCAAAAAAAAAAAAATTAAAATATTTTGCCTAGAGCTGCCCTTTAAACAAGTGGCAATCACACAACACGTTGGTGTTCCTAATGCTTGCATCCAAGTCCCAGCCAGGCTCTGGAGGCTGTAGACGTATGCATCCTTTGGTCGTCTTGTGGCTGCAGGAAGTGTAAGGCCCTTTTTTTTACCATACAATAATCATGTCTCTTCTGCTCTCGTCTCACGGAAAGGCCTGCGCAAAAAGAACCTTTCTCCGGGAGCGGTGGACTCCGATGTGCGTGGAATCACAGGAGTGGATTTGTTTGGGACCACCGACGCAGTGGTGAAACATGTTCTGGAGGTACTGTGCATTACCCTTTCCTATGTGTGTATCTCACATCATGTTGATGAGGCTGGGGGCACTGGGAGTCCAATAGAAAAAGACACGCGATACATTTTTGAATTTTGTTGTAGAATACAATAATTTGCAAATATACAGTTGAAAATGTTGACAAGTTTTTTTAGTTGCATGTAAAATGTTTTATGTAGGACAGGTGTGACGGGAGTCACTGTAGTTGGGGGGCCCGTGGAACACAGCTTATCTTAGAGAGGTTGGGAAATCCCTCTGTCCCCTAGGCCCCTCTTATGTGTAAGTCACCCTGTGTCTATTAAGGGACACAGGGTGACCAAGAAGCCCAGTCTGGCCTGCCCAAACCAGACTTCCATAGACTGATCGGCTATGAGAGCTCCATGCGCCCTGCTGGGACAAACTTACAAACCATGTGGAGCTTTGTTAAGGAGGCTCCCATGATGGGTTGACTCTTTGGGACTTATTGCCTGACTAACTCAGGCACAGACCGATTGGACGTCTGGTACCTGGTTAGTCTATTTTTTTTTGGGGGGGGGGATATGTGACGGTACTTACCGTCACTGGGGGTGAAAGACAGGTACTTAATGGACACTGAGAATATGGTTTGGATTACTTCAAATGGGACAGTAATATTTATCTCAAGAAACCTATGAAGACTGCTTCACACAGTCCGACTCATAGCAGATGCTAAAATCATTAGCTCAACCACCTGTCTTCCACACATCGTTGAATATGCTGATATACTCTCCTGTTATCTCCTGGGGGTTCCGTGTTTACACTTCTGATAATGTGTATTGTACTTCAATGTCCGAGACGGACATTCTGTCAGTGGTGGTCCCTTCCTATTGTCTGTGTATTGAGATCTGATGTGTATTCTGTTAAGCCTGTCTGTCCCATTGTTTCTGTCCAGATGGCTAGATAATTAGTTCAGGTTAGTTATATTTCTGTATACAATTTCATCTGTATATGATAATGTAATCAGGCAACCCCTGACCTGATGGGGTAATCTGATCAGGAGGGGGGATGTCCATGCTGTATATAAATTCTGTGTGACTGTTCAATAAAGGAGAAGGTTCCAAAACTTGTACAAGCTAAGTTGTCAGCTAGCTTTGTATGGGGGCAGCTAGGATATTTGATATCCATGTTCAAGACTGGGAGGAGGTGGTATACTGACGGAAGCCCACAAGCACAATGCGAGTCACGGTTCTGTTAGAACAGGCCTTTGTCTAGTGCTAACAATTTACACAGCGCTTTATGTACTGTACAGTAGGTGAAGGACGCTTTAAAGCGGGCGTGGCCAACAGCGGCCTTCCAGCTATTGCAAAACTATAAGTCCCATCATGCCTCATGGTAGTTATACTTGTTACTGTCAGTTTTGCAGTGCCTTATGGGACACATAGTTCCATAGCAGCTGGAGGGCCACAGTGGCCCACCCCTCTTTTAAACTAAAATTCCAGGTTTGCAGGCACTTTGAATAGTTTGTTGGACCAAACTAGAGATGCAAGGAACAGTCAGGAAGGGGAACCAGGACTGGTATCAGGAACAAGGGGAGCCGATAAGAGACAGCAGGGTACAGGGCAGGATTTAGACTCAAGTTTAGTCAGCAAGCATGTATCTGGCTAGCAGGCAAGAGGAAATAGTAGAGGAGGGACTAAATACCCTCCCAGCAGCCAGCATCAGGTGAAAACTATCTGCTGGGAGACACCTGTTGGTGGAAACTGGAACTACAACCTTCTGGTCCAGAAACCACAGTGCTGCCAGCAGGTGATCCAGTTTTTGACAGCTTTTCAGAGTAAAGAGACTGTGCAGTTTCAATACAAGAGGGTTAGGAGGGCCCACCTCGTGAGAGCTTAGAAGCTAAAGAGTATTTAGCTGTTTGGATGGGTTGAAAAGTTAATACATTTTTTGTTCCTTCAACCCCAGGGTCACGATCGTGGTGTGAACTGGGCCGCCTTTCACCCTACCATGCCTCTCATTGTGTCCGGAGCTGATGACCGGCAGGTGAAAATCTGGAGAATGAACGGTAAGTGACTTTATATCTCTCAAAGCCTTTATTCAATAAGGTGTGTTTTTTTTATTAAGGGAGAACCATAGCGACCAATCAGAATTCACTCACCTGGGGTCTGGCCAACGCAGAATGAACTCTGAGTGGCTGCTGCTCGCAATGAGCAATGTTTTAGGCCAGGGATCTCCAAGCTATGGACCTCCCAGCTGTTGCAGAATTACACATCCTATGAGGCATTGTAAAACTCTGACATTCACAGACATGACTAGGCATGATGGGAAACGTAGTTCCTGAACAACTGGAGGGCCATTGTTTGGAGACACCTGTTTTAGACATCTAGTATGTATGTACTGGGGTGGATCTGTGTGATAGGGATGAGATTTAACACGTGGTCCTCTTTGTGTCTTTTCCAGAGGTTGTCCCAGCCTGCGCAGGCCAGTTCTCCATACATGGTGGTTTCTGCCTGCATGTGTTTGTCCCTGTCTGTGTGTGACTGCCGTCCGTGAACTGTAGTGTTCTGTGCAGCGTTGTTGTCTCTTCTCCAGCAGGCTGTTGTGATAAACCCAAACCCCCCCATAGTTCAAAGGAAGGCATGTTCCTCCCCTGTTTCCTACTGGAGCCTCCTTTTAGCTGTGGTACCTTCTCAGTGACACTACTGAGGTTCTGTGCACTGTGTGGTAGACGGCCCAGTGATCAAGTGTCTATACTCAATTCTTCCTTTTATATCTGCTTTGGCTTAAGATCTAGTAGTAGTTATTCCCATTGTACTTTACTTCTGAATTGATGATGATTTGCTACTCACCCAAGTAGTTTCCTCGGTTATTATGAGTGTCAGGAACATACCCCGGTAATTATAGCCAACATGGGTACCATGAAATGTTTACCCGCTTCCTGCCAGGGTGGGATGAACGTCGTTCTGGGGAGTACTGCGCCTCATGTGTGCCCCCCAGAGGCACGCATCGGCGCAAACCTTTGACCACTGTGCTACTGGACACAGCAGAGTACCGATTAGCAGTGCTCCTTCCTGACACCATGTGATCGCTGTGACCAATCACAATGATCACATGTCCAGTAGTAAACATGGTTGCCATTCTTTTAGCCATTGAGAACTACTGTGATCACTTTGATTGGGACTCCAACCAGCCGACGGAAGCGCCAGCTGGTTGCTCGGGTCTGTATAGGTTTGCTTTTCCACTGCATGGAACCGAACGGTACGGTACGGCTCTGAAAAAACAGTACCTACTCGATTGTGGTTCCAACAGGTACCAAACTGGTACCATATCCCACAATCCTTTGCATGCAGTCACTACTAGCCACTGATTGGTCAGAGAATCCCACCCACCCCGTTGTTATCCCACCCACTTAACTTTAGTACTACTTTAGTGGAAAAGTAAACCTATATCGTACCGTACCGAACCGTTCCCACACTATACCATGCGGTACCAGCAGTGGAAAAGCAAACCGGGCCGAGTAGAGCCGAGCCGGTACTTGCAGTGGAAAAGTGCCAGCATTAAAAGTGGTTGTAGACCCTCACATACACCCAGTGCAGTGACTTGCCTCAGGTGATACACAGAGATGAAACAAATCCTCCTACATAAGTTGTACCTGTTTATCTACAGCCGCCATTCCCCCTACATCCAGCTGCCATTCCCCCTGCATCCTATCAAAGTGCAGAATTTATACAGGATCAAAGCAGGGGGCGGAGAGCTGAAGTTACATCAGTGAGGAGAGCTGATTGGAAGGAAAGGACACACACCCCTTCACACAGGAACAGAGCTGAGATCCCTCCACTGTCACCATTTTTCTCTTAATGTCAGGAAAACTTGTCAGAAGCGATTCATTCCGATAGCAGAGGAAGGAGGCAGCAGACAGAAATGACACCTAGTGCTCTGGACTGAGACAAGTACACACTATAGAGCAGGGATCCTCAAACTATGGCCCTCCAGCTGTTGCAGAACTACACATCCCATGAGGCATTGTAAAACTCTGACATTCACAGACATGAATAGGCATGATGGGAATTGTAGTTCCTGAACAACTGGAGGGCCATAGTTTGAAGACCCCTGCTATAGAGGGATTTGCTTTATTCATATTTCATGTCGATTTACAACCACTTTAGGGTATAAAAAAAAAAAAAAACATAGCCTTTACAACCACTTAACGCAAACCGACGTTGGTCTACGTCGGCTGCATTTAGGTGGTTGTACCGGGGTGATGACTGCAGCTAGAGGCAATACCCCGGTACCGTTTTTTTAGAGCCGGCGGTCGGCTTTCCGGCAGTAATGACCAATGCGGCTCGGGAGCCGCTCGATCGTTACCCCAGCGAGTGGGAGGGGACGCCTCCCACGGATCTCTCTGGGTCTCCCATCCCACCAGAAGACCCGAGCAACCAGCTGGCTCTTCCGCCGGCTGTTTGGAGTCCCGATCAAAGCTGGATGCGGCTTCGATCGGGTCTCCAATGACGTAACCAGGAGGCGGCGTCCATGACGTCACGTCCGGGTTTCTCGGCTGCTAAAGGCGCCGGATTTAACAAATGACTGTATTCAAAAAGATAGGCCAGAACTTCTAACCACAAATGATCTTAAGGACCTTGAAGCTTTGTGTGGACATGATAGAAGGTGCACTTGTTTGCTCCCACTTGAATTGATCACATTACATGGGTAATAATCTCCGGGTAGAGGTGTTAAAACTTAGTTGCCTATGTGGCTATAAATGCTGGGGTAAGTTGCTGAAACCTATTAGAGTGGAAGAAGCTGCTTGAGAAATAAAACATCCAAAACATTTATAGAAGCAGCCTGGTTGAATATAATGGACTTCTGCTGAATCTGCCATGACCTGGGCGAATGAGAACCTTCAAACGCTTTTTTGTTCATGATCCCCCAAGCGCTTGCTTTCTCCTGAATGACAGCCAAGGAACTTCTGCTTTCTGGCCTGTGTGTGAGGTGTGCAGTGAGAGCCTTCAGCTAACCCACAATCTGTACAACTTTACCCGCTGGATGCATGGCGCCCCGTGTGAGGGCCGATTTTACCCACACCGTGTTCCATGCAGGCAGTCCCATTGCTGTCAGTTGGGATGCAGTGGTTGCACGGGCACAGCTCCTGCTTTACTAAGGTGGCAAACCTTGGCATCCACCCCATATATTTTGGAACTACATTTCCCATGATGCTCATGCACTCTGTAGTGTATTTGAGCATCATGGGAAATGTAATACCCGAAACATCTGGGGTGCCAAGGTTCACCATCACTGGACTAGAGAGTGCAAAATATGGGGCAGCTGTGCATGGTAGCCAATCGGCTTCTAACTTCAGCTTGTTCAGTTAACCACTTCAATACCGGGCACTTTCACCCCCTTCCTGCCCAGGCCAATTTTCAGCTTTCAGCGCTGTCACACTTTGGGTGATAATTGTGCGGTCATGCATTGCTGTACCCAAATTAAATTTTTATAATTTTTTTCACATAAATAGAGCTTTCATTTGGTGGTATTTATTCACCGCTGGGTTTAAAAAAAAAAAGACAAGACATTTTAGGAAAGAAAACATTTTTTTCTAGTTTCTGTTTAATAAATTTTTTGTAATTAAGTAATTTTTCTGCTGCACTGATGAGGCTGCACTCTTGGGCGCTGGCGGGGCTGCAACCTTGGGCGCCTCTGGGACTGCAGTCTTGGGCGCCGCTGGGACTGCAGTCTTGGGCGCCGCTGGGACTGCAGTCTTGGGCGCCGCTGGGGCTGCAGTCTTGGGCGCCGCTGGGGCTGCAGTCTTGGGCGCCGCTGGGGCTGCAGTCTTGGGCGCCGGTGGGGCTGCAGTCTTGGGAGCGCCGGTGGGGCTGCACTCTTGGGCGGGCACTGACTGGCATCACTGGGCACTGTTCTTGCTTTACTTTATTCAGGGCACTGATGATCTGTGCCCTGATTACTTGTCCTGGACTCCACTTCGAGAAGGAGCCGCTAATCAGATCCCCTCTCCACACACTCTGACAGTGTGAGGCGAGGAGCGCCGTTAAACGGCACTTCCTCATTTACATGTGACCAGCTGTGACTGGACACAGCCAATCACATGGGTGAAGAACCAAGTCATTGGCTCTTTTTCAAGATCGGGGTCGTGCCTGAGCGGACGTCGTATGACGTCAGCCCAGAATGAGAGCCGCACCGCTCCACCGTCGGACTATGGGCTGGCGGCAAGTGGTTAAAATTTTATATTAGTCTCCTTATTTTATAAATAACAAACATGTCATACTTTCCTCCTCTGTGCAGTTGGTTTTGCACAGAGAAGCCCGGATTCTCCTCTTCTCTGGTCTCTCTTTGGCGCTCCTGGCACCTCCCTCCCTCCTGTTAAGTGCCCCCACAGCAAGCAGCTTGCTATAGGGCACCCGAGCCGAGCCACAGCCGCCCCCTTTCTCTTCTCATTGGCTGACTGACTTTGACGGCAGTGGGAGCCAATGGCGCCTCTCTGCTGTCTCAGCCAATGAGGTGGGGAGTCCCAGGCAGCCGAGACACTCCTGCAACATCACTGGATATAGATGGACTTCAGGTAAGTATTAGGGGGGCTGAGGTGGGCTGCTGCACACAAGGCTTTTTAGCTTAAAGTACAACTAAAGGCAAAACCTTTTTTCTTTTTTTTTTTTAAATATATATAAAAAAATAATAGATAAAATATATATGTTTGGGGGTTCTAAGTAGTTTTCTAGCAAAAAATAACTGTTTTTAGCTTGTAACCACCAAGTGTCAAAAATAGGCCTGGTCTTAAAGTGGTTAATGTGGATTCTGTCCCTGCTGGGTAAGGGTCAGAGAAGAGGAAGTGCATGGAAATCTCACTAAGGCCCCTTTCACACGGGCTATCCGATCCGCCTGTCAGTTTTTTTCAGGCGGACCCGATCGGATGCTCCATGCATCCCTATGGGGCAGCGGATGTCAGCGGAGACATCTCCTCTGACACCCGCTGCCATCCGTATCCGATCCTGTCTGTGAAATCCGGACGGATAGAAACCCTATTTTCCATCCATCTGGAGGATCGGATCGGATGAGAACGGGCAGGCGGTCCGTTCTCATCCGATCTCCCCATAGAGAAGAGCAGGGATCTGACGGCTCCGTCTCTGCACACAGAGCGGAGACGGACCTGTCATCCGCCTGCTCAGCGGGGATCGGCAGATCAATCCCTCCTGTGCAAAATGTAGTCCGCCGGGCGCACCGCCCGTGTGAAAGGGGCCTAAAGAATGGAGACACAAACAGCAGTAAAAAATACTCTGGGGGAGATTTTACTAAAACTGTGCACACAGAATCTGCATAGAAACCAAATATGGAAAAAACCTAATCCAAAAAAGGAGTCGCATAGCTGCCAACTGTCCCGTTTTTCCCGGGACAGTCCCGGCAAATAGGACCCTGTCCCGGGTAATTTACTCTGCTACTTTGGCCTTAAGTTTGAAATTCCCTTTTCAATTTCCTGTAATTCTCTCTTTATTGAGTAGACCCTATAATCTGATAAGTAGGCGGAGATTAATCATGTGGAGTGGGCTAAGCGTCAGGGAAGTGGGTGTGGTAAGTAATTGATAGCTGTACTGCAAAGTGTCCTTGGAATTTTTTTTTTCAAATGTTGGCAACTATGGAGTCGGTAAATGGGGAACGGGATGTTGCGATACCGGGGAAAGTGATGGGAAAATGTAGATGCAAAATCAATAAAACGTATTTTTTTACTAAATCCAGATAAAAAAATCATCACAATGCTGAAACGGCTTTCGACTATAGGTACAAAAATTGTAACAATCGATTTAAAAAGTGCACACAATTGAACATGGTACAAAATACATGAATGGGACTTATTCACTCATATAACGGGACATATGGACTCCAAGGAACCCCTACGCGTTTCGTCCAAGGGTCTACTTCTGGGGGTATATTCGGTCAGAGTTTTACACCATATCTGTATGTGGAGTAAAACAGGATGGATAGATTAGGGGACAGTCGGACAGATTGGGGTAAAGAGTTCCAAAGAATGGGAGAATCCTGGAGACGAGCATGGGAGGAAGTGACAAGTGAGCTAGTGAGCAGGAGGTCTTGGGAAGAATGAAGAGAGCGGCTTCGTTGATATTTTGAGATCAGGTTAGTGATGTAGCTGGAGGCAGAGTTGTGGATGGTGTGGTAAACTATTGTTAGCACTTTGAATTTTATTCGTTGGGTGAGTGGAAGCCAATGGAGGGATTGGCAGACAGGGGTGGAGGACACTGAATGGAGGTCAGTGAAGGGATTGGCAGAGAGGGGTGGAGGACTCTGAATGTAGGTCAGTGATGGGATTGGCAGAGAGGGGTGGAGGACACTGAATGGAGGTCAGTGGTGGGATTGGCAGAGAGAGGTTGAGGACACTCAATGGAGGTCAGTGATGGGATTGGCAGAGGGGGTAGAGGACACTGAATGGAGGTCAGTGAAGGGATTGGCAGAGAGGGGTGGAGGACACTGAATGGAAGTCAGTGATGGGATTGGCAGAGAGGGATGGAGGTCAGTGATGGGAATGGCAGAGAGAGGGGTTGAGGACACTGAATGGAGGTCAGTAGTGAGATTGGCAGAGAGGGGTGGAGGACACTGAATGGAGGTCAGTGGTGGGATAGGCAGAGAGGGATGGAGGACACTGAATGGAGGTCAGTGATGGGATTGGCAGAGAGGGGTGGAGGACACTCAATGGAGGTCAGTGGTGGGATTGGCAGAGAGGGGTGGAGGACACTGAATGGAGGTCAGTGAAGGGATTGGCAGAGAGGGGTGAAGGACACTGAATGAAGGTCAGTGATGGGATTGGCAGAGAGGGGTGGAGGACACTGAATTGAGGTCAGTGATGGGATTGGCAGAGAGGGGTGGAGGACACTGAATGGAGGTCAGTGATGGGATTGGCAGAGAGGGGTGGAGGACACTGAATGGAGGTCAGTGATGGGATTGGCAGAGAGGGGTGGAGGACACTGAATGGAGGTCAGTGATGGGATTGGCAGAGAGGGGTTGAGGACACTGAATGGAGGTCAGTGGCGGGATTGGCAGAGAGAGGTTGAGGACACTGAATGGAGGTCAGTGATGGGATTGGCAGAGAGGGGTGGAGGACACTGAATGGAGGTCAGTGATGGGATTGGCAGAGAGAAGTTGAGGACACTGAATGGAGGTCAGTGATGGGATTGGCAGAGAGGGGTGAAGGACACTGAATGGAGGTCAGTGATGGGATTGGCAGAGAGGGGTGGAGGACACTAAATGGAGGTCAGTGATGGGATTGGAAGAGAGGGGTGGAGGACACTGAATAAAGGTCAGTGGTGGGATTGGCAGAGAGGGGTGGAGGACACTGAATGGAGGTCAGTGGTAGGATTGGCAGAGAGGGGTGGAGGACACTGAATGGAGGTCAGTGGTGGGATTGGCAGAGAGAGGTGGAGGACACTGAATGGAGGTCAGTGGCGGGATTGGCAGAGAGGGGTAGAGGACACTGAATGGAGGTCAGTGGCGGGATTGGCAGAGAGGGGTAGAGGACACTGAATGGAGGTCAGTGAAGGGATTGGCAGAGTTTTTTGAGAAGGAGGGGGTGGTCAACAGTATGAAAGGCAGTAGAGAGGTCACCTTTCCAGAATTGGTGAAGAGAGATCGCAGACACGAGGCTCATATGTTGTCAGAGGGTGAGACCCAAACAAAATCCCAATCTGGCCAATGAAGAACAGAAACCAAATCCGCTTCCAGGTTTTATAGTTGACGTTCATTGAACAAGCTGACGTTAGCAGCTGATTGGCTACCATGTGCAGCTGCCCCCAGATTCTGAGGTCACCGGTTTTAGTAAAATCTCCCACATTGTGAGAAACGTTTACAACCTCTGTCAAGTTTTTGTTGCTGTCTCTGTGAGAGAGATTTCCCCTTACTTCCTGTCCAGATGACAGAACAGGAAGTGAAGTCTCCGCTAAAGGCAGCATGTGACCGAAAAATACCCTCCATTGAAGCACAGAGGGATTGTGATTGCAGCTTTTTCCCACTCTGTCAGAAAATGTAAAAGAAAAACAGTTGTGGCTGGAATGGAACATTTTATACCATCTGACGTCTCGTTCTTTCCCCCCCCCCCCCATCCACAGAGTCCAAGGCCTGGGAAGTGGACACTTGCCGCGGACATTACAACAATGTCTCCTGCGCCGTCTTCCACCCCCGACAGGAGCTGATCCTGAGTAACTCCGAAGATAAGAGCATCCGCGTTTGGGATATGTCCAAAAGGTGAGGGGTCAGGGAATCCCATGTTGGGTTCAGTAAGATTTCAAGAAGAATTCCAGGTATGGATATTTTATACATACAGTGCCTTGCACTCCTAGAGAACCAACCAGTCCACCCACCGGTGATATTCCAGTTATTGGTGGAGTATGCGGGCAGAGTCACCCATCAGATTCTTATACTGAATGTCTTCTATGAGATCTAACATTTCCAATGTGAAGGTTTATATCTGTAAATGTGACGCTTTCATTCAAGTATTACTGATCTATCTGTCCTATCCATCTATCTATAGTGCCTTGCGAAAGTATTCGGCCCCCTTGAACTTTTCAACCTTTTGCCACATTTCAGGCTTCAAACATAAAGATATAAAACTGTAATTTTTTGTGAAGAATCAACAAGTGGGACACAATCATGAAGTGAAACTAAATTTATTGGATATTTCAAACTTTGTTAACAAATAAACTGAAAAATTGGGCGTGCAAAATTATTCAGCCCCTTTACTTTCAGTGCAGCAAACTCTCTCCAGAAGTTCAGTGAGGATCTCTGAATGATCCAATGTTGACCTAAATGACTAATGATGATAAATAGAATCCACCTGTGTGTAATCAAGTCTCCGTATAAATGCACCTGCACTGTGATAGTCTCAGAGGTCCGTTTAAAGTGCAGAGAGCATCATGAAGAACAAGGAACCCACCAGGCAGGTCCGAGATACTGTTGTGGAGAAGTTTAAAGCCGGATTTGGATACAAAAAGATTTCCCAAGCTTTAAACATCCCAAGGAGCACTGTGCAAGCGATAATATTGAAATGGAAGGAGTATCAGACCACTGCAAATCTACGAAGACCTGGCCGTCCCTCTAAACTTTCAGCTCATACAAGGAGAAGACTGATCAGAGATGCAGCCAAGAGGCCCATGATCACTCTGGATGAACTGCAGAGATCTACAGCTGAGGTGGGAGACTCTGTCCATAGGACAACAATCAGTCGTATACTGCACAAATCTGGCCTTTATGGAAGAGTGGCAAGAAGAAAGCCATTTCTTAAAGATATCCATAAAAAGTGTCGTTTAAAGTTTGCCACAAGCCACCTGGGAGACACCAAACATGTGGAAGAAGGGGCTCTGGTCAGATGAAACCAAAATCAAACTTTTTGGCAACAATGCAAAACATTGTGTTTGGCGTAAAAGCAACACAGCTCATCACCCTGAACACACCATCCCCACTGTGAAACATGGTGGTGGTAGCATCATGGTTTGGGCCTGCTTTTCTTCAGCAGGGCCAGGGAAGATGGTTAAAATTGATGGGAAGATGGATGGAGCCAAATACAGGACCATTCTGGAAGAAAACCTGATGGAGTCTGCAAAAGACCTGAGACTGGGACGGAGATTTGTCTTCCAACAAGACAATGATCCAAAACATAAAGCAAAATCTACAATGGAATGGTTCACAAATAAACATATCCAGGTGTTAGAATGGCCAAGTCAAAGTCCAGACCTGAATCCAATCGAGAATCTGTGGAAAGAACTGAAAACTGCTGTTCACAAACGCTCTCCATCCAACCTCACTGAGCTCGAGTTGTTTTGCAAGGTGGAATGGGCAAAAATTTCAGTCTCTCGATGTGCAAAACTGATAGAGACATACCCCAAGCGACTTACAGCTGTAATGGCAGCAAAAGGTGGCGCTACAAAGTATTAACTTAAGGGGGCTGAATAATTTTGCACGCCCAATTTTTCAGTTTTAGATTTGTTAAAAAAAGTTTGAAATATCCAATCAATTTTGTTCCACTTCATGATTGTGTCCCACGTGTTGATTCTTCACAAAAAATTACAGTTTTATATCTTTTATGTTTGAAGCCTGAAATGTGGCAAAAGGTCGCAAAGTTCAAGGGGGCCGAATACTTTCGCAAGGCACTGTACATATTTCTTACAGGGGTTATTCAACTTAGTTATCGGGAGATGGGAGGAAGCATTTTTAACAGTGGAATTTTACTTTTGAGTTCAGCTTACAATTACTGGGACCTATTTCTCTGCTGCTTCCCAGGTGTGGATTTATCCTTTGATTTCACCTTATCACTGTTTATCTTTATAGAACCGGAGTCCAGACCTTCCGCCGAGACCACGATCGCTTCTGGGTTCTGGCTGCTCACCCCAACCTCAACCTTTTTGCAGCAGGTAAAAATTTCTCTATGTTTAGCAAAATGCTTGCCTTTTGAATCCCTTATTTTATTACCATTTTTCCCTTGGGTGGCGTCACGCTGCTCCAACACAGTGTTAAAAATCCATCTTTCTAAATCTAAATGGTTTATGGAAGTAATACAAAATACTCACAAACAGACAGAAAATCGAGCTGTGAAAGCAGATAGTATTTCCGGAACACCGTGTACAGCGGAAGTGACGTAGTGATGCTCTACGCGTTTCGTCAGTGTGACGTCATCAGGAGCAGATATGAATAGATTTGCATTGCACATACATTAGCTTGTTGAGGGCTCACATGCAGTGCTTTGTAGTATGTGGGACCGGAGTGTCACAGCCTATATTTGAAGCTGGATTTTGGCACTTAAAGGGGAAGCTCTTCTTGTTCGCACCCTTTCTTTCCCCCTCCACTGCCACATTTGGCATTTTTTTTGGTGGGGGGAGGATACATGTCAAAACCAGGTACCTGCTCCCACTTCCGGGTAAGATCATCGCACAACGATCGCGTGACGATCTAGTACGTTTCTGGCCCCTCCTCACACAGCTTTTGAATCCCTTATTTTATTACCATTTTTCCCTTGGGTGGTGTCACGGTGCTCCAACACAGTGTTAAAAATCCATCTTTCTAAATCTAAATGGTTTATTGAAGTAATACAAAATACTCACAAACAGACAGAAAATCGAGCTGTGAAAGCAGATAGTATTTCCGGTACAGCGGAAGTGACGTAGTGACGCTCTACGCGTTTCGTCAGTGTGACGTCATCAGGAGCAGATATGAATAGATTTGCATTGCACATACATTAGCTTGTTGAGGGCTCACATGCAGTGCATTGTAGTATGTGGGACCGGAGTGTCATAGCCTATATTTGAAGCTTTTGGCACTTAAAGGGGAAGCTCTTCTTGTTCACACCCTTTCCCCCTCCACTGCCACATTTGGCATTTTTTTTTGGGGGGGGGGTGGGGAGGATACTTGTCAAAACCAGGTACCTGCTCCCACTTCCGGGTAAGATCACCTCAGAACGATCGCACAACGATCTAGTACATTTCTGGCCCCTCCTCACACAGCTTTTGAATCCCTTATTTTATTACCATTTTTCCCTTGGGTGGTGGTGTCACGGTGCTCCAACACAGTGTTAAAAATCCATCCTTCTAAATCTAAATGGTTTATTGAAGTAATACAAAATACTCACAAACAGACAGAAAATCGAGCTGTGAAAGCAGATAGTATTTCTGGAACACAGTGTACAGCGGAAGTGACATAGTGACGCTCTACGCGTTTCGTCAATATGACGTCATCAGGAGCAGATATGATGTTCTCACCCTTTCCCCCTCCACTGCCACATTTGGCATTTTTTTTGGTGGGGGGAGGATACCTGTCAAAACCAGGTACCTGCTCCCACTTCCGGGTAAGATCATCGCACAACGATCTAGTACATTTCTGGCCCCTCCTCACACAGCTCCCAGGAGACAGGGAGACAGATGAGAAAGTGCAGCGTGTCTTGCGTAAGCGCAGCAGGAAAACATGCTGTGAAGCCGCAAGGTAAACCTTCCTTAGTCAAGGATTGAGTAAGTGGCAGCAGCTACCGATATAAATCCATACTCGCTACCACCCCTTAAAAAAACCTGTAACTCGGTTACTGAGCGGGGGGGGGCAAATCAGCAGGATTTTCACTTTTTTTTGGTGCCCATTTATTATTTAATATACTAAGACAATTTTCGATAACTCCGTCGTGATTTGCCTCTGCTCCTTCAGGACACGATGGAGGAATGATTGTGTTTAAGTTGGAACGGGAAAGACCAGCCTACGCCGTCCACGGGAACATCCTGTACTACGTGAAGGACCGCTTCCTCCGCCAACTGGATTTCAACAGCTCCAAGGATGTGGCCGTCATGCAGCTCAGAAGGTGAGATGGAAATTATGGGGGTACGCTTTCAGGGCATTTCCCATCCAAAACTGATCTAAAAGTTGTAAGTGCAAAGAGCAACAAAGATACAACTTCTTACCCTATTGCGGGTCACGCTATAGCCAAAAGACAGCTACAGCGGGGTCGTCCAGTTTTAGGAGAGCGTCTATTGACTTCCTCCCAGAACCCCCCCCCCCCCCCCCCCCCCGCCCCCTGCGTGCCCTGTGATTGGGGTGGCCTTCGGACACAGCTGATCACAGACCAAGGTAAAGGTCCAGTCACAACTGATCACATGCAAAGAAAGATCGGCTATCTGCATATCTTTTTTCCTCAGCTCTGTCACTGTCTGAGGAAAGGAAAGCAGATAACTGGCAATCCTGTGACAGGGGACATTTACACTGAAAATCAGGGAAGCCTCACCAGTGGCCATTAGTGCAGCATACCAGTGCCCTTTAAGTGCAGCATACCAGTGCCCTTTAGTGCAGCATACCAGTGGCCATTAGTGCAGCATACCAGTGGCCATTAGTGCAGCATACCAGTGCCCTTTAGTGCAGCATACCAGTGCCCTTTAGTGCAGCATACCAGTGCCCATTAGTGCAGCATACCAGTGCCCATTAAGTGCAGCCTGTCGGTGCCGCCCCCATCGGGGCAGCCTGTCGGTGCCGCCCCCATCGGGGCAGCCTGTCGGTGCCGCCCCCATCGGGGCAGCCTGTCGGTGCCGCCCCCATCGGGGCAGCCTGTCGGTGCCGCCCCCATCGGGGCAGCCTGTCGGTGCCGCCCCCATCGGGACAGCCTGTCGGTGCCGCCCCCATCGGGGCAGCCTGTCAGTGCCGCCGGGTTTGGTGTGGCAGAAGCTGTCAGTGATTCTGTTGCTAGTGAGCTAGAAACCCTGAAGGAGCCGACCTCCCCTATTGTACAGGCAGAAGGATATGACATGAGTCAGATCAGGGCTCCAGCAAGTCTGACTTCAGCTCAGCACATTTTTGGTTTTGGGTCTGATTTATCTTTTTTTATTTTTTTTTTTCTATACAGTGGTTCCAAGTTCCCAGTATTTAACATGTCCTATAACCCAGCTGAAAACGCCGTACTGCTCTGCACGGTAAGAACAATAATTGCATCAGATTGTAAGTGACCTAAGAGGTTTATTGTCCATAATCACAAGTTCTTATTATTATACAAAACCATGCATATACAGAGTACAGCATTCTCTTTGCCTACCTACTGTACTCGTATTCATTTAAAATTCTTAAAGTGATTGTAAAGGTTCTTAAAAAAAAAAAAAAAAGTTCGGCTAGATTCACACCAGCGACTAAGGCTGGGACAAATTTGTAGCGGCTGTTCCTATTGCTGCTGGGTGCATCCACCAGCCCTATTCGTTATAATGACAGGTCGGCAGCGACCGCAGCTGCCCCCAGCTCTTTGCAGAGCCAGCGATTTACCTACGATGTGATCGCTGCTGGACACACGCAAAGTGCAACCACCGCAGGTAATAACTGGCTGTGCAGAGAGGCTCAAACAGCTGCGGGTGCTTGCGACCTGTCAGTGAACGAGGCAGGTAGCTGCTCTTAGATCAGGAATCTGATATTTGACGCTACTTTTTGCGCCTCACTGATGTTATGATGCTCATTCTTATTTCAGTGGTCAGGCTGTAGAGGGGGGAGGAGACTCGAGAGATCTACAGTGCATGAGCAATCATGTCAGCCTATTACTACATAAAGCAACTGCCGCGTTTTTGCTCACAAGAACGACTGAACAGCGTTTTACAATAATTTCAGCATGTAAAAAAGTTCACATATATGAATTAGCTGTACTCACTGTAGCTTTGTTTTAAAACCTCCAGATTTATTTGGTGTATTTGATTCAGAAAGTTTATAACCGGTGGGTTTTGTGTTGTATTTTGGATTGATTTGTCGCCTTTATTACAGAGAGCCAGCAACCTGGAGAACAGCACTTATGACCTGTACACCATCCCCAAGGATTCCGACTCTCAGAACCCTGATGGTAAGAGGTTGGCTCTAGTGTTAAAGTGACCCTGTCATTAGGTATAGTGTGAACTGATAGTAATCCTCTGTGATCTGTAAATAGCTCCTGAAGGGAAGCGCTCCTCTGGGCTGACCGCTGTCTGGGTGGCTCGCAATAGATTCGCTGTCCTGGATCGCATGCATTCTGTGAGTTTACTTCCATGCTCTGGTGTCATCGCTGATGAAGGGTTTTTGTACGATCCCCCAAAATAATGACCTGGTTTATCATTCACTTCTTCCCGCAGATCCTCATTAAGAACCTGAAGAACGAGATCACTAAGAAAGTTCAGGTGCCGAACTGCGATGAGATCTTCTACGCCGGAACTGGGAACCTGCTGCTCCGCGATGCTGACTCCATCACGCTGTTCGATGTACAGCAGAAACGGTGAGAACCCTGGGAATCTGAAGCGGTTTTGTTACAGTGAATTTTTGTACAGTTTGAATATTAACCACTTTAGCCCCGCCCACCATGAATATACTGCGGCACTCCGCCGCTGCTGGGCAAAGCGACGTATACCGTACGTCGCTCGCTCAGCCGCCTGTAGGGGGCGAGCGCGCGGCGCGCCCCCGCTCGTTCCCTGGGGAGCTCGCGCTGATGACCGGCGGCTCCGATGTCCGCCGGTCACTCATGATCTCCAGCAGAGGGAGAAAGACAGACGGCTGATGTAAACACAGCCGTCTGTCATTCTCCCTTAGATCATCAGAGGCTATGTGATCCTGCTGGTGGGGGACTCGGCAACTGCAATGAGAAGACAGGTGGGGGCCTTGGCCACTGCAATGAGAAGACAGGTGGGGGCTTGGCCACTGCAATGAGAAGACAGGTGGGGGCTTGGCCACTGCAATGAGAAGGCACATGGTAGCTGGGGACTGGTGGGGGCCTTGGCCACTGCAATGAGAAGACAGGTGGGGCCTTGGCCACTGCAATGAGAAGACAGGTGGGGGCTTGGCCACTGCAATAAGAAGGTTCGTGGTAGCTGGGGACAGGTGGGGGCCTTGGTCACTGCAATGAGAAGACAGGTGGGGGCCTTGGTCACTGCAATGAGAAGACAGGTGGGGGCCTTGGCCACTGCAATGAGAAGACAGGTGGGGGCCTTGGCCACTGCAATGAGAAGACCGGTGGGGCCTTGGCCACTGCAATGAGAAGGTTCGTGGTAGCTGGAGACAGGTGGGGGCCTTGGCCACTGCAATGAGAAGGCAGGTGGGGGCTTGGCCACTGCAATGAGAAGGCACATGGTAGCTGGGGACTGGTGGGGGCCTTGGCCACTGCAATGCGAAGACAGGTGGGGCCTTGGCCACTGCAATGAGAAGACAGGTGGGGGCTTGGCCACTGCAATAAGAAGGTTCGTGGTAGCTGGGGACAGGTGGGGGCCTTGGTCACTGCAATGAGAAGACAGGTGGGGGCTTGGCCACTGCAATGAGAAGACAGGTGAGGGCTTGGCCACTGCAATAAGAAGGCTCATGGTAGCTGGAGACTGGTGGGGGCTTGGCCACTGCAATGAGAAGGCTCATGGTAGCTGGGGACTGGTGGGGGCCTTGGTCACTGCAATGCGAAGACAGGTGGGGCCCTTGGCCACTGCAATGCGAAGACAGGTGGGGCCCTGGCCACTGCAATGAGAAGGCTCATGGTAGCTGGGGACTGGTGGGGGCCTTGGCCACTGCAATGAGAAGACAGGTGAAGGCTTGGCCACTGCAATGGGAAGGCTTGTGGTAGCTGGGGATAGGTGAAGGCTTGGCCACTGCAATAAGAAGGCAATGTGGTTGGTGGGGGCTTGACCATTGTAATGAGTAGAAGGTACTTTGGAGCTGGGGGACAGGTCAGGTCTTGGTCACTGGAGTGAGTTGAAGACATGGGAGCTAGGTACATGTGGGTACTTGGCGTAGACAAGATTTTGGAAGAGCGGTGGGATATCCCTAGATGCAGACTTGGACATTAAATGTTGATAGCGATGAGAAGCAATCCCTGCCATAGGCCAATTTGATCCAGAATCTCTGGAATGGAGCAAACCAGAATAACATCCAGACAGCTGAGTTTACCTGCTAGTTGCCCGCTGTTAATATCGTTATTGTATCTGTCTACAGAACGCTGTCTTCTGTGAAGATCGCTAAAGTAAAATATGTCATCTGGTCCTCTGACATGTCTCACGTGGCCCTGCTGGCCAAACATGGTGAGTATTCCATCACTGAAATATGAAGATTGTACCCTGGTGTCAGGACCGTCATTGGCTGCTCACATCCCACGTCTGCAGAATTTGATTGAACGAAGGGTTGTCCTCTTTTTTTTGTCCATCCACAGCAATCATGATCTGCAACAGAAAGCTGGAATCTCTTTGTAACATCCACGAGAACATTCGCGTGAAGAGCGGTGCATGGGACGAGAGCGGTGTCTTCATCTACACCACCAGCAACCACATCAAATACGCGCTCACCACCGGGTAAGATACCAAGCGTAGTCTGACGTTTCTATACGTTGGTGCTAAATTTAGTGGGAAAATTGATAATGACTTGATGTAAATCTTTCACTGTGCCCATTCAGGAATCTTTCATTTTTGCCTATTCGAGGCAAGGTGACCGTTTTCTCTTGTTGGGACACCACCGCTGATACTCCACTGCTGCTTTTTTTGGCTGTTGGGGCCTTGGGGCTAATCCCTGTGTAGTGATCGACCAATATTGTTTTTTTTAGTGCCGCTATCGGCCAATATTGGCCAATATTTTCGGACATTTAATAATTTTTTTTTTTTATCACAGGTACTCTGGTGGAGGGATCTGGGGTCTAAAAGACCCCAGCCCCCTCTTCTGCACTTAAAAGTATTCAAAACGCCAAGTTTGGCTGCTTTAAATGCTCGCATTTTTTTTTAATTTGCCACAGAGTACCCGGAAGTGATGTCATGACATCACTTCCGGGTACTCGAAGATTCGCATTCGGCTCCGATCGGGTCTGCATGTAAAAAACCCGGAAGTGATGTCATGACATCACTTCCGTTTTTTTTACATGGAGACCCGATCAGAGCCGAATTCGGGTCTTCTCACGTGCAGGTAGGATGCCTGGGTCTCCTGGTGGGACGGGAGACCTGGGTGAGCCGTGGAGGGGGGGGGGGGGGAAATGTCCCATGTCCCCTCCCGCTCCTTGTAATGGCAGCCGAGCGGCTTCTCCGCCACATCGGTTGTCATTACAAGACAGCTGACCGTCTGCAATGGACGCCGGTACCGGGGTGATGCCTCTAGCTGCAGGCATCACTCCAGTACAGCACTTTCCCGAAAAATCGGTAACCTCAGGGGCCGATTCCGATATATCGGGAAAGTGCATATCGGCCCCCAATATATCGGCATTGCCGATAATTGGTCGATTCCCTATCCCTGTGTAAAATATGTGTTGGGACCATATGCAGAGTTAATGGCCTTCTCTCTACCCCTTTGTGGCAGAGTTTGGGCCTGTGGATTGGCAGCTTAGGCCCAAGCACTGCATCCTGGTAGTAAGGTGATGCCGTCACTTGCTCTCCCATATCCAGGAATACCTTTGATTTCCAGAGGCTTCAGCGGGCCCTGCAAAGCCAAGATAGATACTATAGAAAGAGAAGTGGGCACAGTGATGGATCCCCTTTAAATACAAAGTAGTTGTCTGGCCATACTATTTCTTCAACTGTCTAACTTGCAGCATATAAAACGTTGTCTTTACATTGGTGTGTCATTTGGTTTTGTTTTCCTTTTTAGTGATCACGGCATCATTCGTACTCTGGATCTGCCAATCTACATCACCCGGGTGAAGGGGAACAACGTTTACTGTCTGGACCGGGAATGTCGCCCGCGGGTGCTCACCATTGACCCCACTGAATTTAAATTCAAGTTGGCCCTGATCAATCGGAAATATGATGAGGTAGGGACCTATGTAAAGTCGCATTGTAGTACCCTAGCCCAGCCCTCTTCCAAATATGTTCACCTTAAACCACTTGCCCACTGGAAGGTTTAACCCCCCTTCATGACCAGGCCATTTTTTTGCGATACGGCACTGCGTTACTTTAACTGACAATTGTGCAGTCGTGCGACTCTGTGATAAAATTTATGTCTCTTTTTCCTACAAATTGAGATTTCTTTTGGTGGTATATGATCACCTCTGCTGTTTTTATTTTTTGCGCTATAAACAAACAAAAAAAAAAAAAAAAAACGAGAATTTAAAAAAATATTTTTCTTTCTGCTGTAAAACATATCCAATTATAACAGAAAGAAATATATTTTTTTTAAATGTATAGGTTTTATAGTAGAAAGAAAAATATATATTTTTTTAACTGGATATGTTTTATAGCAGAAAGAAAGAAAATGTTTTTTTTAATTGGATATGTTTTATAGCAGAAATAAATATTTTTTTTTTTTTATTATATGTTTTATAGCAGAAAAAAAAAATAAATATATATTTTTTTTTTAATTGTATAGGTTTTATAGTAGAAAGAAATATTATTTTTTTAACTGGATATGTTTTATAGCAGAAATAAGTATTTTTTTAACTGGATAGGTTTTATAGCAGAAAGAAATATTTTTTTTTTTTTTAAAAACATATCCAGTTAAACATTTTTCTTTCTTTCTGCTATAAAACCTATCCAGTTAAAAAAATATATTTCTTTCTGCGATTAAAACCTATCCGTTAAAAAAAATATATATATTTTTTTTTTAATTGGATATGTTTTATAGCAGAAAGAAATATATATATATATATATTTCTTTCTGCTATAAAACATATCCAGTTAAAAAAACATATTTCTTTCTGCTATAAAACATATCAAATTAAAAAAAAACATTTTCTTTCTTTCTGCTATAAAACATATACAATTAAAAAAATATATATATTTCTTTCTGCAAATTTCTTCATCATTTTAGGCCAATATGTATTCTGCTACACATTTTTTTTGTAAAAAAAAAAAAGAAAAAATCCCAATAAGTATACATTGATTGGTTTACGCAAAAGTTATAGCGTCTACAAACTATGGGATAGATTTGTCATTTTAATTTGTAATGGCAGCGATCAGCGACTTCTAGTGGGACAGCGACATTGCGGCGGACAAATGGGACTCTAAGTGACACTTTTTGGGGACCAGTGACACCAATACAGTGATCAGTGCTAAAAATATGCACTGCCACTGTACTAATGGCATTGGCAGGGAAGAGGTTAACGGGTGAGTCAAAGGGTTAAATGTGCTCCTAGGGAGTGCTGGGAAACTGTGCGGGGGAGGTGCTTGTACTGTGGGAAGGCAGAGATACGTGTTCCTGCTTAGCAGAAACACAGGATCCATGAGTTCCCTTGTCACAGAACAGTGTTTTGCTTTGTTTATATAGGCACATCGCCGTTCTGCCTGTCTCCCAAACAAATGGCCGGTCCAGGCGGACATCGCATCCACCAGACCCGCTGATTGGCTCCCGCTTTGCCCAATCACAGTGGGAGAGGGTCGCCGGCAGCGCCCGTGCGCACCCCAGACCCGGAAGTGCAGAATCGCGTACAGGTACATGATTCTGCACAGGGGAGCTGCTTTGCCACCGTGCATGTACAGTATACGGTCGCAATTGGTTAAACTGCAACTCCACCCACAATATAATTTTCTGCCTTGGGTGGGAGTGCAGGGCAGAGTTAAAGAGCTGTTCCACCCCACCCCCCCCCCACGAAAAAATTAAGTCTGCAGCTACTAATACTTAGAACACTTTACCTGTCCTGGAGTCCAGCGTTGTCGGTACCCCAGCCGATTTTCGGATCAGCGCCCAGGTGCTGCTGCGCCCATTGATACTAAGGGAATCCACACAGCCGGTTTGCTACTGCGCATGCATGAAGCGCGCTGCGCTTTCTAACTGACCCGGCAGTGGGGGGATGGAGGAGGGGGGCTGAATTCTATTTTGACAGTTTTTCTTTAAAACTGGCATTCTCTGATTTGCTGGCAGTAGTGCTCAGTTTAGAGTGTGCTTTGGCTCCCTCTGCTGTCTTCAAGTGTAGTTACACGCTGTGCCACTTCCTTTCTTCTTGAATGATATTTCTGGTTGAGCCGAGCACTTATCCACCATTTTTTATTTTTTTATTTTTTTTTTCCTTTATAGGTGCTGCATATGGTGAGAAACGCCAAGCTGGTAGGACAGTCCATCATTGCCTACTTACAGAAGAAGGGTTACCCCGAGGTGGCATTGCACTTTGTGAAAGATGAGAAGACACGATTTAGCCTGGCTCTGGAGTGCGGGAATATTGAGGTTTGTTGACTTGTCCGGTCCTTTTTTATAATTTCTACTCTGACTAAATGTTAGTGCGCAAAGGTCTTACAGAACAACACTTTCACACCAGAAGCCTAATGGGGTTTGAGTTTGCCTTTTTAGATGCTCTTGATGTTGCTTGGCATTTGCATGTTTTCTGTGGTATCTTCCTGTGATTTGTCCATGAAGTCCAAAATAACATGTTTGCTTCAAAGGGGATTAGTAATGTGGAAGCCATGCCCAAAAAAAAAAGGCAAGCATGGGGTAAAAGAGTAAAATCCAGTATTGCCTGTAGACTCTCAGAAGCTTTTCTTTTTTCTTATTACTGACTTACCATGCCTTGTTCTGAACTGTGTGTGGAGAGGGCCATTTTGTTAGAGGAACATGGCTTTGCTTTCTCATGTAAGTGGTACCCCCCTGTTGCTGGTGGGGTAATGGTCAAGAACCAACAGGAGAGGTGGAGGAAACAGATCCGCAGAATGAAAGAAACTTGCAGTGCAGGGCCTCAGGTGCAGTTACCTCTCCAGCAAGGAGAACAATGAGCAGCACAGTAGTGGCATCATCTGATGACTGGTCGGTAATGATGGAGCATGCACAGATCCACAGAATGGATGAAGCGGGGAGATCCTTGCACTGCAGGTCCTCGGGTACAGCTTCCCCTCCAGCAAGGAGAACGGTGAGGCAGCACTGTAATGAAATCGCCAAACATAACTCTGATCCTGGTGAGTCTAGTAGTCAGAGGAACATGGCTTCACTTCATGTCAGTGGTATCTCCTGTTGCTGGTGGGGTAATGGTTAAGCACCAACAGGAGAGGTGGAGGAAGCACAGATAGGCAGAATGGATGATTCAGAAGCAGAGGGGTCCTTGTACTGCAGGTCCTCAGGTACAGCCTATTTTCTAGCAAAGAGAACAGTGATCAGCATAGTGGTGGCCTCATCTGATGACTGGTGGGGTAATAATGGAGGTAGAGCAAGCACAGAATGGATGAAACAGAAGCAGGGAGATCCTTCCACTGCAGGTCCTCGGGTACAGCTTCCCCCTCCAGCAAGGAGAACAGTGAAGCAGCACTGTAGTGAAATCACCAAACATAACTCCGATCCTGGTGAGCCTAGTAGTCCAAGGAACGTGGCTTCACTTCATATCAGTGGTATCCCCCTGTTGCTGGTGGGGGGTAATGGTTAAGTACCTGCAGGAGTGGTGGAGGAAGCGCAGATAGGCAGAATGGATGATACAGAAGCAGGGGGGTCCTTGTACTGCAGGTCCTCAGGTACAGCTTATTTTCTAGCAAAGAGAACAGTGATCAGGATAGCAGTGCCCTCATCTGATGACTGGTGGGGTAATAATGGAGGTAGAGCAAGCACAGAATGGATGAAACAGAAGCAGGGAGATCCTTCCACTGCAGGTCCTCGGGTACAGCTTCCCCCTCCAGCAAGGAGAACAGTGAAGCAGCACTGTAGTGAAATCACCAAACATAACTCCGATCCTGGTGAGCCTAGTAGTCCAAGGAACGTGGCTTCACTTCATATCAGTGGTATCCCCCTGTTGCTGGTGGGGGGTAATGGTTAAGTACCTGCAGGAGTGGTGGAGGAAGCGCAGATAGGCAGAATGGATGATACAGAAGCAGGGGGGTCCTTGTACTGCAGGTCCTCAGGTACAGCTTATTTTCTAGCAAAGAGAACCGTGAACAGCATAGCAGTGCCCTCATCTGATGACTGGTGGGGTAATAATGGAGGTAGAGCAAGCACAGAATGGATGAAACCGGAGCAGGGAGATCCTTCCAGCAGCAGAGAAGCAAAGAAAAGAGTACAAGCAGTGGACAGAGCAGTCCGTTACCATGCATGGGAAAAGCACAGGTTCACATAAACGGCCTAAAAGTGGAAGTTAGCGCCATCAAGCCATCACATATACAGTTTTCACGTTTTTAGCACAAACCACCTTATTTATTTAATTTTATCAGTGTCCTGTTCATCTATGGTAGTGTGAACCTCAACCAGGTACATAATCTGTAGTAACAGCTTCTCTCCCCACACCAGATTGCTTTAGAAGCCTCAAAGGCTCTGGATGACAAGAGCTGCTGGGAGAAGCTGGGCGAGGTGGCTCTGCTGCAAGGCAACCATCAGATCGTGGAGATGTGCTACCAGCGCACCAAGAATTTCGATAAGCTCGCCTTCCTTTACCTCATCACCGGGAACCTGGAGAAACTGAGAAAGATGATGAAGATCGGTAAGAGATGCAGACTGCCTATATAATCAGATCAGCTCCTGAGTTCATATGGTAGACTCCTTTGGTGGGCAATATAGATAATTAGTAAAGGTCTTTGTTACACGGGAAGCTCTGAATAATCTGCAGATTTCTCCAATGATTTGTATTGGGGCTTGTTCACATGGGGGGCAATGGGACCTATGCATGGGGATGCACAGGTGTTGAGTGTGTCCCTGTGCCGCTGTCCCATTCATCTCTATTGGGACAAGCAGATGCACAGACACAGCTGCTTTGTTCTGATATGACCTATGGGTGAGTGTGGGTTGCAGGTCACTAAACCCATCGATTTAACTGTTTAAAGAAAAAAGTTACATTCCCAGCATGCCAGGAATTCTAACTGTCACATTTGCTTGTGCTATATCAACCAAACTGTTAAACCATCAAATGGCCGGTGTCATAACTGATCCTATGTGCAGCACCATGGTAGTTACAGATAAAACAAAGGCCAAGATGGCAGCTTCCTTGGCTGAAAAGGATAAGAGGGTTTAGTTCTGCTTTGTTTCCCCGAAATGGCTAAATTTCAAGGTGTGCCATGAATGACAACTGTCACATTTTGCTTTTGCTGTCAACTCAACTGTAAAGCCATCAAATGACTGGTGTCATAACTCATCACTGTGCAGCCCCATCACAATTAAATTGGAGCTCCACCCAAAAGGGGAAGCTCCCTTTATTCCTCCCCCCAAATTTTTTAAAACTGGCACCTTTAGGACTCCAGTAAACTGGAAGTGATGCTGTGAAGTCATTTCCAGGTTACTGGATCCGAGACCCAATCAAAGCCGATTCCAGCTTTATTCAGGTCTCCAGCCAGCCGGCCAATGTGTCAGCTGGTCGCGCGGGTCTCCAGTGGGCGTGTGTCCTCGCCCGCTGCTTGTAATAACAGCCAAGCTGATTAGCCGCATCGTTTGTTATTACAAGAAAGCTGATCGTCGGCTCTAAAAAAAAATAAATGGTACCGGGGTGATGCTTGCAGCTACAGGCATCGCCCGGTACAACCCCTTGAAGCAGAAGGCTTCATATTTGCGTTACGTTGGCCTCAAGGGGCTAATTTTTTGGAGGGGGCACTGAAGATCCGCTTTAAGCAGAAGCTAAGATAGCAGATTCCTTGGCTGGTTGAGGATAGGAAGGTTTATTGTCACTTTAACCAGCCAGTTCACCTGAGTTACCTGTTCTCTTATATGACCGTAGTTTGTGGACACCTGACCATCACACCTATATGAGTTTGTTGAATATCCTGCTCCAAAACCATAGGCTTTAGAGGAGAACCAAAGTCCGCAACACTTGACTCTCCTTCAATGTTGCGAGATCCTGTGCCAGCGGCTGCATCTCCTACCCGGCTTCTTCTTGGGGCTGTGATGTGGCTGTCTTCGTTGGCTCGGGTGGGATGATGCCACTCTTTTTTGCATGCGTAAGAGTGTGAAGTTGGTGCCCCCTTTGTGCCTATACCAGCCTCCATTCTACTGGGAAGGATTTATACAATATTTTGGAGTTTGTCTGTGGGAATTTGTGCCCAACAAACGCTGTAGAGAAGAAACATGGTCACCTCTCTAGCCACTTGAGGAAGAAGCTGACTTTGGGGTCAAGCTGACTTTGGGGTCAAGGTGTTTCCTGTCTTACCATCTCCTTTTTGTATCTTGAATTACAGCTGAGATCCGTAAGGACATGAGCGGGCAGTACCAGAATGCCCTCTTCCTGGGAGACATTGATGAGCGAGTGCGGATCCTTAAGAACTGTGGGCAGAGTAAGTAAACCCGTGTCTCCTACACTGCCTAATCCTTCCTCTATTGTTCTGCTGAGGTGTAGCCTGTATCTGTCTTTCCTCTTCGGCAGAGTCTCTGGCCTATCTCACTGCAGCCACACATGGCATTACAGATGAAGAAGACAAACTGCGGGAATCCTTTGACCTAGAAAAGGAAATAGTAAGTGTGTTACAGGGCTTCCTACAACTCCTGTCAGTCGTAGCCATATAATAGTGACCATTGGTGGCTCATGTTTTTGCATGACTTAAATGCAAATGGTCTTCAAACTATATGGTCCTCCAGTTGTTCAGGAACTTCAATTCCCATCATGCCTAGTCATGTCTGTGAATGTCAGAGTTTTCCAATCCCTCATGGGATGTGTAGTTCCACACATGTAAAGACTAAAGAAAACCACCGCTCTCCCCACCAGCCCGTGTAACATACAGGCAAGGAGTGGCCTCAGCCTACATGTTTCTGCCAAAACCACTCCCCCCCCCCCCCCCCCCCAATCAATGATTTTCGCCCCACCTATCAGGGCTTAGTCATAGGGTCTAGATCAGGGGTCTCCAAACTATGGCCCTCTAGTTGTACAGGAACTACAAATCCCATCGTGCCTAGTCATGTCTGTGAATGTCAGAGTTTTCCAATGCCTCATGGGATGTGTAGTTCCACACATGTAAAGACTAAAGAACACCACCACTCTCCCGACCAGCCCGTGTAACATATAGGCAAGGAGCGGCCTCAGCCTACGTGTCTCTGCCAAAAACCACACCCCCCTCTGATGCATTTAACCTCGCCCACCAGGGCTTATTCATAGGGTCTAGATTAAAGGGGGAACTCCAGACAAAAATGTATAAATGAATAAAGAATGCCACTCCTGACCAGCCCGTGTAACAGAGGTATGGAGCAGCCTCAGCCTACATGTCTCTGTCAAAACCACACCCCCCCCCCCCATGAGTTTCGCCCCCACCCATCAGGGCTTAGTCATGGGGTCTATATCAGGGGTCTCCAAACTATGGCCCTCCAGTTGTTTAGGAACTACAATTCCCATCATGCCTAGTCATGTCTGTGAATGTCAGAGTTTTACAATGCCTCATGGGACGTGTAGTTCCTCAACAGCTGGAGGGCCGTAGTTTGAGGACCCCTGATTGTAAACCCCTGAAAGATGTTTTTATTGAGTTTTATAGAAAAACACTAAAGTACAAAATTTAAAAAAAGTCTCAGATGTTTCCCAATGCTTCACAAAACATACCAGAATAGTAACACAGATGATACACCAAAAATCGTGGGGCAAATCAAACAGTAGGTCATAATACAAAGCATGGAGATACTCTTGCCTCTGTTGCTCCAGTCACTAAATGTAAGTGAGTTTTAGCTGGATACACACTATACAAATTTCTTTATTCAAAAATAATGGCCCATGGGACCTTTAACCACTTGCCCAACCGCCCCATACAGATTTACTGTGGCAGGGCGGCTTGGCTGCGCATAATCGCGTAGATCTACAATAAAGTCTCAATGGCAGCTCCGTATTTCTCTTCCTTCAGCTTTAACATGTATGTGGAGGCTCCTTGGTGCAGTCTTCTTTATTCCTGCCCACCTTGCACTGGCATGATTGGCCATCTGATTTAACAGACAGCTAAAACCACAATGTCCACCAGCAACAAAAACAAACCATTGGAAGTGTCACCTCATACAGCTAAGATGGCCACCCAGCTCCTTTCTGGGTGTAGAGACTGATCAGTTTGCCTTCACATTTTGTAGATTCCAGAGGTAGACCCAAATGCCAAACTGCTGCTACCACCTCCTCCAGTTATGCCACTGGACACCAACTGGCCTCTGCTGACTGTTTCCAAGGGCTTCTTTGAAGGGTCCATAGCAAGTAAAGGTAAGGCTTCCTGCAAGGATATGAAAGGTTCTGAAGAACAAGTCCAATGAAGGTCATCTCATCAAATAACCTCCTGTCTCCTTTTTCACGCACTTTGTTCCTCTTGTAGCCAAAGGTATGGCAGCAGACATCGATGTGGACACTGTAGGAGGAGAAGGTTGGGGAGAGGATGCTGAGCTTCAGCTGGATGAAGGTAAAGCAGACGTCTGATTCTTGGTCTTCTGATGGGTGGTCAGGAAGAATTTTGTCCTTGAATGCTTTTCTTCTACTTCTAGATGGATTTGTGGATGCAGGAGAGGCATTTGGAGATGAGGCTCCTGGAAAAGGACAGGAAGAAGGAGGTGGATGGGACGTGGAAGAAGATCTGGAACTTCCTCCTGAACTGGTGAGAATCCTTAAAGTGGAAGTCCAGACGAACACAAACTATACCTTTATTCTACTTCCACCCCCATTCTAAGCTTATTCTATATACCCGGTGAAAGGAAAGATCTGTATACTTGCCTATTCTGGGGGCGATACGGTCCCGTCACTTGATTGGGTCCCAGCACTGGCTTCAATGTAGAGGAGGGACAGCCATCAATTGATGCCCCATAGTAAGCCTATGGATGACATCATCGCCCATACTCTAGCCATTGTCGGCAATCTCTCCTCTTCACTGAAGCCGGCAGCGTTGGGACCCAATCAATAGACTGGAGTGCCCTCAGCATAGGTAAGTATTCAGACCTTTCCTTTACAGGGTAGATAGAATAGGCTTGGAATGAGGGTGAGGTATCATAGCTTACATTGCTCAGAGCAAAGCTTATGGCCAAGCCTCCCTTCCCCCCTCTAGATCCTACCCCAGCTTTCTTTTTTTTTTTTTCTTTGACTTTGTTCCTGTAGCAAAAAACTGCTTTCTTTTTTACCTTATCTTTCTTACCTTTTTATTCAGGATGTTCCCTCTGGCCCATCTGGAACTGGAGAAGATGGCTTCTTTGTGCCACCCACCAAAGGCAGTAGCCCAGCACAGGTAAGACATTGGAGGTGTTCACATCCCGGAGCAGAACACAAATGATCACCAGACCATTGAAATGCAGGAAAGCCGTTTTATTCTTACATGTTACATAGAAAACTGGTTTCAATCATTCCTTTTTGTTGCAGAAAAAAAAATGAATATGTTATGTGATTGATTGTGAAGAATAAAATTATTAATTATATGGGAAAAGAAAAAGCTTTGTTTTATCTGTTATATTTGGCTAGATGTTGACTGACGTTTTTTATGTGTATTGCAGATGTGGTGTAACAACTCCCAGCTTCCCGTGGATCACATCTTGGCTGGTTCATTTGAAACGGCGATGCGGGTGAGTTCAGAACTCTGAGTGGTGAAAATGGCTAACGGTCGGTTGGCAACTAGCCCGGAGAGGGGCCTTTTAATTGTAAGGGCACAAAACAGCTCAGATGGCTGATAACTAGCCATAAAAATCAAAAGCAGAGAAGCGCCTCTAAGTGCAGTAATACAGAGTATTGTAATAAACCCCACAACAGGGCAACTTACAATAGATAAGTAAAAAAACAGGCACAGCAATGAGTGTAGGTCCGGAATACCGGTTGCAGCGGGCCGCGGGAGCTGCTGGTACTGCGAGGTGGAATGAGACCCGAGTCCCCGAGTGGAGGAGAAAGCCGGCCGAAGTCCTTCCTGAAGCAGGTGGAACACAGCCAGGAGCAGGATGACGCGGGCAGGGCTCAGGACCAGAATGCAACGCATTTCGGAGCATGCGCTCTACCACTTAGTGTCATGAGCGCTCCCTTTTCCCTCCCAAGGCTTACCAGTAGTGTTTTACATAGCTATACCAGCAAAAAGGGCCGGCCTGAAGTCCTCTAGCAGGACCTAATTTTCTGACTAAAGTTCCACTTTAATAAAAGGGAACTTACCTGTCCAGGGATCCAGCGCTGGCCTCACCCTGGCTGGTTCTTCATTTGTCTTCGTGTCCCCAGAATGTCTACTTTGAGAAGAAAGCTGTTACTTTTTGCGGCTTCACACTGCACATGCATTGATGTGTCCCAGAAGGCTGTGGGCTTGGAGGGGGGGAGGAAGTGGGAGGCGGTACCTAACAAAAACCAGATACCCGCTTCCCCACTCCCCTTAAAAAAAAAAAAAAAATTGCCAAATATGTCGGGGGTGGAGTAAGTAAGAGCGAAACTTTCCCTTTTGGGTCAAGTTCCGCTTTAATGCATTTTCTTCGGGTAAAAAAACATTGTGTCCAGGATTTCCCCCAGCCTCCCATTATGCTTACCTGAGCCCAATCTCGATCCAGTGCTGTGCACAAGAGCAGCAGCTTGCTCCTTCAGCGACAGCGGCGGGAGCCATTGGCTGTCAAGCACAGCCAGTGAGGCGGAGAAGGGGCCAAGTCAATGGACACACACAGTGCGGCTCAGGCACAAGCCTGCATGAGTGCCCTCCATAGTAAGTAGCTTGCTGTGGTGGCCACTCAGCAGAGGGGAGGAACCAGGAGCGTCAGCGGGGGGGACCCAAGAAGAGGGGCGAGGGGGCGGGGCTGCTCTGCGCAAAACCATTAGATAGAGCAGGTATGTATAACAAGTTTTTTATAAGCTACGTGTCTAAATAAAGCTTTACAGGATTTTGTGACTTGATACTAACTGTGATTCCTGTCCTCTCAGCTCCTCCATGATCAGGTGGGAGTGGTGAACTTCAGCGCATACAAGCAACATTTCCTCCATACCTTTTCCCGGGGACGCAGCACCTTCCAGGCTCTGCCTGGGCTTCCCGCCATGTATGGCTACCCACAGCGCAACTGGTAAGCCATTTCTAGACCCATCCTGACGTGCAATGTTTTATTTCCTGTGCTTGGAGAGATCAATAAGTAAGATTGCTGGCCTTCATCTGAAAATGGCAGTTGGCTGTCAGATTAGTCCCAGATGGGTTCAGATTAGTTGCAGATGGGTTCAGCTTCTGTGCACTGCAAGAATGCAGCCAGTAAAGTCCCATGTACGGCTACACACACGCAACTGGTAAGCCATTTCTAGACACATCCTGACGTGCAATGTTTTATTTCCTGTGCTTGGAGAGATAAATAAGTAACATTGCTGACCTTCCTCTGAAAATGGCAGTTGGCTGTCAGATTAGTCCCAGATGGGTTCAGATTAGTTGCAGATGGGTTCAGCTTCTGTGCACTGCAAGAATGCAGCCAGTAAAGTCCCATGTACGGCTACACACACGCAACTGGTAAGCCATTTCTAGACACATCCTGACGTGCAATGTTTTATTTCCTGTGCTTGGAGAGATAAATAAGTAACATTGCTGACCTTCCTCTGAAAATGGCAGTTGGCTGTCAGATTAATCCCAGATGGGTTCAGGTTCCATGCCCTACAAGAATGCAGCCAATAAAGTCCCATGTACGGCTACCCACAGCGTAACTGGTAAGCCATTTTTAGACACATTCTGATGTGCAATGTTTATTTCCTGTGCTTGGAGAGATAAGTAATTAACATTGCTGACCTTCATCTGAAAATGGCAGTTGGCTGTCAGATTAGTCCCAGATGGGTTCAGCTTCTGTGCCCTGCAAGAATGCAGCCAGCAAAGTCCCAATGATAATAGAATGATGTGCAATGTGTTCTTCTGGGTCTGAGTAAGATCAGCAAGGTCCCCAATAGCAGCCTAATTGAGGTCAGCTGTCTGGTAAGACACTATCTCCATCTTCCCCGTCTTTTGTAGGAAGGACGCGGGATTGAAGAACGGGCTTCCCGCGGTTGGTCTGAAGCTCAGCGATCTCATCCAGCGGCTGCAGGTGTGCTACCAGCTCACCACGTCTGGCAAGTTTGAAGAGGCAGTGGAGAAGTTCCGCCTAATTCTACTCAGCGTTCCCCTTCTGGTGGTGGACAACAAGCAGGAGATCTCCGAGGTGAGGGCTTGTTGTCTCTACAATGGGTTCTGAAAGCCCACCTAAAGGGAGTTACGTAAAGAATGTGACGTTTAAGACTGGACTTAAAAATGTTTCATTCTCTAAATGACTTTCTTTTCAGGCTCAGCAGCTGATCACCATTTGCAGAGAATATATCGTAGGTCTGTCCATGGAAATCGAACGAAAGAAACTTCCAAAAGACACCCTGGAGCAGCAGAAGAGGATCTGTGAGGTGAGCTAGAAGGGGGCGGAGCAAAAAAAACACAAAGAAAAACTCTGCATGTTTAATTGATTAAAGGCCAACTTCAGACTGGGAACACCCCAGACTATCTCCCAACAACAACTCTTTGGTCGGGTCATGTGATGACAATCATATTCCTCCTGCGGTGGCCTGGTCCAGAATGCTGCACAGAATGGCCCTGCTTGATGATGTCAGCTCCGTTCCCTCCAGCATTCTCCTGTGAGACCTGAGTTTGGTACGCCCCCCCCAGAGAAGCAGGACATTTGGCGCCCTCCTGTCGTCGGGGGCACTGGGCGTCCCCCCCCCCCCCGCTGTCGTGGGAGCACTTGCCCTGTGGTTACTGGACCTGTATGATGTTACCTTGATCCAGGATATGATAAAGGGCAGACATTAGTACTGTGATATTTAGCATGGGGCATGACATTGCTGTGTTGTCCCCATAGCCCGGTCACAGTGACACATTGAAGCACTTGGCTTCCCCCCGCTGTCGTCGGGGGCACTTGGCTTCCCCCCGCTGTCGTCGGGGGCACTTGGCTGTCCCCCGCTGTCGTCGGGGGCACTTGGCTGTCCCCCGCTGTCGTCGGGGGCACTTGGCTGTCCCCCGCTGTCGTCGGGGGCACTTGGCGTCCCCCGCTGTCGTCGGGGGCACTTGGCTTCCCCCCGCTGTCGTCGGGGGCACTTGGCTTCCCCCCGCTGTCGTCGGGGGCACTTGGCTTCCCCCCGCTGTCGTCGGGGGCACTTGGCTTCCCCCCGCTGTCGTCGGGGGCACTTGGCTTCCCCCCGCTGTCGTCGGGGGCACTTGGCGTCCCCCGCTGTCGTCGGGGGCACTTGGCGCCCACCTCTGTCGTCGGGGCACTTGGCTTCCAGCGCTGTCGTCGGGGCACTTGGCGTCCCCCAGACATCGGGGGGCGGCACCCCAGTCGTCGGGGGGACAGCACTTGGCATCCCCCGTTAGTAGGGGCATTTGGCGCCCCCCTCCGGCCGCCGGGGCACTTGTCATTCAGACTAGAACAAATATTTTAGTTGCCTTTATCAGGCAGCAAAATGCTTTTATTGTGTATTTAACAGACTGGAAAGAAAAAAAAATACTATAATACAAGTTCATTATGGTTTACATGAACATTAATACCGGCCACCAGGGGGAGGTGTTGATATCGCTGTGACCTTGTATGTTCCTCCTTGCAGATGGCAGCCTACTTCACACACTCCAACCTGCAGCCCGTCCACATGATCCTGGTGCTGAGAACGGCCGTCAACCTCTTCTTCAAACTCAAGAACTTCAAAACAGCCGCAGTGTTCGCCAGGCGGCTGCTGGAATTGGGGCCCAAGCCTGAAGTGGCACAGCAGGTGAGAACATTAGCAGTTGCTGGTAGTTGGGGCCCCCCCCCCCCCCACTCTATTGCACAGAGCATGTAATTTTATATATATATATATATGTATGTATATGTATATGTGCTTTAAAAGGTCCGCACATATTTATGCCCTGTGGTTACTGGACCGGTATGATGTTACCTTGTTCCAGGATATGATAAAGGGCAGACATTATTACTGTGATTTTAGCATGGGGCATGACATTGCTGTGTTGTCCCCATAGCCCGGTCACAGTGACACATTGAAGCACAGGAAGGCACACTGTCTGTGGTCAGAAGCACGGGAAGGCACGCTGGCTTTAGTTAGAAGCACAGGACGGCACGCTGGCTGTGGTCAGAAGCACGGGAGGGCACACTGGCTGTGGTCAGAAGCACGGGAGGGCACGCTGGCTGTGGTCATAAGCAAAGGAGGGTACGCTGGCTGTGGTCAGAAGCACGGGAGGGTACGCTGGCTGTGGTCAGAAGCACGGGAGGGCACGCTGGCTGTGGTCAGTAGCACGGGAGGGCACGCTGGCTGTGGTCAGAAGCGCGGGAGGGCACGCTGGCTGTGGTCAGTAGCACGGGAGGGCACGCTGGCTGTGGTCAGTAGCGTGGGAGGGCACGCTGGCTGTGGTCAGTAGCGTGGGAGGGCACGCTGGCTGTGGTCAGTAGCGTGGGAGGGCACGCTGGCTGTGGTCAGTAGCGCGGGAGGGCACGCTGGCTGTGGTCAGTAGCGCGGGAGGGCATGCTGGCTGTGGTCAGTAGCGCGGGAGGGCACGCTGGCTGTGGTCAGTAGCGCGGGAGGGCACGCTGGCTGTGGTCAGTAGCGCGGGAGGGCACGCTGGCTGTGGTCAGTAGCGCGGGAGGGCACGCTGGCTGTGGTCAGTAGCGCGGGAGGGCACGCTGGCTGTGGTCAGTAGCGCGGGAGGGCACGCTGGCTGTGGTCAGTAGCGCGGGAGGGCACGCTGGCTGTGGTCAGTAGCGCGGGAGGGCACGCTGGCTGTGGTCAGAAGCACGGGAGGGCACGCTGGCTGTGGTCAGTAGCGCGGGAGGACACGCTGGCTGTGGTCAGTAGCGCGGGAGGGCACGCTGGCTGTGGTCAGTAGCGCGGAAGGGCACGCTGGCTGTGGTCAGTAGCGCGGGAGGACACGCTGGCTGTGGTCAGAAGCACGGGAGGGCACGCTGGCTGTGGTCCTACCCTGCTGGAACCCATAGTTGCATGGAAGCCAGGGAGACGAAGTTGCTTTAGTGTACACTGATCTGCTCAGCTCATATTTGCAGTATTCAGGTTTAAGGTTACAATACTGCAAAGTACACTTGTAATAGTTGTACAATGGTCTAGACCAGTGATGGTGAACCTTGGCACCCCAGATGTTTTAGAACTACATTTCCCATGATGCTTCACTACAGTGCATGAGCACCATGGGAAATGTAGTTCCAAAACATCTGGGGTGCCAAGGTTCACCATCACTGGTCTAGACCAGGGGTCTTCAAACTACGTCCTTCCCAGTTGTTCAGGAACTACAATTCCCATCAGGCCTAGTCATGTCTGTGAAAGTCAGAGTTTTACAATGCCTCATGGGAGGTGTAGTTCCGCAACAGCTGGAGGGCCGTAGTTTGAGGATCCCTGCTCACATTTTTATATGATATTCTTCTGCAGATTGCGGTGTTTCAGATTTCTCTTACGTCCTCCGACAGTCGCCGCCTCCTCTAAGTCATCACTATTGGTTATTGACTTCCGCTCCACAGGAGTAGCTAGGCATAAGACTTAGTCAAAAAGAACAACGGCATTTGCATATACACACCCATGGGGGCTGTCCCACTAGGTCAATACCCCCCTGCAGTGATCACTCCCAACTCAGTTTCAACCTATAGTTGACATTATTTGCATTGTTGCAGGCACAATAAACATTTCTACATTTTCTCTATAACAGCAAATCATTGAGTTTAATGTATTCTGAGATCTCTGGAAGGGATCTAGTTCTCCGTAGAGTGAGCGTCTTCTTATTGTCACCGTCCCTCCCACAGACTCGCAAGATCCTCGCGGCGTGTGAGAAAACCCTCACGGACACGTACCAGCTCAACTACGACATGCACAACCCCTTCGACATCTGTGCCGCCTCATATAAGCCCATCTACAGAGGGAAGCCGGTAGAGAAATGCCCGCTCAGCGGCGCCTGCTACAGTCCAGAGTACAAAGGACAGATCTGCAGAGTCTCCACGGTAAGTGAACGAATGCCGACTTGTCACATTTACATTTCTGTAAGCAATAACAGAACAATCCCTGGAAGGAAGTTGGATTTCCGGCATTATGGGCGCGCTGGGAGAAGTCACTGACTGCCCACCTATGCCTTTTGGGGTGGCTTTTATGGTGGGTGGTCTTGGCCTACAATGTGGGAATGTTTTATTATAAAAATTGTGATGGGTGAAATGGTCTCCTTCAGTAAGAGTTAGCCGGCTACCGCTATGAAAGCATGAAATATAACGAGGAATATTCTTCTATGCAAAGCCTAAGAATCCTCACCTGGAGAGCTTTGCATTGGAGAATATTCTTCATTATAATTTGTGCTTTTATGTTCATGTTGCTATGAGATGTTGGAGCAGTTAAAGCAGAACTTTACCCAAAAAGGAACTTCCTCTTCCTTTTGTGTTTTTTTCTGCCTTCTCTCCCACTTTTGGACACTTTTTTTTTTTTTTTTTTTTTTGTGGAGGGCAAGGGAGTACCTAATTTTGATGGGTACCCCCCAGTGGCGGCTGGTGCTCCATGGGCCGAAAAGGAGGGTGGGTCGGCAGACGGACCATACCCCACCCTCCCCCCGACCACACCAGCTCCAGCCTGCACACCATAGTCCCCCCCCCCGGTCGCCGGCTGACTAACCCTGGACTGCCAGGCAGCGGTGGCGACTTCACCCTCAGTCTCCTCTGTGGGTCGGACTTCCCCTGCGTCTCCTCCCTCCTCCTCCTCCACGGTCAATAGCATGGCTTCTCCTTTCGGCCAATCAGGAAACAGGTCTCAGGACCCGCTTCCTGATTGGTCAGGAGGGGAATCCGTGTGACACTAGCAAATGTTCATTCGCTATTGTCACACAACTGGGTGGGCTTTGCGCCTCCAGCCCACCCTTTTTTAAAGCCTATTAGAGCCTCTGGCTCTAATCAGGTGCTTCAAAAAAAAAAAAAACCCCCATTGGAATCCATGCGTCTGGTTGCCTGCATGTAGATTAGGGGGCTGGACGCATGGATAGGGGGGGCGGTGCCCCTGCGCCCCCAATGGACGGGCCGCCACTTGTACCCATTCCCTCGTCTAGGCGATCCAAGCGGAAGTTCGGTCCCACCTCTTTTTTTCCTGCAGCCTTCTGGAACACGTCCCAGGTCCCAGAAGGCTGCGGGACCATTTACAGTGCAGCAGGAAGCCACAAGGAGTCACAGCCGGCTTACCAAAGTAATCATGCTGGTGCCAGGAAACCGAAGACCGGTGAAGAATCTGCCCAGGTGACGACAGCGGTGGATACCTGGAAGGGTAAGGCTGGGTTCACACTGGGGCGGCTTGAAAGTCGCCCAACTCTGAAGCTGCCCCGTGCAGCGCGATTTCAGCGGGGCTTGCAAGCGACTTCTCTAATAGAAGTCAATGCAAGTCGCCCTCAAAGTAGTGCAGGAACCTTTTTTCTAAGTCGGAGCGACTTGAGTTGCTCCGATTAGAACGGTTCCATTGCACTGAATGGAGCAGGACTTGTCAGGCTGCTAAGTCGCCTGACAAGTTGCCCCAGTGTGAACCGGGACTAAGTGTCCTTGAAAGTCAGCAGGTACAGGATCGTTCTTTGTACATATATACTATGTGATATATATCTTCACATAACACCCGTCTGCATTGTATTGCGGATGGGTGACCATTGTAGTCAAAGCGGCGTTCTGGTATGTTGCCGCCTACTTTTGGGTTTGGGGCGCCCCCTGTTGGATTTTGTTGTGATTGTACACACCAGGAGCCTGTCAGCAAGTCCTGGCCAATGATTCGTGGCTGGGACCTGCTGATCGGCTCTGTACATTCACAGCTAAGAGCTATATATATATATATATATATATATATATATATATATATATATATATATATATATATATATATATATATATATATATATATATATATATATACACACTTTACATTGTGTGTATGTATGTGTATATATATATATATATATATATATATATATATAATATAATTTATTTATTTATCTTCACAATAAATATAATATTATAATCCTATTCATTTTTATGTTTGCAGGTGACAGAAATTGGGAAAGATGTGATTGGTCTGCGGATCAGCCCCCTCCAGTTCCGTTAAGATCTCCTCCCCTTCCCCCTCCTTATATATAACTGTTCTTATATAGTAGTTTGTTCCAGCTCAGCGCAGAGCTTCTCGTGTCTTTTCTAACACTGGTGGCGATGACCATCCAACAGGACCATAGAAAGACACAGCTGAAGATGTTCTCATTTTCTGTTTCATTATTGCAAGTGAAATAAAATGATCCTCGATAGAAGTCTTGTGTCTTTCTTTATCTTAATGTTCTTCATGTGGGGCTCCTGCTGAGTTTTTTTTTTTTTTGGGTGGAGTAGGGAAGGTATAGAGCCTCTTCAGTTATTTTTTTGTAGAATTCTAGGATACAGTTTTCCTTCCCCCCCCCCCCCCCTACTAACACCTACACTCAGGGCTCTTTTTTCAGCAGGAACACGGGGGGGGGGGGACGCAGTTCCGTCACGTCTAGCACTGAATGTATGTAATAGCTAGGGGTATGGGGTGTGTTGGAGCATCTCTTAATGCTGGCTGCTTGGGGATCTATTGTCACTGGTAAGGATCTGTTATTGTGTGAGGGTCTATTGTTGCTGGGGGGTCTTATGTTGTTGGTAGGGATCTCCTGTTGAGGTAGAGGTCAATTGTTGGTTGATCTATTGATACTGGTTGCTGGGAGAGCCATTGTTGCTACTGGAAGGGTTTCTAATGTTTCTGGGGGGGGGGGGGTCTTTTTTTGTTGCTGGGTGAGGTATTTTGTTTGTGGGAGGAGGGTAGTGGGTGGAACCAAGGGACAGTGCTCAGCGGTGGGTAGTGGGTGGAACCAAGGGACAGTGCTCAGAGGGTGGGTAGGGGGGTGGAACCAAGGGACAGTGCTCAGAAGGGGGTAGTGGGTGGAACCAAGGGACAGTGCTCAGAGGGTGGGTAGTGGGTGGAACCAAGGGAGAGTGCTCAGAGGGTGGGTAGTGGGTGGAACCAAGGGACAGTGCTCAGAAGTGGGTGGAACCAAGGGACAGTGCTCAGAGGGTGGGTAGTGGGTGGAACCAAGGGACAGTGCTTAGTGGGTGGAACCAAGGGACAGTGCTCAGTGGGTGGAACCACAAGGGACGGTGCTCAGGGGGTGGAACCAAGGGACAGTGCTCAGAGGTTGGTAGTGGGTGGAACCAAGGGAAAATGCTCAGAGGTGGGTAGGGGGTGGAACCAAGGGACAGTGCTCAGAAGTGGGTAGTGGGTGAAACCAAGGGACAGTGCTCAGAGGGTGGGTAGGGGGGTGGAACCAAGGGACAATGCTCAGAGATGGGTAGTGGGTGGAACCAAGGGACAGTGCTCAGAAGTGGGTGGAACCAAGGGAGAGTGCTCAGAGGGTGGGTAGTGGGTGGAACCAAGGGACAGTGCTTAGTGGGTGGAACCAAGGGACAGTGCTCAGTGGGTGGAACCACAAGGGACGGTGCTCAGGGGGTGGAACCAAGGGACAGTGCTCAGAGGTTGGTAGTGGGTGGAACCAAGGGAAAATGCTCAGAGGTGGTTAGGGGGTGGAACCAAGGGACAGTGCTCAGAAGTGGGTAGTGGGTGAAACCAAGGGACAGTGCTCAGAGGGTGGGTAGGGGGGTGGAACCAAGGGACAATGCTCAGAGGTGGGTAGGGGGTGGAACCAAGGGACAGTGCTCAGAGGTGGGTAGGGGGTGGAACCAAGGGACAGTGCTCAGAGGGTGGGTAGTGGGTGGAACCAAGGGACAGTGCTCAGAAGTGGGTAGTGGGTGGAACCAAGGGACAGTGCTCAGAGGTGGGTAGTGGGTGGAACCAAGGAATAATGCTCAGAGGTGGGTAGGGGGGTGGAACCATGGGACAGTGCTCAGAGGTTGGTAGGGGGTGGAACCAAGGGACAGTGCTCAGAGGTGGGTAGTGGGTGGAACCAAGGAATAATGCTCAGAGGTGGGTAGGGGGGTGGAACCATGGGACAGTGCTCAGAGGTGGGTAGGGGGTGGAACCAAGGGACAGTGCTCAGAGGTGGGTAGTGGGTGGAGACAAGGGGTGACTCGGAAGAGGGGAGTTCCTGCACCTATTCTCTGAGAAAAAACCCTGCGTACACTGGAGATCAAAATTAGAGAACCACCTACAATTTTATCAATTTCAAGGTCACCGCTTAGTCCTATTTGAAATGATCTAACCATGAGTAAAAGAGCGCTTTTGTTAAGCATATTTTATGAGTTCCATATATTTTGAAGCACAGAATAAAAAAAAACTTCAATGAGATTTGAAAAAGAACATTGATGAAAATTGGAGAACACTTTCACATTCTTCCCAGTGATTGGTGTTAATGCGGCACCTTGTGCTAATTTTCTTGAGTTCTCTGACAAATCCTATTTAACTGGCAGCCTAACTTTCCAGTTTTCACCGACTTTGCAAGATGGTGAGCCGTTCTAAAGTGACTAAAACCCTCTGGCAGCAGGTTGTCTACATGAAGGCCAAAGAGATGACCCTTTCAGCAAGAGAAGTTTGTCCTTCCAAATCTGTGATTTCTAGAATATTGCATCTTTACGACGTCATAAACTCATTCAATTCCCCCAAGAAGTAGGGGGGGAATTGAATTGTCACATGAATGTCCATAAAAAGGAGGACATTCCATCACCCGTGTGAAATAATTACAAACAACACCACAGTGTCCTACAGAGGCTGCTTACCACAGATATGGAGCATGTAGAAAAATGGGTGTACTTATTCACAAGGGGCTTCCAGATTCCGATGAGACCCCCCCCCCCCCTACAACCACTGGCCAGGGTTGTTGGGAAGAGGCCCTTATCCCCATCAACATGGGGATAAGGTGCTTTGCTGGGGCGCCCCCCCCATGTTGAGGGCATCCGGCCTGGTATGGTTCAGGAGGCGCTTGTTCATTCCCCCCCTCCCCTTTTCTAAACTGCCAGGCTGAATGCTCAGATAAGGGTCTGGTATGGATTTTGAGGGGGGTCCCACGCCATTTTTTTTTTTCACATTTTGGCATGGGGTTCCCGTCAGATTCCCAAAGGCCTGGTATGGATTGGGGAGGGGACCCCTATGCTGTTTTTATTCCTGAAGTTTTCATTGTCAGGAATTTTGTTTATATTCAGCTGTCAGTGGGGAACTGTACTGAATCTGACTGTATGTTAACGTTGCAGCAGCTGGTTTGCTGGTCCTGCTCCTTGATAACCAGCTGGCTGTTGAGTACGCCCGTGGCCACCACCCCTTTAAAATGACTAACTAGGAGGGCTTATGGAAGTTGGCTGGGGCGTCGGACCCAGCACACTCGGGACAGCGTGGGACTCATTTCTGCGCTCTTGTGTTTTTTTTATTTTTAGTTTTTTTTTTTTTTTTTTTTTTATTGGCAGCATTCTTTTCACAAGTGAGTCGCATGTATATCATGCAGGTGCGACTTTTATGCAACTTTACATTGAAGTCAAGCCGCATGAAAGTCAGAACAAAGTAGTGCAGGAACTATTTTAAAGTCGCTGCAACCTTAAGTTTCACAGATATGAACAGTATTCATTGGGGAAACATGAGGTGCAACTTGTTATGCAATTTTGGGGTCCAAAGTTGCATGAAGAGTCTCACAAGTGTTAATGGGGCCTTAGCAAAACATTTTTTTTTTCTCTCTACAGCTTTAGGCCTGTTCCTTACCTGTAATATTGTATGTCCTACGATGTGCAGGCTAATGGATTGTGTAGAAACCGTGACTGCATTGCTGCTCTGTCCTCTTCCTGATGCTAAACTATCCTGCAGGGTTGCCCTGTCCTCTTCCTGCTTCTGAACATTGCTGCAGGGCTGCCCTGTCCTCTTCCTGCTTCTGAACATCGCTGCAGGGCTGACCTGTCCTCTTCCTGCTTCTGAACATTACTGCAGGGCTGACCTGTCCTCTTCCTGCTTCTGAACATTACTGCAGGGCTGACCTGTCCTCTTCCTGTGTCTGAACATTACTACAGGGCTGACCTGTCCTCTTCCTGCTTCTGAACATCGCTGCAGGGCTGCCCTGTCCTCTTCCTGTGTCTGAACATTACTGCAGGGCTGCTCTGTCCTCTTCCTGCTGCTAAACAATCCTGCAGGGTTGCCCTGTCCTCTTCCTGCTTCTGAACATTGCTGCAGGGCTGCCCTGTCCTCTTCCTGCTTCTGAACATCGCTGCAGGGCTGACCTGTCCTCTTCCTGCTTCTGAACATCGCTGCAGGGCTGACCTGTCCTCTTCCTGCTTCTGAACATCGCTGCAGGGCTGACCTGTCCTCTTCCTGCTTCTGAACATCGCTGCAGGGCTGACCTGTCCTCTTCCTGCTTCTGAACATCGCTGCAGGGCGACCTGTCCTCTTCCTGCTTCTGAACATCACTGCAGGGCTGCCCTGTCCTCTTCCTGCTTCTGAACATTACTGCAGGGCTGCCCTGTCCTCTTCCTGCTTCTGAACATTACTGCAGGGCTGCCCTGTCCTCTTCCTGCTTCTGAACATCGCTGCAGGGCTGCCCTGTCCTCTTCCTGCTTCTGAACATCGCTGTAGGGTTGCCCTGTCCTCTTCCTACTGCTAAACATTACTGCAGGGTTGCCTGGTCCTCTTCCTGCTTTTGAATGTCACTGCAGGGCTGCCCTGTCCTCTTCCTGCTGCTGAACATCGCTGCAGGGCTGCCCTACTGACATTTTTGACACTTTTGGGGGGTCCAGTGACATTACTACAGTAATCAGTGCTAAATATATGCACTGTCACTGTAATAATGACACTGGTAGGGAAGGGGTTAACACTGTGGGTAATCAAGGGGCTAAATGTGTCCCTAGGGGAGGGATTCTTACTGGAGGAGGCGTGGCTTGTGAAATGATCATAGAGACATGTGTTCCTATATAGATGAATCAAAGGCGCTCTGTGTCTCCGCCGGCTGGATGGAGTCCCGATCAAAGCTGGAAGCGGCTTCGATCGGGTCTCCGATGACGTAACCCGGATCCGGCGCCCATCACGTCTCCTCCGGGTTACTTGGCTGCTAAAGGCGGCAGTTTTAAAAAGTGACTGTATTCAAAAATGCCATTTTCTGCGTTTTAAATACATTGAAGGGCAGTGGAGGGGTTTGGGGTCTTTCAGACCCTCGATCCCTCCATAAAGAGTACCTGTCACTGCATACTGCTGCCACATTCCCCCCGATCCCTCCATAAAGAGTAAATGTCACTGCCTATTACTGTCACATTCCCCCCGATCCCTCCATAAAGAGTACCTGTCACTGCCTACTGCTGTCACATTCCCCCCGATCCCTCCATAAAGAGTACCTGTCACTGCCTATTGCTGTCACAAGGGATGTTTACATTGCTTGTGACCGCAATAAAAGTGATCAGATTTTTGATTTTTTTTTTTTTTTTTTAAACCTGTGTTAAAATAAAATAAATAAAAATAAATAGGAACAAAAAAAAATTTTAGCCGCCCCCCGTCGCCATGAGCTCATGCACTAAAGAAAACGTATACGGAAGTCGCGCCACAAATGAAATCACTGTTCAAACCACACATGTGAGGTATCGCCGCGATCGCCAGAGCATGAGCAATAATTAAAAAAAAGAGCTACACTCTAACTCAAAACTGGTAACCGTTAAAAATTTTTTTAAAGCGTTGCCTATGGAGATTTTCATTGGCCGTAGTTTCTCGCCATTCCGCGGGTGTGCGCAATTTTAAACGTTAACATGTTGGGTATCTATTTACTCGGCGGGACATCATCTTTCACAATATAAAACAAAATTGGCTAACTTTACTGTTTATTTTTTTTTAAATGCAGTGAAATGTAATTTTTTTCGTAATTTTTCCAAAAAAATGGCGTTTGAAAAACCGCTGCTCAAAAACCGCGTGACAAAAAATATTGCAATGACCGCTATTTTATTCTCCAGAGTCTTTGCTAAAAAATATATATATATAATGTTTGGGGGTTTTAAGTAGTTTTCTAGCAAAAAAAATACTGATTTTAACTTGTAAACAAAAAGTGTTAAAAATAGGCTTGGGGCTAAAGTGTTTAAAGGGGTAAAACCTCCCGGTCCACAAGTGGTTAAGCAGTGTATGTGTATGGGTTTTAGTTGGAGGCAGCCGACCTTTCCCCAACCCCCCCTTCCCCCCCCCCCCCCTCTGCTCTCAGGATGAGGTGTGTCAATGTCAAGAAGCAAAACTGAAAGTGTTCATCTCGTACTTTCAGTTTTCCAGCCGTCGTCGAAGGATAAACCGTAAGTCTGTAAATCCTCCAAAACTTTTTTATTTATTTTTTTATATTCTGCATTATAACGTCTTCCCCACCCCCACCTTCAAAGGGAAGGCGATTATTGGTTATTGACGACGGGTGGTCAGGGGGTTAAATGATCAGATCAGAGTGGACCTGGGGAGTAACTGCAGGGGTTGCAATTGCAACCGGGCCCTGTGCTCCAGGGCCTGTGCGGCTCCCCTGTACACCTGGATAGGAGGGGCGGCGGGGGGCAGCATGTAGAGAAATCACTGTCCTCCTTTTCCTCCTGTAGCTGCAGGAGGAAAATGGAGGAGATTGGTTCCTCTGTATGCTGCCCCCGTCACTCCTCCTATCCAGTTGACTTGTGTTCTGCTGTCTCTGTGCCCCCTTGGTCCCCCCCTACTGTGCTGCCCCCCGCCCCCCTGGTTCCCCCCCTACTGTGCTGCCCCCCGCCCCCTTGGTCCCCCCTACTGTGCTGCCCCCCTGGTTCCCCCCCCCCCCCCCCCCACTGTGCTCCCTTCCCTCTCCTGCCGGCTGCTGCAGGGGATGTGTCACAATAGACAACCAGGAAGGGATCGGTAAATATGTAATTTACCAGCTCCTTCCTTTTCTGAATGGACAGAGTCATAGTCAGTGACATTGTAAAAAAATAAAATGATAAAAAATAATACAATTAAAATACCAAAAAATAAAAACTACTGACACCAGTGGGTGAACTTCCAGGATCGCAAATGTCACACTTGCGACCGGGCCCTGGCATTTCACCACCGTGAAGAGGCCCCAAGATGTCAGGAAGGGGGCCCACTGCAGAACTTGTGAAAGGGCCCCATAACAAGAGTAAAGGGCCCCAGGATCAGTGGGAAGAGCCCCAGGCTTGAAGGGAAGGGCCCCGGCCAGGGGTGTGGGGGGCCCTCCATGGTTTCTTGCACCGGGGCCCTGAAGGTTCTAGTTACGCCTCTTGAGCGGACTATGGCGGTGGACCCGGTCTGGGGCTGGTATAGGTAATTTTTTAATCACTCTTTTTGGGGGGGCCACTCTTAGCTCTGATGACTTTAGTGGCTCCCGACAAGTTCTATTTATTAATGCCACGGGCCAAAACACTGCGGGGGGAGGGGAGGGGAGGGGAGGGGGGGATTAGAAGGAAAACTGAACACAAGTGCAAAATTGTAACATATCGCATGTAGTTCTGCAATACCTGGAGGGCCGCCATGTTTGACACCCCTAGCTGGTTAAAAAAAATCACATTTTTTTTTTTTTAAGCTCTTACCATAATAAATAAAATAAAATACAAATCTGCTATATGATGCTTTTACCAAACCACCTTCTTGTACGTAGATGGCTTCGGTTTTTGAGCTCCAGGATGATAACACGGTGATTAAAAAGTCGGTTTCGCTGACCTTTCCTCGATCAAACAACAGCCGCTTGAGCATCATCACCAATCAGAAAAGTAAATGTCACCTTTTACAGGAGTCGGTCAACCAGAAAGGCATGGAAAAGGTGAGAAACTCCCACACATAAAGGGGTGCCCCGTCTAAAACTATCTTCAGATAATTATTTTGGGATTACCATAGGTCTAAAGCCGGCCATAAATGCAACAATTAGATTGGAAGATCTCCTTTATATTGATTATGTAGGGGTCTACTTAAACCATCCGTTCAATTTGTATCCAATCAGGTGGGCCCTGTGCCCTATAGGGGTGTGGGAAGATTTACAGGAGGAGGTACAATCAGATTCTAAAGCGTTCCCTCACCTTAAAGGTGACCCTCTCACCCTTTCATAACTGAAACATCCATTAATACCATGGTGGATGAAGTCACCAATGGGCCCTTGTGCAAAAGCAATTAGTTCTGTGGTATGGGGTAAAATCAAATGTTCTCCTTCTATTTCCTCTGCAGATCGAATGTTAGTCACTCATGAAAGAAAAATCCTGCCGAAATACTGCATCGTGGCCACTAGATGGAGCTGAAGATCCTACAAAATACATATTTACTATGGTCTTCAGCTCCATCTAGTGGCCATAATGCAGTTTTTTCATGAACCACACTCGTTTTTGTTCATGAATAAATATTCAATCTGCTGAGAACATTCAATGCTGCTCCATTTGGACAGAATGAATGTACAGTACCAGCAGTTTTGCTGGAAGAATAGCTATGCATATTTTTCCTAAATACACCCCTACACTGTACAGGCAAAGGTTTGTCGACACTCTACCATCACACTAATATGAGCTTGTTGGCCATCCCATTTCAAGACCATGCCTATTAATATGCTGTTGGCCCCCTTTTTGGGGTTTAAATAGCCCTCACTCATTTGGGAAGGCTTCCCACAAGATTTTGGGATGTTGTGCCTGTTTGTGAGGGCAAATACTGTAGTTAGATAAGGACACCTGGCTCCCAAATGGTGTTCCAGTTCATCCCAAAGGTGTTCAGTAGGGTTGAGGTCAGGGCTCTGTGCGGGGCACTCGAGTTCCTCCACATAAAACTGGTCTAACCATGTCTATATGGAGCTGGCTTTGTGCACGGGGACACAGTCGTGCTAAAACAAAAAAAGAAGGTCCTTCCCTAAACTTTTATCACAAGGTTGGAAGTGTACAATTGTCTCCAGTCAATGGGAGGGTTGTCCAGTCTATGTTTAGCCATCATTTGGAGGACTGTCAGATAATGTTTGACCATCACTTGGAGGGCTTGTCCTTTGGTCATCATTTGGAGGGTTGCTAGGCTAAAAAAAAAGGTCCTTTTACTAAACTTTTACCACTAGGTTGGAAGTGTACAATTGTCTCCAGTCAATGGGAGGGTTGTCCAGTCTAGGTTTGGCCATCATTTTGAAGGTTGTCCAGTCTACCTTTGGTCATCATTTGGAGGGTTGCTAGGCTATCTTTGGCCATTTCTTGAAGGGCTGTCCCGTTTATGTGTGGCCATCATTTAAAGGGTTGTCCAGTCTATGTTTAGCCATCATTTGAAGGGTTGTCCAGCCTATATTTGGCCATCATTTGAAGGGTTGTCCAGTCTATTTTTGGCCATCATTTAAAGGGTTGTCCAGCCTATTTTTGGCCATCATTTGAAGGGCTGTCCAGTCTACATTTAGCCATCATTTGGGGGGGGGGGGGTGTTCAATCTACCTTTGGCCATCATTTGGAGAGCTGTCTATTCTATGTTTGGCCATCATTTTGGAGGGTTGTCCAGTCTACAGTTGGCCATCTTTTGGAAGCCTGTCCTGTTTATGTTTGGCCACCATTTGGAGGGTTGTACAGTCTAAATTTGACCATCATTTGAAGGTTTGTCTAATCTACATTTGGCTATTATTAGAAAGGTTGTCCAGTCTATATTTGGCCACCATTTGAAGGGTTGTCCAGTCTACATTTAGCCATCATTTGGGGGGTTTTTCAATCTACCTTTGGCCATCATTTGGAGAGCTGTCTATTCTATGTTTGGCCATCATTTGGAGGGTTGTCCTGTCTGTTTGGCCATCATTTTGGAGGTTTGTCCAGTCTACAGTTGGCCATCTTTTGGAAGCCTCTCCTGTCTATGCCTGGCCATCATTTGGAGGGTTGTCCAGTCTATGGTTGTCCAGTGCACAGTTGGGCATCATTTTGGGGGTTGTCCAGTCTACAGTTGGCCATCTTTTGGAAACCTGTCCTGTTCATGTTTGGCCATCATTTGGAGGGTTGTACAGTCTAAATTTGACCATCATTTGAAGGGCTGTCTAATCTACATTTGGCCATTATTTGAAGGGTTGTCCAGTCTACATCTGGCCATCGTTTTGAAGGGTTGTCCAGTCTATATTTGGCCAATATTTGAAGGGTTGTCCAGTCTATATTTGGCCAATATTTGAAGGGTTGTCCAGTCTATATTTGGCCAATATTTGAAGGGTTGTCCAGTCTACATTCAGCCATCATTTCGGGGGGGGGGTTGTTCAATAAAATAATAGAGTAAAACAGAACAGAATAGAATATAAAATAATAGAATAGAAGAGAAAATAATAGAAAACAATAGAGTGAAACAGAACAGACTAGAATAGAAAATAATATAATAGAAAATATTAGAATAGAATAAAATAGAATAGAAGTTTAAGGAATAGATTAGAATAGAATAGAATATAAAAAACAATAGAATAGAATACAATAGAAAGAATATAACCGTCTTTTGAAATTCAAATTTCAAATAGAATATATTGGAATGCCATTTTGAATTGAATCAGAAAAGGAATAAATAAACGAATTTTGAAAATGAATTAACGAATGTAACTAAATGAAATTATTTAAATAACCAATGGAAATGAAACATTGTTTTCTGTTCTGCACATGCCTAATATCTGATGACAGCTCCACTCATCTGTATCTATTTCTTTATTTATGTGGGAAGAAGTTGGAGGAGAAGGAGATATTCCAGTACGGCAGCTCCACCAAAGTCTTTTCTGTGACTGATAGAACTGGGAACCAATGGGAGGTGAGGAGTGATGTCATCCATCCAATGACGTCTATATGAACGTAGATGGGTCAGATTTCTGTCTTACAGCCCAGATACGGCCAAACTTTTTTTTTCGGTTGTTTTAGGAGTTTGTTAGTTATGAATAGAGTGGGGCAAAGTTACAATTTCTGTGACCCCCACTGGGTAGATTTTCCTCACTTCCTGTCCCTGTGACACCCCAGAAATAAGGAATGGGGCTGTCGCTGAGACAAGAAGACAACAATGTCAGACATAACGCTCCCCCATTCTATAGACAATGGATTTCTGCTATTGCCAGGGACCCCGCTCTGGAGATTTGTCACCATTTCCTGACATGAAGTGAGGGCATACTTCATTTAGACCACTGGGTCTCTGTGCTTCTCTATGCAATGCAGGAAGATCATGGCTGGTGGGAGGGGCCTGTATTACAGTGCATGACTGAAGGGAAGGCCTGGAGGGGAGATTTAGGTTTGCGGGCAGTTGATGACGTTGATATCTGTATCTCTGACCCTTCAGTTGGGATCTTCTGTCTTCACAGGTGCGTTTGCTGCTGAGCCCCTCAGAGGTGAACCGGCTGTCCTCCAACTTTAATTTGATTGGCTACCTCAGCACTTACCTGGTGAGTTGTGGATTGTAGAGTAGATTAGAAATTCTCAGTTTATAATTTGAATAAACCGACCAATAAAATTACAGACTGATCATTTCTTTGTCAGTGGGCAAACGTACAAAATCAGCAGGGGGTCAAATACTTTTTCCCCCTCGCTGTATACGTTGTGGTCGGTAAGTGGTTTATCGGGTTGGCTGAAGACATCATCCATAACCCCCGGTACCGTCCTTTCAGCAGACGGCCACCTTTCTCATGAAACTGGTCCGAGCCACTGGAAAGGTTTTAAAGACCCCTCCCCCCCCCCTTTTCCCGATCGCCGGTTCGCCCATGAAACGATCCAGCGGTGCTGGCTAAAGAGTTAACAGTCTTTGATTGCCTCTATGGCCTTGGAGGACCGGAACGACGTCATGACGTCACTTCCTGTCCAGGCTGGAAGTGAATCAAATTTTTTCTTTTTTTTTTTTAAGGCAAAAGTTAAAAAAAGTTTTATTTTTTTAATTTTTTGCTTTTAAAGGTAAAGAAGAGATGCTGCAGACATATGACATATATCAATGACAGTTTCTGAGGCCGTTTGACATATGTCATTGGAAGTTGCTGTGGACATATGACATACATTATTAGCAGTTGCTGTGGACATATGACATACATTAATAGCAGTTGCTGTGGACATATGACATACATCAATGGCAGTTGCTGTGGACATATGACATACATTAATGGCAGTTGCTGTGGACATATGACATACATTAATGGCAGTTGCTGTGGACATATGACATACATCAATGGCAGTTGCTGCGGACATATGACATACATCAATGGCAGTTGCTGTGGACATATGACATACATCAATGGCAGTTGCTGCGGACATATGACATACATCAATGGCAGTTGATGTGGACATATAACATACATCAACGGCAGTTGATGTGGACATATGACATACATCAATGGCAGTTGCTGTGGACATATGACATACATCAATGGCAGTTGATGTGGACATATGACATACATTAATGGCATTTGCTGTGGACATATGACATACATTAATGGCAGTTGCTGTGGACATATGACATACATCAATGGCAGTTGATGTGGACATATGACATACATCAATGGCAGTTGCTGTGGACATATGACATACATCAATGGCAGTTGCTGCGGACATATGACATACATTAATGGCAGTTGCTGTGGACATATGACATACATCAATGGCAGTTGCTGTGGACATATGACATACATCAATGGCAGTTGCTGTGGACATATGACATACATCAATGGCGGTTGTTGTGGACATATGACATACATTATTGGCAGTTGCTGTGGACATATGACATACATCAATGGCAGTTGCTGCGGACATATGACATAGATCAATGGCAGTTGCTGCGGACATATGACATACATTAATGGCAGTTGCTGTGGACATATGACATACATCAATGGCAGTTGCTGTGGACATATGACATACATCAATGGCAGTTGCTGTGGACATATGACATACATCAATGGCAGTTGCTGTGGACATATGACATACATTAATGGCAGTTGCTGTGGACATATGACATACATTAATGGCAGTTGCTGTGGACATATGACATACATCAATGGCAGTTGCTGCGGACTTTGACATACATCAATGGCAGTTGCTGTGGACATATGACATACATCAATGGCAGTTGCTGCGGACTTATGACATACATTAATGGCAGTTGCTGTGGACATATGACATACATCAATGGCAGTTGCTGTGGACATATGACATACATCAATGGCAGTTGATGTGGACATATGACATACATTAATGGCATTTGCTGTGGACATATGACATACATTAATGGCAGTTGCTGTGGACATATGACATACATCAATGGCAGTTGATGTGGACATATGACATACATCAATGGCAGTTGCTGTGGACATATGACATACATTAATGGCATTTGCTGTGGACATATGACATATATTAATGGCAGTTGCTGTGGACATATAACATACATCAATGGCAGTTGATGTGGACATATAACATACATCAATGGCAGTTGATGTGGACATATAACATACATCAATGGCAGTTGATGTGGACATATGACATACATCAATGGCAGTTGCTGCGGACATATGACATACATCAATGGCAGTTGCTGCAGACATATGACATACATCAATGGCAGTTGATGTGGACATATAACATACATCAATGGCAGTTGATGTGGACATATGACATACATCAATGGCAGTTGCTGTGGACATATGACATACATCAATGGCAGTTGATGTGGACATATGACATACATTAATGGCATTTGCTGTGGACATATGACATACATTAATGGCAGTTGCTGTGGACATATGACATACATCAATGGCAGTTGCTGCGGACATATGACATACATCAATGGCAGTTGCTGTGGACATATGACATACATCAATGGCAGTTGCTGCGGACATATGACATACATTAATGGCAGTTGCTGTGAACATATGACATACATCAATGGCAGTTGCTGTGGACATATGACATACATCAATGGCAGTTGATGTGGACATATGACATACATTAATGGCATTTTCTGTGGACATATGACATACATCAATGGCAGTTGCTGTGGACATATGACATACATCAATGGCAGTTGCTGTGGACATATGACATACATTAATGGCAGTTGCTGTGGACATATGACATACATCAATGGCAGTTGCTGCGGACATATGACATACATCAATGGCAGTTGCTGTGGACATATGACATACATTATTAGCAGTTGATGTGGACATCTGACATATATCAATGGCAGTTGCTGTGGACATATGACATATATCAATGGCAGTTGCTGTGGACATATGACATACATCAATGGCAGTTGCTGTGGACATATGACATACATCAATGGCAGTTGCGGACATATGACATACATCAATGGCAGTTGCTGCGGACATATGACATACATCAATGGCAGTTCCTGTGGACATATGACATATATCAATGGTAGTAAAAGGAGTGAAAACGGAAGCACATGGAACATTCACATGCAGTGAATATTTGGTGAATGTCCATTCATGTAAAGCAGGATTGTATAATTCCATATTTTAGGTATCCGCAGAGTCTCATAAGGATTTTCGTGAACTCCTTTGTGGAACAAAAACCAAGGATGCAGCAGAAAAGATCTGCAGTGCCATCTCCCCGTTCCTCTGCCTTAAGGAAGGTGACTACCGGGCCCAACTCATCGGAATGGTGAACACAAGGATCAGAGAGTCCTGCGAGGACCTACATGGAAAGGAGGCAGTGATGGTGGCCGGAGGACTGACGGCTCTGATGGCGGCTGAACTGGCCGCCTCTTTTGTAGCCTCCAACACATTTGACTATACAGGAGAGAAGACGGAGAGCAAGGAGGACATGAAGGAGAAGGTGAGGAGATTGTAAGATTTGGAGAAGAATTCAGGGTCCGGTTGTAGGACCTCACTGTCCTGATACCACTGTATTATAATAATTAGGAGCTGTGGTCCCCAACTCCTCCTCCGCATGGTATAGATAAGCTGGGTAAATCAAGGAGGGGAAGTGCTTGAACCACCATTGGTCAGCGTACATCAGTCTTGTATTTGTAAGGAAGCCCACCATTGGTCAGCATACATTAGTATTGTATTGATAAGGAAGTCCACCATTGGTCAGCATACATCAGTATTGTATTTGTAAGGAAGCCAACCATTGGTCAGCATACATCAGTATTGTATTTGTAAGGAAGCCCACCATTGGGCAGCATACATCAGTATTGTATTTGTAAGAAAATCCACCATTGGTCAGCGTACATCAGTTTTGTATTTGTAAGAAAGCCCACCATTTGTCAGTATACATTAATATTGTATTTAAAAGGAAGCCCACCATTGGTCAGCATACATCAGTATTGTATTTATAAGGAAGCCAACCATTGGTCAGCATACATCAGTATTGTATTTATAAGGAAGCCAACCATTGGTCAGCATACATCAGTATTGTATTTATAAGGAAGTCAACCATTGGTCAGCATACATCAGTATTGCATTTGTAAGGAAGTCAACCATTGGTCAGCATACATCAGTATTGCATTTGTAAGGAAGCCCACCATTGGTCAGCATACATCAGTATTGTATTTGTAAGTAAACCCACCATTGGTAAGCGTTCATTAATATTGTATTTATTAAGAAGCCACCCATTGGTCAGCTTACATTAGTATTGTATTTATAAGAAAGCCAACCATTGGTCATCGTACATCAGTATTGTATTTGTAAGGAAGCCAACCACTGGTCAGTGTACATCAATGTTTTACTTGTAAGGAACCCCCCCCATTGGACACCCTACATAAGTATTGTATTGGTAAGGACGCCCACTATTGGTCAGCCTACATCAGTTTTATATTTGTAAGGAAGCCCACCATTGGTCAGCATACATTAGTATTGTATTGATAAGGAAGTCCACCATTGGTCAGCATACATCAGTATTGTATTTGTAAGGAAGCCAACCATTGGTCAGCATACATCAGTATTGTATTTGTAAGGAAGCCCACCATTGGGCAGCATACATCAGTATTGTATTTGTAAGAAAATCCACCATTGGTCAGCGTACATCAGTTTTGTATTTGTAAGAAAGCCCACCATTTGTCAGTATACATTAATATTGTATTTAAAAGGAAGCCCACCATTGGTCAGCATACATCAGTATTGTATTTATAAGGAAGCCAACCATTGGTCAGCATACATCAGTATTGTATTTATAAGGAAGCCAACCATTGGTCAGCATACATCAGTATTGTATTTATAAGGAAGTCAACCATTGGTCAGCATACATCAGTATTGCATTTGTAAGGAAGTCAACCATTGGTCAGCATACATCAGTATTGCATTTGTAAGGAAGCCCACCATTGGTCAGCATACATCAGTATTGTATTTGTAAGGAAGCCCACCATTGGTCAGCATACATCAGTATTGTATTTGTAAGTAAACCCACCATTGGTAAGCGTTCATTAATATTGTATTTATTAAGAAGCCACCCATTGGTCAGCTTACATTAGTATTGTATTTATAAGAAAGCCAACCATTGGTCATCGTACATCAGTATTGTATTTGTAAGGAAGCCAACCACTGGTCAGTGTACATCAATGTTTTACTTGTAAGGAACCCCCCCCCATTGGACACCCTACATAAGTATTGTATTGGTAAGGACGCCCACTATTGGTCAGCCTACATCAGTTTTATATTTGTAAGGAAGCCCACCATTGGTCAGCGTACATTAATATTGTATTTATTAAGAAGCCTACTATTGGTCAGCATACATCAGTTTTGTATTTGTAAGGAAGCCAACCATTGGTCATCGTACATCAATGTTTTACTTGTAAGGAACCCCCCCCCATTGGACAGCCTACATAAGTATTGTATTGGTAAGGATGCCCACTATTGGTCAGCATACATCAGTATTGTATTTATAAGGAAACCCACCATTGGTCAACATACATCAGTATTGTATTTGTAAGGAAGCCAACCATTGGTTTGTGTACATCAGTGTTGCACTTATAGGGAACTCCGCCATTGGCAAGTGTACATCAGTATTGTACATGCAAGGAAGCCCATCATTGGTCAGAGTGCATCAGTATTGCATTTGCAATGAAGCCTACCATTGGTCAGAGTGTATCAGTGTGTTACTTGTAAGGAACCCCACCATTGGTCAGTGTTCATCAGTATTGCATTTGTAGGTTAGCCCACCATTGGTCAGCGTGTATCAGAGTGTTACTTGTAAGGAACTCCACCATTGGTCAGTGTTGTCAGTGTTCATCAGTGTTGTACTTGTAGGGGAGCCCACCATTGGTCAGCTTACATATCCTGTTCTAATTACTTTCTCTTTAGATCGATCAGATGGTCAAGGCGTCTATAGAAAACGCTGAACTTTTGGAGGTTTCACATCGGGGGAAGTCAGTGTTCATTATATTTCGTAACCCCTCCTGTACTGATAACTGGGTGAGTGCAGAACTTTTATTGTTGAGTGTATTAGAATGAAACTAAGTATGAAATGAAAATAACGGCAACAGTTACTTTGGCTACAATGGTTCTCTTAGCAAATCACAAATGATGTTCTAATATAGTGAGTCCATGGGTGCCCAGTATTGGAATACACCTTCCATCATGGGATGTCAGTAATAAGTAGGGATGATCGAACGGTTCGGGTCGACCATCGGTTCGACCCGAACATTGGATGTTCGATATTCGGCCGAATACCGAACTTTTTGCGGCAAAAGTTCGGTATTCGGCCACCAGAACCGCCCAAAATGCACTGGGACAGGAACTGGGCTTTAAAAGCCCGTGATTGGCCCAGAAACGTCTGCAAAAGCCAATGAGGGGGCAGGAGTCTCCTAGGAACGTGATTGGAGTGACTACGGGGACCAGAGGCCAATCAGGAGTGAATACGCCCCACACTATATAAGATGGCCCCGCCTAACCCCTAGCACAGTTATCCAGAGCCTGTTGAAGAGAGTTGAAGCAGTTCTGTCTGACTCCTGCTTGCTACACTACATTTCCTACATATCGAGTGGTTCTAAAGCTCCATATAGCAGAATTGTATTTAGCTTACAGCCAGTGTAGTTAGATACAGCGATTGTGCTGGTTCTTAGAGTTAAAAAAAAAAAAAAAAAAAACTTAAGGGACAGTGTCAGTCTTCTGCTGTATGGAGCTTTCTATTTAGTGGAAAGGGATATCTAGTGTAGTTAGGGAACTTTGTACTACATTAGTTAGATTTGAAAATTTAGTTTCTGTAGGGAAAGTGTGAGGGTTCTGTTTAGTGAGCACGTGGCACAGTGCTGCTCTATCACAGCAGGTATACGTGCTTGCTAGGCAGCAAAATACAGTGACAACTTAACGCCTGTTGTTCAAAGCGTTAGGTGCACTGTACAAAAGCCTTTGCAACTGTGCGTGACACGCAACTGCTGTGCTGTATCCAGCGACAACTGTGGGTCGCATAGCAGTGTGCGTTTTTCACCGCACACAGTTGCCAACGCATCAGTGACAACCTAACGCCTGTTGTTCAAAGCGTTAGGTCCACTGTGCAAAAGGCTTTGCTACTGTGCGTGAACCGCAACTGCTGTGCTGTATCCAGCGACAACTGTGGGTCGCATAGCAGTGTGCGTTTTTCACCGCACACAGTTGCCAACGCATCAGTGACAACCTAACGCCTGTTGTTCAAAGCGTTAGGTCCACTGTGCAAAAGGCTTTGCTACTGTGCGTGAACCGCAACTGCTGTGCTGTATCCAGCGACAACTGTGGGTCGCATAGCAGTGTGCGTTTTTCACCGCACACAGTTGCCAACGCATCAGTGACAACCTAACGCCTGTTGTTCAAAGCGTTAGGTCCACTGTGCAAAAGGCTTTGCTACTGTGCGTGAACCGCAACTGCTGTGCTGTATCCAGCGACAACTGTGGGTCGCATAGCAGTGTGCGTTTTTCACCGCACACAGTTGCCAACGCATCAGTGACAACTTAACGCCTGTTGTTCAAAGCGTTAGGTGCACTGTACAAAAGCCTTTGCAACTGTGCGTGACACGCAACTGCTGTGCTGTATCCAGCGACAACTGTGGGTCGCATAGCAGTGTGCGTTTTTCACCGCACACAGTTGCCAACGCATCAGTGACAACCTAACGCCTGTTGTTCAAAGCGTTAGGTCCACTGTGCAAAAGGCTTTGCTACTGTGCGTGAACCGCAACTGCTGTGCTGTATCCAGCGACAACTGTGGGTCGCATAGCAGTGTGCGTTTTTCACCGCACACAGTTGCCAACGCATCAGTGACAAATATGCCTGGTAGACCAAGAAAAGGCATACGTGGCCCTGCTGCGGAAAGGGGCACAGCTTCTAGGGTGTCTAGAGGCAGGGGTGGACGTGGTGGTCAGTCCTCAGCCAGGCCACCATTTGGATTGTTCTCCGGCAGTGGCCAAGCTATACGTCCACAGTATGTACAGGAGGTGGTGGACTATATGAACAAACCCTCATCATCGGCATCATCTGCAACTACAGTGACCCAGGCAGAGAAAAGTGGTCAGTCTTCTGCAGTTGTCAGAACAAATACAGATGAGTCCATGTCCACCTCATGTCCTCCCTTAGACCCAATTTCAGACATGGCAGAGGAGTCAGCTGAGCTGTTTGACCACAGTGTCGGCCATCTACTCCAGCCTGATGCTCAGTCCTTTATGGAGTCTGATGTTGGGTCTGAGTTTGAGGAGGAGGCAGAGCAAACAAGAGGGGAGAGCAGACGGCCCGCTCCATCTAAGGCCGCACCTGTTGTCTCCCAGGCCAGGCCTGATGCTCAGTCTTTGATAGAATCAGATGTTGGGTCTGAGGTTGAGGAGGAGGCAGAGCAAACAAGAGGGGAGAGCAGACGGCCCGCTCCATCTAAGGCCGCACCTGTTGTCTCCCAGGCCAGGCCTGATGCTCAGTCTTTGATGGAGTCAGATGTTGGGTCTGAGGTTGAGGAGGAGGCAGAGCAAGCAAGAGGGGAGAGCAGACGGCCTACTCCATCTAAGGCCGCACCTGTTGTCTCCCGGGCCACTATACACACCTCATCTTGCTGGGCCTTTTTTGAGACATCCCATGCAGATAAAACAGTTGCGATCTGCAAGATTTGTAAGAAGGGTATAAAACGTGGCAAAAATGTCAACCACCTGGGTACAAGCTGCCTAAACAGGCATTTGACAACCCACCACTCGGCCCGTTGGCAGGAGCATTTAAAGAACCCACAAAAGGGCCAAAGATTGGTCAGTCGGCCTCCTAGTTCTCCTCGCGCTCCTCCTCATGCTCCATCTGCTCCACCTGCTCCACCTGCACATCAGTCTGTTCCTGGCCCTGCTATAGTCACTCGTCACCTGTTGGCAGCCTCCACTGGCAGGGATGATGATATAGCAGGCAGTGTCGCATCTACCTCCAGCACACCACCAGCTGTATCATCTAGACGCCAAATTTCGATTCCACACATGCTGGAACGAAAAAAAATGTATACTCCCCGCCACCCACATGCCCAGCGTCTAAACAGTAGTTTGGCTAAACTACTGGCTCTGCAACTATTACCATTTAACCTGGTAGAGTCTGCTCCCTTCCGTGACTTCGCAAAATGTGCAGTTCCACAGTGGCAGGTGCCAAGTCGGCATTACTTTTCCCGTAAGGCCCTGCCATCCCTATACCAACATGTGGAAGGCAATGTAGTGTCATCCCTGGCCAAGTCAGTCAGCCGTAAGATACACTTGACGGCTGACACTTGGTCAAGCAAACATGGGCAGGGACGGTACATTTCTGTCACTGCTCACTGGGTGACACTGCTTGCCAGTGGAAGGGATTGTAGCCAGGGCTCGGTGCTGCAGCCAGTGTTGCCCCCACGTCTGCAAACAGCTGGTGGTGTCGCTGATCCGGGTAGATCGATCACTTCTACCCCCTCCTGCTCCTCCTCCTCTACCTCCTCCATGCCCTCCTCTGCAGAATGGTCCTTTGAATATGATGAGATACCACGTAAACGTTCAAAGGGCTATTCTATGTCTCAGGCCAAAAGGTGTCACGCAGTGCTGCAGCTTGTGTGTCTAGGGGACAGGCAGCACACTGCCCCTCAGATTCTTGGGGCTCTGCAGGCACAGGCCCAGAGGTGGTTGACACCACGCCAGCTGCAGCCAGGGATGGTGGTTACTGATAATGGGTCAAACCTCCTGGCCGCCCTTCGTCAGGGAAAGTTAACCCATGTGCCATGCCTGGCGCATGTCCTGAATCTCGTGGTACAGCGGTTTTTGAACTCGTACCCGGGAATGCAGGATGTGCTAAGGATGGCAAGAAGGGTGTGCAGTCACTTCAGGCGGTCGTACAGTGCCACTGCACGTTTGGCCGAAGTGCAGCGCGAGTTTCACCTGCCGGTACACCGCCTCATCTGTGACATGCCCACCCGCTGGAACTCCACCTTGGCTATGCTGCAGCGCCTGTACACGCAGCAGAGGGCCCTCAATGAATACCTATGCGAGTACGGCACCAGCACTGGCTCTGCGCGCCTGGGCTTCTTTTCACCACGGCAGTGGCTTTTGATTAAGGATGCATGCGCTGTCCTCTCGCCATTTGAGGAGGCCACAAGGATGGTCAGCCGGGACAGCGCATGCATCAGTGACACCCTACCGGTACTGTTTTTGTTGGAGCACACTCTGCGTGGCATTATGGACAGGGCACTGGAGGCAGAGCAGCAGGAGGAAGAGGAGGACTTCCTTGCCTCTCAAGGCCCCCTTTATCCTGAGAATCCTGACCCCATTATGCCTAGCTCCCAGAGGCCCGAGCAGGATCCAGGGGTGGAAGAGGAGGAGGAGGACGATTCTGCGGGAACTTTTGCAGGGTTTGAGGAGGAGGAGGAGGAAGACATGCGGCAATCTGCAAGGCCTAGTTTGACTCCCTCGGGACACTTTGGAGTAGTACGTGGCTGGGAGGAGGAGGAGCCCGTTGAAGATAATGTCGTTATGAGTGACCCCGAGGAGTCAGCTTCTCAGGCCTTCGCTAATTTGCGACGCATGGGAAACATCATGCTCCAGAGCCTGCGAAAGGACCCCAGAATCAAGGCCATTAAAGAGACTAACCACTATTGGTTGGCCACCCTACTTGACCCCCGGTACAAGTGTAAAGTCTCGGAGCTTTTCCCATCCACCCATAGAGTCCACAGGATCAAATCCCTTGAGGACAGTCTCAAGAGGAATCTGGTGAACATGTTCCCCGACTCCCGTAGGGTGCAGGGGCGGGGACAACCTACCATGGATTCTACTGGTGGTCACGAGAGGAGCGTTGGAGAAGGCGTGCGGTTGACGGATGCCTTTCGGTCTTTTTTTAGTCCTCACCGCCCAGGCCTCTCAGCTGCCACATCGCATCGACAGCGTCTGCATCACATGGTGGACGATTACGTGAGGGCACAAAGTGACACAGAGGGCTTTTCATGTGACGAATCCGATCCACTGGCATACTGGGTCTTAAGATTAGACCACTGGCCAGAACTGGCCCAGTATGCCATGGAGTTGTTGGCCTGCCCTGCTTCCAGTGTCCTATCGGAACGGGCATTCAGCGCAGCAGGAGGATTCGTCACAGACCATCGAACTAGACTCTCCACCGACTCAGTCGACCGTTTGACATTCATTAAGATGAATCAGTCGTGGATATCAAGCTTTGATGCACCTGATGCAGACCTTGTAGACTAGGCTATCGTTGTGATGTGGCAGTTGAGCCTCAGTTTAAGCCTGGACCATGGTGCCACCCTCAAACCCTCCTCTCATTCTCTTTACGTTCACAGAACCTCATTTTGGTTATGACAAAAACGACAATGTTTGCGCACCTGTTCCACAGGTGCACACCTTTACAATTTTTGGGCCTCCTTCAACACCAGCTCTTTGGGGTTAAGGTGGGGAGGCTATGCTAAAACAAAAACGACAATGTTTGCGCACCTGTTCCACAGGTGCACACCTTTACAATTTTTGGGCCTCCTTCAACACCAGCTCTTTGGGGTTAAGGTGGGGAGGCTATGCTAAAACAAAAACGACAATGTTTGCGCACCTGTTCCACAGGTGCACACCTTTACAATTTTTGGGCCTCCTTCAACACCAGCTCTTTGGGGTTAAGGTGGGGAGGCTATGCTAAAACAAAAACGACAATGTTTGCGCACCTGTTCCACAGGTGCACACCTTTACAATTTTTGGGCCTCCTTCAACACCAGCTCTTTGGGGTTAAGGTGGGGAGGCTATGCTAAACAAAAACGACAATGTTTGCGCACCTGTTCCACAGGTGCACACCTTTACAATTTTTGGGCCTCCTTCAACACCAGCTCTTTGGGGTTAAGGTGGGGAGGCTATGCTAAACAAAAACTACCATGTTTGCGAACCTGTTCCACAGGTGCACACCTTTACAATTTTTGGGCCTCCTTCAACACCAGCTCTTTGGGGTTAAGGTGGGGAGGCTATGCTAAAACAAAAACGACAATGTTTGCGCACCTGTTCCACAGGTGCACACCTTTACAATTTTTGGGCCTCCTTCAACACCAGCTCTTTGGGGTTAAGGTGGGGAGGCTATGCTAAAACAAAAACGACAATGTTTGCGCACCTGTTCCACAGGTGCACACCTTTACAATTTTTGGGCCTCCTTCAACACCAGCTCTTTGGGGTTAAGGTGGGGAGGCTATGCTAAAACAAAAACGACAATGTTTGCGCACCTGTTCCACAGGTGCACACCTTTACAATTTTTGGGCCTCCTTCAACGCCAGCTCTTTGGGGTTAAGGTGGGGAGGCTATGCTAAAACAAAAACGACAATGTTTGCGCACCTGTTCCACAGGTGCACACCTTTACAATTTTTGGGCCTCCTTCAACACCAGCTCTTTGGGGTTAAGGTGGGGAGGCTATGCTAAAACAAAAACGACAATGTTTGCGCACCTGTTCCACAGGTGCACACCTTTACAATTTTTGGGCCTCCTTCAACACCAGCTCTTTGGGGTTAAGGTGGGGAGGCTATGCTAAAACAAAAACGACAATGTTTGCGCACCTGTTCCACAGGTGCACACCTTTACAATTTTTGGGCCTCCTTCAACGCCAGCTCTTTGGGGTTAAGGTGGGGAGGCTATGCTAAAACAAAAACGACAATGTTTGCGCACCTGTTCCACAGGTGCACACCTTTACAATTTTTGGGCCTCCTTCAACACCAGCTCTTTGGGGTTAAGGTGGGGAGGCTATGCTAAACAAAAACGACAATGTTTGCGCACCTGTTCCACAGGTGCACACCTTTACAATTTTTGGGCCTCCTTCAACACCAGCTCTTTGGGGTTAAGGTGGGGAGGCTATGCTAAACAAAAACTACCATGTTTGCGAACCTGTTCCACAGGTGCACACCTTTACAATTTTTGGGCCTCCTTCAACACCAGCTCTTTGGGGTTAAGGTGGGGAGGCTATGCTAAAACAAAAACGACAATGTTTGCGCACCTGTTCCACAGGTGCACACCTTTACAATTTTTGGGCCTCCTTCAACACCAGCTCTTTGGGGTTAAGGTGGGGAGGCTATGCTAAACAAAAACTACCATGTTTGCGAACCTGTTCCACAGGTGCACACCTTTACAATTTTTGGGCCTCCTTCAACACCAGCTCTTTGGGGTTAAGGTGGGGAGGCTATGCTAAAACAAAAACGACAATGTTTGCGCACCTGTTCCACAGGTGCACACCTTTACAATTTTTGGGCCTCCTTCAACGCCAGCTCTTTGGGGTTAAGGTGGGGAGGCTATGCTAAAACAAAAACGACAATGTTTGCGCACCTGTTCCACAGGTGCACACCTTTACAATTTTTGGGCCTCCTTCAACACCAGCTCTTTGGGGTTAAGGTGGGGAGGCTATGCTAAACAAAAACGACAATGTTTGCGCACCTGTTCCACAGGTGCACACCTTTACAATTTTTGGGCCTCCTTCAACACCAGCTCTTTGGGGTTAAGGTGGGGAGGCTATGCTAAACAAAAACTACCATGTTTGCGAACCTGTTCCACAGGTGCACACCTTTACAATTTTTGGGCCTCCTTCAACACCAGCTCTTTGGGGTTAAGGTGGGGAGGCTATGCTAAAACAAAAACGACAATGTTTGCGCACCTGTTCCACAGGTGCACACCTTTACAATTTTTGGGCCTCCTTCAACACCAGCTCTTTGGGGTTAAGGTGGGGAGGCTATGCTAAACAAAAACTACCATGTTTGCGAACCTGTTCCACAGGTGCACACCTTTACAATTTTTGGGCCTCCTTCAACACCAGCTCTTTGGGGTTAAGGTGGGGAGGCTATGCTAAACAAAAACTACCATGTTTGCGAACCTGTTCCACAGGTGCACACCTTTACAATTTTTGGGCCTCCTTCAAAGCCAGCTCTTTGGGGTTATGGTGGGGAGGCTCCGCCAACACCAAAACTACCATGTTTGCGCACCTGTTCCACAGGTGCACACCTTCATAATTTTTACGCCTTCTTCAACACCAGCTCTTTGGGCTTACAGTGGTATGGCTCCGCCAACACCCAAACAACAATTTTTGCGCACCTGTCACACAGATGCATATCATTGTAATTTTTTTCCTTACAAAGGCAATTATTGCTTTCATTACCAGCACTTTCATAGGGATATGGTGTCAAGGCATCGTCCGCACCACCAAATGCCCAATTTTTAAGCATCCTTTACTTCTATTCAAAGTCAAGAGACAACAGTATTCATCCAAAACATCTCTAATCTTGTTCACTCTGCACTACATTGTGGCCCCTATCCCTAACCCTCAATGTATCCGTGCATATATGTCTGTTTCTTGTGAGATTTCAAGTTAAAGTGCACCAAACACCATTTTACATGAAATAAAGTGCAATTACATACATCTTTGGACTTCTTGAAACATTTGGTAATAAAAGCCCCATTGTGGAAATACACCCGTTAATTATATGCACATTTAAAGAGACAGCACCTTTTTCCAAAAAAACCTCTAATCTTGTTCCCAGTGCACTGCATTATGTCCCCATCATACACATTGGCTGAGCCGTTGATTAGGAGCAAAAGAAAGGTGCGGTTAAGCAAAAAAGTCATTTTTGAAGGTTTGGTATGCTGTAATTCTGGTTCTGGACATGCTACAGAGCTGAAACTTCACAGGTACAACTTTTAGACCCCCCAGACACTAAATCCAAAGAAATCTCTTTTTTTTTTTTTTTTTTTTCAATAATTGGCTATCTATCAAAAACGACAATTTTTAAGAACTTTTTTTTGTGTGATTAATAGTCCCTGGGGCATGACCCAGAACCCTAGGCACTTTTTAGGGGCATTTATTGGGTTTTAGGGCTTAAAAATGGTGTTTTTTGATTACAGAAGTTCGGGTCCCATTGATTTCAATGGGGTTCTGAAATCCGAACCGAACTTTCGTGAAGTTCGGGTGTTCTGGTCGAACCGAACTTTTCAAAAGTTCGATCATCCCTAGTAATAAGTACAGCTAGTTCCAGTATAGATAGAGGCCCCTTTGAACCTATGAGCTTCAGTGACGCCTGAAGTGTGCAGTGCCCCTTTCATTTAGAATGCACAAAGTACAAGTACAAGCACACAACTCCAGACATATAATTGATATCAGCCTCTTGCAGTCCTTATACATCAGAGCTCAGACTGGAGGGAGAAGCCAATCCATTGTGCTGCAATGCTCATGTGCTAATCAAAGAGTATGCTTATAGGAGGAGAGAGCAGAGTGCCAGAGATAGGAACTCATCAGTCTTCTGCTTTTCCTTTCATTGTCCAATCACAGTCTGGGGGAGGGACAAGAACTGTAAATGTTACTGAACTGCCTCTGAAATCAGGTTTCCTGTCCTGCCAGACAGGGTTGTGCTGTGTAAATCTTAGGTCTGTATGGACGGAAATACAAACCCTTTGGCAGATAAACCAACCCGCATGTATGTATTTCATCTGTGAGTTTAGCCGTATGCCAGGAGTTCAGGTTTAATTACCCATTCTGTTCCAATATGCTATGACTTATGAAGGTGCCTCGGGTGTTTTTTTCCTTATGTGGTTGTTTTATTTTCATATTCAGGCTTCTGGTGGTAGGAAAAGCATACAGAGCGGAGAAACTTTTGAGTTTGGCCTTTGTCACAAGGTTTTTTCCATCTCTGGATCACAATCCGAGGTGAGCAACAGCATGGGAAACCTCAGGAGTTCCCTCCTTATCATACACCGCCTCTATATTCTCCACTGTTCTCCTATGGATTATTTACAATTAAGATACTTCTTCCATTGTCCTCATTTCATAGGTTCAATTGCTGCAAAGCCTGCAAGGATCCTATGACCTCATCACCGTCTTCCATACTGCCGCTTTTGCTGAACACTTGCTGGTAAGCATGTAACAACTACACCAAGAGAAACATGTCTAATCTCATGTGGGTTCGATTTTCTGGCCTCCTGGTCCTTCCGGGAGTGTTGCTTTTGGCCTTCTGAACCATGTAAGAACTACACCAAGTACTGGCCTCCTCCGCTTTGAAGGGAAAATCAGAGCTGGGGGAACCTCTTAGTAATCCCAACCATAATTCATAATCTTTTTCAGCTTCAAAGTATACAGTAGATATTTTTTAGATTTGCTGACATTCGTTACTGTGTCCATTCGGAGATTAGTATACATCCGAATTTCTGAAAATAAAATTTGCGTCCGAAAAACGAAACTAAGTGAAACATGTCTAATCTCATGTGGGTTTTATTTTCTGGCCTCCTGGTCCTTCCAGGAGTGTTGCTTTTGGCCTTCTGAAACATGTAAGAACCACACCAAGTACTGGCCTCCTCCGCTTCGAAGGGAAAATCAGAGCTGGGGGAACCTCTTAGCAATGCCAACCATAATTCATAATCTTTTTCATCTTCAAAGTATACAGTAGATATTTTTCAGATTCGTTGACATTCCTTACTGTGTCCATTCAGAGATCCCTATATATCCGAATTTCTGAAAATTAAATTTGCGTCCGAAAAATGAAACAAAGAGAAACATGTCTAATCTCATGTGGGCTTGATTTTCTGGCCTCCTGGTCCTTCCAGGAGTGTTGCTTTTGGCCTTCTGAAACATGAAAGAACTACACCAAGTACTGGCCTCCTCCGCTTCGAAGGGAAAATCAGAGCTAAGGGAACCTCTTAGTAATTCCAACCATAATTCATAATCTTTTTCAGCTTCAAAGTATACAGTAGATATTTTTTAGATTCATTGACATTTGTTACTGTGTCTATTCTGAGATTCGTATACATCCAAATTTCTGAAAATTAAATTTCCGAAAAACGAAACGAAGAGAAACATGTCTAATCTCATGTGGGTTCCCATTTCTGGCCTCCTGGTTCTTCCAGGAGTGTTGCTTTTGGCCTTCTGAAACATATAACAACTACACCAAGTACTGGCCTCCTCCGCTTCGAAGGGAGAATCAGAGCCGGGGGAACCTCTTAGTAATCCCAACCATAATTCATAATTTTTTTCAGCTTCAAAGTATACAGTAGATATTTTTTAGATTCAATGACATTCGTTACTGTGTCCATTCAGAGATTCGTATACTGTATTTCCGAATTTCTAAAAATGAAATTTGCGTCCGAAAAACGAAACAAAGAGAAACATGTCTAATCTCATGTGGGTTTGATTTTCTGGCCTCCTGGTCCTTCCAGGAGTGTTGCTTTTGGCCTTCTGAAACATGTAAGAACTACACCAAGTACTGGCCTCCTCCGCTTCGAAGGGAAAATCAGAGCTGGGGGAACCTCTTAGTAATCCCAACCATAATTCATAATCTTTTTCAGCTTCAATGTATACAGTAGATATTTTTTAGATTTGCTGACATTCCTTACTGTGTCCATTTGGAGATTTGTATACAGCCGAATTTCTGAAAATTAAATTTGCGTCCGAAAAATGAAACGAAGAGAAACATGTCTTATCTCATGTGGGCTTGATTTTCTGGCCTCCCGGTCCTTCCAGGAGTGTTGCTTTTGGCCTTCTGAAACATGTAAGAACTACACCAAGTACTGGCCTCCTCCGCTTCGAAGGGAGAATCAGAGCCGGGGGAACCTCTTAGTAATCCCAACCATAATTCATCATCTTTTTCAGCTTCAAAGTATACAGTAGATATTTTTTAGACTCATTGACATTCGTTACTGTGTCCATTCTGAGATTCGTATACATCCAAATTTCTGAAAATTTAATTTGCATCCGAAAAACGAAACAAAGAGAAACATGTCTAATCTCATTTGGGTTCCAATTTCTGGCCTCCTGGTCCTTCCAGGAGTGTTGCTTTTGGTCTTCTGAAACATGTAACAACTACACAAAGTACAAGAGCTGTGGGAACCTCTTAGTAATCCCAACCATAATTCTTTTTCAACTTCAAAGTATACAGTAGATATTTTTCAGACTCGCTGACATTACTTACTGTGTCCATTTGGAGATTCGTATACATCCAAATTTCTGAAAATGAAACGAAACATGTCTAATCTCATGTGGGTTCGATTTTCTGGCCTCCTGGTCCTTCCAGGAGTTTTGCTTTTGGCCTTTTGAAACATGTAACAGCTACACCAAGTACTGGCCTCCTCCGCTTTGAAGGGAAAATCAGAGCTGGGGGAACCTCTTAGTAATCCCAACCATAATTCATAATCCTTTTCAGCTTCAAAGTACATAAACACAAGACATGCCCATACAAAAAAGCCAACATTTACCAGGTTCTTGTAGACACAACCGGAACTGAGAGGAGATCTCTCCAAAATGCAGGAAATCTTAGTTGTCATTAGAGTAATTTTACCCCATTGGAAGATTTTCACTCTAGTCATGTTTTGGTGGCAAATTACAATTTTGGATTTTCCCTCAATCCTAATGACAACGGTCACCAAGACAAATAATGAGGACGAATTGAAGGAGGAATAAGGACACACACAGCAATAAAATGCTAATAAGGGTTTTAACTTATCCCTACTAAAAAAAATATAGATTTAGATACGCTTTAACCACTTCTAAACTGGGCCCCTTTCCTGCCAAGGTCAATATTCAGCTTTCCGCGCTGTCACACCTTGAATGACAATTGCGCAGTCATGCAACACTGTACCCAAATACATTTTTTATAATTTTTTTCATACAAATACAGCTTTCTTTTGGTGGTATTTAATGACCACTGGGGTTCTTTACTTCTTGCTAAATAAACGAAAAAGACCAAAAACTTTGAAAAAAATGTATTTTTCTTCATTTCTGTTGAAATTTTGCAAATAAATAATCTTTCTTCATACATTTAGGTCAAACTGTATTCTGCTACATTTCTTTGGTGAAAATAACCCAAATCAGTGTCTATTATTTAGTCTGTAGGAAAGTTTTAGAGTTCACAAACTATGGTATACAGCAGGGATCTCCAAACTAAGGCCCTCCAGCTGTTGTGGAACTACATGTCCCATGAGGCATTGTAAAACTCCGACATTCACAGACATGACTAGGCATGATGGGAATTGTAGTTTCTTAACAACTGGAGGGCCATAGTTTGAAGACCCCTGGTCTACAGTATATCTGAAAATTAATCAATCCCGATGTACTGACGGCCTATCTCATATCTTGAGGGTAGAAAATGCCAGGACAGTACTTATATCCCCCCAAATGACCCCTTTTTGGAAAGTAGACAGTACAATGTATTTAGCAAGAGACATGGCAAGTTTTTTGAAGTTATCATTTTTTGGGTAAATTAGGAAATTAAAAAAATAATTTTTATTTCATTTTTTTTTTTTTTTAAATACTGTCACCAGTGCAGTACAGAGTCATCATATAACGGGTGTGGTGGTGATCAGGGACACTGACTGGAGACCATATGTAAAAAAAATAATAATAATAATATTTTGTTTTAATTTTTTTTATTATTAAATTTTTTTTTTTTTTTAATAACTATTTTTTTCAACACACTAACCAGAGTAATACAGTGTTTCCATAGTAACATTATACTACTCTGGGGAAGTGATTAGGATTTTATTTATTTTTTTTACACATTATGATTGCTTATACCAGTGAATTTCACTGGTATAAGCAACCACTTTTACTTAATGAAACTGATTCATTCAGTTTGTATTGTTGTGATTAGCTGTGGTTGGCCACAGTTAATCACATGGTACAGATGGGCTGTAATTGGTCCTCTCTGTACCATATGATCACCTTAACCACTTAAGCCCCGCAAGATTTTACCCCCATCCTGACCAGGGCCTATTTTGCGATTCGGCACTGCGTGACTTTAATGGACAATTGCGCGGTCGTGCGACGCTGTACCTAAACGAATTTGACGTCCTTTTTTTCCCACAAACAGAGCTTTATTTTGGTGGTATTTGATCACCTGTGCAATTTTTTGATCATGCGCTATAAACAAAAAAAGAGCGTCAATTTTGCAAAAATAACAATATTTTTCAAATTTTTTTTATATGAAATTCCCCCCCAAAAAAATGTAAAAATCTAAATTTTTTAACATTTTCGGCCAATTTGTTTTATGCTACCTATGTTTGGTAAAAAAAAAATCACAAAAAGCGTATTTTGATTGGTTTGCGCAAAAGTTATCGCGTTTACTAACAAAGGGAAAGATTTTTGTCATTTTTGTTGTTTTTTTTTTAACGAGTAATGGCGGCGATCTGCGATTTTTTTTGCGGGACTGCGACATTGCGGCGGACAGATCGGACCCTTGACTGACATTTTTGACACTTTTGGGGTTACCAGTGACATTACTGCAGTAATCAGTGCTATACATATGCACTGTTACTGTAAAAATGACACTGGCAGAGAAGGAGTTAACTGTATTGGAGAGGGAGGGGTTAAGTGTGTCCTAGGGGCGTGTTTCTAACTGTGATTGGCTGTGGCTACTAGTGTAGGAACAAAGATCAACGGTCCCACATAGTAGAACCGTCTGATCTCCATTCTTACACAGGGAAGAATGACAGGCGGCTGTGTTTACATTAGCCGCCTGCCTTTCTTCCGGTGTAACGGAAGATCGCGAGTGCCCGGCGGACATCGGGTCCGCTGGGCACACGCACGGGGGGGTCCGTGACCGCGCGGGAGCGTGCCTCCGGCGGCGCGCTCGCTCCCTAGAGCCTCACAGGCTAGGGACGTAGCCCTACGTCGCTTTGCCTGTGAGGGGCTGACCGCCGCAGTAAATAGTTGTGCGGCGGTCGGCAAGCGGTTAAGCAATCACAGCTAGCAACACAATTGTACACAATGAATGGCATGAAAGGAAGCCATCCGAAAAACGAAACAAAGCAAACGTGTTTAATCTCATGAAGGTTCAATTTTACGGCCTCCTGGTCCTTCCAGGAGTGTTGCTTTTGGCCTTCTGAAACCATAGATGGTACCTCATCCAAAAGAATAGTAGAGTGTTCTACTGTGCTAGCTGTGCAGAAAGTTTGGAGTTTAGGTGATACCCCTTATTGGCTATTAAGGACTCCAGCTTTTGGGATGCCTTAGATGGCCTTCAAGCTTTATACAATTCCTTAATCTGATATCATAACATCTTGATTTTCTTTCAGATGACTCAGAAGTGGAGGAAGACAATGGATGTTCTCCTGAAGGACGGTGAAAACAAGGAGACGATTAAGGAGCTTTCCCAGTTTGCTGCTAAATTTGTTTGTAGCAAGAAGTGTGATGTGGAGATTTTTCAAAAATGTTTTATAAAGGAGATGAGGGAAACGTTGTCTAAGGTTAAAACATTGCAAGTGGGTGGTGCGGCAATATCTGTCTTTGGTCTTTTGGTGGCTATCATGGCAGCTCTCAAGGCCAAAGCCATTACAGATAATCCCACTGATTATATCAATTTAAGCAGTGATGAGGATACAGAACAGCCTCTTGCTCCAGAAAGTCAACTTTCAAGTGAAGACCCTGATTCTAATAGGGGTGATTTACCAAAAACGCAAGATGTTGTCCACTCCGAGCCTCAAACCATCGGTCCAAATTTAGCAGGAAATGATTATGGTAATGAAGAAGCAGCGATCGGTAACGTTGGTGGGATAGCAGGAGGTTTAGGGGATAGTCTTGGGGACAAGAATGTAGATCCTTCTGAAAATCCCAACATTGACAGCAATGAGATAGGTTCTTCTAGAACATCTGGGGTTGGAGCACCGGATACTAGAACATCATCGCCATATCTAGATGATGCTTCATATCCTTGTCCAACAGAAAAGCCTTCAAATGAACATTTCGATTCAAACAATGATCGTCCAGTGAGTAGCAGTGATAATAAAAGATCTGATTCACTGGACTCTCCAGTTGATGCCCCAACAGCTAAAGAACCTCAATCAGCTGAAGAACCTCAATCAGGTAAAGAACCTCAAACTATAACATCACCAGAAACTATAACATCATCAACGTATCCAGATGATGTTCCACATTTGTGGCCAACAGAAAAGCCTTCAAATGAACATCTCGATTCAAACAATGATCGTCCAGTGAGTAGCAGTGATAATAAAAGATCTGATTCACTGGACTCTCCAGTTGATGCCCCAACAGCTAAAGAACCTCAATCAGCTGAAGAACCTCAATCAGGTAAAGAACCTCAAACTATAACATCACCAGAAACTATAACATCATCAACGTATCCAGATGATGTTCCACATTTGTGGCCAATAGAAAAGCCTTCAAATGAACATCTAGACTCAAACAATGAGCGTTCAGTGAGTAGCAGTGATAATGAAAGCTCTGATCCACTTGGCTCTCCAGTTGATGTCCTATCAGCTAAAGAACCTCAATCAGCTGAAAAACCTCAATTGGGTGAAGAACCTCAAGGTTTGTCTGAGATCACCTCAAAAGTTGACACTATCAATGGTGACAGACAAGGTTCATCTCTAAGGAGTATCCTTAGTGAGACACCTGTAGGTCAAGTTCATGATCTCGATAGTGGTTTGAGGACAACTCCCGATGAAGATGCTACAGACAACACAGCACCTAATGTGCCAACCCAAACATCATATATTGATCAGCTGGGCCCAAGGCCGGACCACCCATCTAATGTAGATCATGTAGAAGACACATCTAATAGACCTGTTGCCCAAAGCTCATCATTTCCCATGCTGCTGATCATTCTGATTGTCGCTTTGGTCATTGCGCCATTCATTCTTCCCAGTCGGTGGACATCTGTTTTATTCACAGGCTTGGCACTGATGCTGGGTGTATATTTGTTTCTCGGCAGGAGACCTTAGTGTCTTCTCGGTGGGGATTCCTAAACAAAATCTCTCACTTTGCCTAATTGGAGCAAAGTTAAGGTCCTCTTGAAAGCCCACCGCCACCCAGGACTGTCTTAACGCATGGACACTGTCCAGGGGCCCCATGCTAATCTTGCATTACATCATACTTGCCAACTGTCCCGGATTTGCCAAGACAGATGAATGGGAAATGCAGTTGGTTGGAGGCTTTCAAGAGAACCTGTCATTTCGGTAATTCAGGACATAATGACTGACAATAACTGATCCTCTCTACATAATTCTCCACTCCATAATCTCAAAAAATGAGGATTTTCCATCTTAATCGAGCGTTTATTACAAACTGACAAAATAAAGACGTTTAATTACAGATGCTTTTTATCTACATTGTATGCAAAGACTTGTTTTGTTTCCAAGGGAATGTGAAGGACTTTTTTTATAATCTGGTGATGGACATGCTAATAACTTTTCCAATAAATAAACTGTAAACCATGTTATGTGTTATATCTGATGATTTTTTTTATAAGTTTTTTTTTTTTTTTATGGTTTTAGGTACAGCATTGTCTTTATTTATGGTCTATAACATTAAATTCCAGGCAAACAGCTGAATACTAAGTTGAAATACATCTGTGGGACATCTTATATGTTCTCTGCACCGCTCCAAAGTCCTCCTGTGCTAGACATCCTCTGCACCGCTCCGAGGTCCTCCTGTACTAGACATCCTCGGCACCGCTCCGAGGTCCTCCTGTACTAGACTTCCTCATCACCGCTCCGAGTTTCTCCTGTACTAGACATCCTCGGCACCGCTCCGAGGTCCTCCTGTACTAGACATCCTCTGCACTGCTCCGAGGTCCTCCTGTGCTAGACATCCTCGGCACCGCTCCGAGGTCCTCCTGTGCTAGACATCCTCCACACGGCTCCGAGGTCTTCCTGTACTAGACATCCTCGGCACCGCTCCGAGGTCCTCCTGTGCTAGACATCCTCCACACGGCTCCGAGGTCTTCCTGTACTAGACATCCTCGTCAACGCTCCGAGGTTCTCCTGTACTAGACATCCTCTGCACCGCTCCGAGGTCCTCCTGTACTAGACATCCTCGGCACCGCTCCGAGGTCCTCCTGTGCTAGACATCCTCGGCACTGCTCCGAGGTCCTCCTGTACTAGACATCCTCGGCACCGCTCCGAGGTCCTCCTGTGCTAGACATCCTCGGCACTGCTCCGAGGTCTTCCTGTACTAGACATCCTCGGCACCGCTCCGAGGTCCTCCTGTGCTAGACATCCTCCGCACCGCTCTGAGGTCCTCCTGTGCTAGACATCCTCGGCACTGCTCCGAGGTCCTCCTGTACAAGACATCCTCGGCACCCCTCCAAGGTCCTCCTGTACTAGACATCCTCCACACGGCTCCGAGGTCCTCCTGTACTAGACATCCTCAGCACCGATCCAAGGTCCTCCTGTACTAGACATCCTCGGCATGGCTCCGAGGTCCTCCTGTACTAGACATCCTTGGCACGGCTCCAAGGTCCTCCTGTACTAGACATCCTCGGCACCGATCCAAGGTCCTCCTGTGCTAGACATCCCTCTGCACCGCTCCGAGGTCCTCCTGTGCTAGACATCCCTCTGCACCGCTCCGAGGTCCTCCTGTGCTAGACATCCTCGGCACCGCTCCGAGGTCCTCCTGTGCTAGACATCCCCGGCACCGCTCCGAGGTCCTCCTGTGCTAGACGTCCTCGGCACCTCTCCGAGGTCCTCCTGTGCTAGACATTCTCGGCACCACTCCGAGGTCCTCCTGTGCTAGACATCCCTCTGCACCGCTCCTAGGTCCTCCTGTGCTAGACATCCGCGGCACGGCTCCGAGGTCCTCCTGTGCTAGACATCCCCGGCACCGCTCCGAGGTCCTCCTGTGCTAGACGTCCTCGGCACCGCTCCGAGGTCCTCCTGTGCTAGACGTCCTCGGCACCGCTCCAAGGTTCTCCTGAGCTAGACATCCTCGGCACCGCTCCAATGTCCTCCTGTGCTAGACATCCCCGGCACCGATCCAAGGTTCTCCTGTGCTAGACATCCTCGGCACCGTTCCGAGGTCCTCCTGTGCTAGACATCCTTGGCACCGCTCCGAGGTCCTCCTGTGCTAAACATGTGCAGAACCAAAACATTTCTTTCGATTCATTATTTAAATAATGTAGTTTAGTTAAGTTCATTTAATTTGTTTTCTGAAGTCATTTAGCTTTGTTTATTCTATTCGAATTTCGGAAGAGGATTATCTTCTTTCTGGGTAATAATAAGTCAGTTCTAGAGACAACTTTCCACAACCACATCCAATATATTTTTTTAGAAAAAACAAGAAAGAGAACAGGGAGCAACAAGGGGGGTCAAGATGGCCTCTCCGTGTTCTTCTCCAAATCACTAGGAACTTTAAGGGGTGTGGAGTTGTCAAAGAAAGGTGACAATGGAATGGAGACAAAGGAGAGATCCCACTTCCCAGGATTAGACCTAAGTCCACCGTCGTGCTTCACATGGATAAACCCTTACCAGGAGGTGTGGATCCCCAAATGAACGAGTGGTTTAGATGGGCTTGTAATATAGTGTAGGTGGTTGATGTATATTCCACACCCTGTGCTAGGCAATCTCACGCTCCTCACTTATGTCCAGTGGATACGGAATATCCCCCTCCAGAGGTTTGGTGGTCAGAAGCAGTCAAACAAACCTCAAGGGAAGAATGGACTCCAATTGTGTAATACGTAATGAATGTTTTATTGAATTAAAACAGAGTAACTACTCACATGTCAGCAGATGAATTACGGCATGTATCAAAGATGGCCGCGGCGTGTGTGTGCTTGCGTGCGTGGACGTGCCTAAAGGCTTCAGGCCTACCCAGCAACAGCTGTTCCTCACACACCCACCCAGACTCCTGTCAAAAGTACAATAGCACAGTCTCTGAGGTACAAAAAAATTACTTGCCACTCTCCCATGGAACCAAACAAAATTCCTGTGTAGTTGCAGCCGGTTGCTAGGGGTGACCACAGCAAAAATAATATTGAGCCCCACGTTGGGCGCCAAAACATAACGCCCACCCCCAGAGGCCTGGTGGTGACCCCCAGAGACAGGGAGGTCGACGTTCCTCCTCAGGGTGCAGGTTACTAGGCATGGTGGGTGGTGCACAAGGTAGAAAGATGGGCGCCACTCATCTTGATGCTTTCCCAGGCTCTCCATGGTTCCCCGGTTCATGGCAGAGTCACCTTTGGTACTTCATCTCAGGTCTCCATCCTTTCCTTCATGCTTCCGGGTAGTGATCAGGCCCTCCCTTGCAGAGCCCTGAGCACATGGCCTAGGCCTCAGGCTTCAGGCCTACCCAGCAGCAGTTGTTCCCCACACACCCACCCAGACTCCTGTCAAAAGGACAATAGCACAGTCTCTGAGGTGCAAAAAAATTACTTGCCACTCTCCCACGGAACCAAACAAAATTCCTGTGTAGTTGCAGCCGGTTGCTAGGGGTGACCACAGCAAAAATAACGTTGAGCCCCACGTTGGGCGCCAAAACACAGCGCTCACCCCCAACCCCCAACCCCCAGAGGCCTGGTGGTGACCCCCAGACACAGGGAGGGCCGATGTTCCTCCTCAGGGTGCAGGTTACAAGGCATGGTGGGTGGTCTACAAGGTAGAAAGATGGGCGCCACTCAGCCACTCATCTTGATGCTTTCCCAGACTCTCCATGGTTCCCTGGTTCATGGCAGAGTCACCTTTGGTACTTCATCTCAGGTCTCCATCCTTTCCTTCATATGCTTCCATGTAGTGAGCAGGCCCTCCCTTGCAGAGCCCTGAGCACATGGCCTAGGCCTCAGGATTCAGGCCTACCCAGCAGCAGTTGTTCCCCACACACCCACCCAGACTGTCTGGGTGGAAAAGACACAGATCACCTGACCTCCTCCAAATCAATACCTTCCCCAGGATGCTCAGCGAGCAGTGTGATTGGCTGAGAGAAGTATACATACTGTATATATATATATATATATATATATATATATATATATATATATGTATATGTATATATATGTATATGTATATATATATATAATGTTTTAGGTTTCTAAGCCATTTTCTAGCAAAAAAATTCTGATTTTAACAAGTGTCAGAAATAGGCCTGGTCCTTAAGTGGTTAAAGTCACCCTGTCACTCAAGAAAACAAGACAAACAAGCTTCATACTTACCTTCTTGGCCCCATTTGTAGGACCTTCACTCCAAAGCTGAGCAGAGCCACCCAAAGAGTCTTCACATCCGACACACTTCTGGAGTGTCCGATGCCTGCCTCCCCCCCCGCTTTGTTCTGTGGTACCTCCCAGCAGCCTCCTATGTCACAGTGCAGAGGAAGGAACCACAGGATGCAGTGGGGGGGGTCTCAGGGATCTGACACTTCCGGAAGTGTGTTGGATGTGACAATTCTGCAGGTGGCTCCTCAAGATTCTATGGATGAACGCCAGGACAGGTAAAGTCTCTTCTATCCTGGAGCTTTAAAATTTTGTCTTTTGGGGTTTTATTTATTCATTATAGCACTGGCAATTTATTTCCAATTTTGGACATTCACATCAGTCCCTGCCCTCAAGGAGCTTACAATCTAAGGTCCGTTTCTCACATACTAGGGCCAATGTAGACTGGAGCCAATGGTCCTACCAGAATGGAGTGTGGGAGAAACCCATACAAGCACAGGGAGAACATGCAAACTCTATGCAGGTATTGTCCTGGTTGGGATTTGAACCGAGGACCCCATCGCCGCAAGGCACGTGAGCCAACATGATGCCTCCCCAGTGTCAGGATCTCTTTATTCGTTACCAACAACTCGGGAAGCACTGAAGTCAGAGCAGCCGATAACCAGGTGACCGGCATTTTCAGAAGGAGGTCAATGATGGCCATGTGTCTCTCAGGATTTCCTTTAAAATGGTTTAAAATGTAGAAAAACCCATAAAAATTTGTATTTCCCCCAACATCTTACCATTTGATTCGTACCGAAGATGAAAACCATTGGGAAAGAAAAATTAATAAACAAATAAATATACAAATAGAATAAAGGAATAAATACCTTTAGGCTACATTCACACATGAGCGTAGAGTTTTTGCGCGATTTTTACCGCGATTTTACCACGATTTTTACCACGATTTACAGGCGTTTTTACAGGCGTTTTTTATGCAGGCGTTTTTACAGGCGTTTTTACAGGCGTTTTTTGTGCAGGCGTTTTTAGATTGAATAGAAACCAATGGAAAACGCCTGTAATCTGCCCAAAAAGAAGCTCATGTACTTTTTTGAGCGTTGGGCGTTTTGCTGACAGCGTCAAAACGCTCAGATGTGAACAGGGGGCCATTGAAATGAATAGGATTTGTCTTGTTGGGCGTTTTGAGAGCTGATCCTAGAGCAGAAAAACTCCCCAAAAACGCCCCAAAACGCCTAGATGTGAACGGAGCCTAAATTAAATAAAGCAAATAAAATAAATACTTACTGCACTTAAAAAAAAAACAATAAACAAATTAATTTGTTGAATGTGTTTAAATTAGATTTTTTAAATAAACGAATCTATTAAAGTAAATAAAATAGATACATACATGCATAAATAAAATAGAATAAATAAATAAAATACATAATGAAAAAAAATGCATACATCAAATAAATAAATAAAAAAATAAAGCAAATATACAAAATATATAAAAAATAAAAAAAATAAATAAAGTAAATATACAAAATAAATGAATAAATACATACATAAATAAAATACATATGTATATAAAATGCATAAATCTATAAAAGAAACAATAAAATAAGTATATAAAAAAAAACATAAATACATACACAAATACATATAATAATTATGCAAATAAAATTAACAAATATAGAAAACCAAATAAATAAAATAAGTTTAAAGATGTAGATACAATAATTGAATAAATATATGAAACTAAATAAAGAAATAAAATAAGTATAATAAAAAATGCATACATAAAATAAATGAATAAATAAATATAGTAAAGATGTAGATAAAATATTGAAATAAATATATAAAACTAAATAAAATAAGTATAATAAAAAATGCATACATAAAATAAATGAATAAATAATATTAATAAATATAGTAAAGATGTAGATAAAATAATTGAATAAATATATAAAACTAAATAAATAATTAAAATAAGTATAATAAAAAAAAATGCAAACATAAAAAAATGAGTAAATAAATATAGTAAAGATGTAGATAAAATAATTAAATACATATATAAAACAAAATAAATAGTTACATAGTTACATAGTAGGTAAGGTTGAATAAAGACAATAGTCCATCCAGTTCAACCTGTGTAGGTGTGTGTGGCTGTAATCATCTCACATACCCCTGAATGTTCTGATCCTAGAGATGTACGTCTAAGAGTCTTTTGAAAGCCACCATACTACCCGCAGAAACCACCTCTTGTGGTAGAGAATTCCACAATCTTGTTGCCCTAACAGTAAAGAACCCCCCGCGTTGCCTGAGGTTAAAATGCTTCTCCTCTAATCGCATTGTATGCCCTCGAGTCCTCATGCAATCCCTTCGAATGAACAGCTTTTTTTCTAAGCTGGGATCCCCATTAAGATATTTATAAATTGCTATCATGTCCCCCCTCAGACGTCTCTTCTCCAGGGAGAATAAATCGAGCGATTGTAGACGCTCTTCATAGTCAAGGTCCTCCAATCCCCTAATTAGTTTAGTTGCCCTTCTCTGGACTCTCTCCAGCTCCAACACATCCCTCCTGAGGACTGGCGACCAGAACTGGACAGAATACTCCAGATGCGGTCGGACCAGAGTTTTATAAAGTGGAAGGATTATAGTCTTATCTCTGGAATACATCCCTTTCTTTATGCATGCTAATATTCTGCTGGCTTTGGCAGCTGCCGCTTGACATTGCATAAATAAATAAATAAAATAAATATAATAAAAGAAAGGAAACATAAAATAAATGAGAAAAATATAGTAAAGATGAAGATAAAATAATGAAATAAATAAATAAAATAAGTATAATAAATAAATGCATGCATAAAATAAATGAATAAATAAAATTAATAAAAATAGTAAAGATGTAGATAAAATAATTGAATAAATATATAAAACTAAATAAATAAATAAAATAAGTGTAATAAAAGAAAGCAATAAGTACATATATAAAATAAATGAATGAATAAATATTGTAAATAAATAAAATAAATGCACGAATATATAAAACCAAATAAATAAATAAAATAGGTATAATAAATCAAATACATACATAAAATAAATGAATAAATAAAATAAATAAAAATAGAATATACAAAAGATGTAAATAAAATAATGGAATAAATAAATAAACCAAATAAACAATTAAAAAATAAGTATAATTAAAAATAAACAACAACCAATACATACATAAAACAAATGAATGACTAAAATAAATAAATATAGTAAAGATGTAAATAAATATATAAAACCAAATAAATAATTATTAAAAAAAATAAAAATAAAACATACATAAAATAAACGAATAAATAAATATGTAAATAAAACATATGAATAAATATATGAAACAAATAAATACAAAAAATATATAATAAAGCAAATAAAAAAATGAATACATATATAAAATACAATTTATAAATACAATAAAAGAAATGGGTAAAAAAAAAAGGAAAGGAAAAATAAACATAATACATAAAAACGTCCATAAAATAATAGCATAAATAAATAAATAAATAAATAATAAACACATGAATAAGGTAAATAAAGAGTATCAATATAAAAATGGGAACTGACTGACATGTTTGGCCCCGATGTTGCAGGGTGTCCCCCGATCACATGACACGAGTGTCCCCGGACTGTCAGTGTCACACACGGTCACCTGTCACACGCTCAGCTCTCTGTCAGACTCCTCCCCTTTTACCTTTTGCCAGTACTTTAACAATGGCGCCGTCCGCAGCGGCCTCGCTGCCCTTACTGCTCTGCCGCTCCCCATTGGCCGGCCCAGGCTGACGTCGGCTGATACGCAGCCCTCCCCTAGTAAGCAGAAGGGAGTAAAGATGGCTGAAGCAGGAGGAGAGGACAAGGAGCTGGAGGAACTGCTGGACAGTAAGGGGGAGGTCAGGGGTCATGTGATCAGGGTGCCATGGTGGGGGGGCACCTAGGTTGGTGCTGTGCCCCCCCCTGGCTGCTGTGTGTATGATATGGGGGGAGGAGGGGGGAGGGTGCCTTTACCCCAGGTGGACTTTAACCCCTGCACTGCCAGCTGGCTCTCCAGACACAGACATAGTGTGAGGGTTTGTAGTTGGATTCCATGCAATGCACTCACCGGTTATATTCACCCTTCTACCCCTACAGGGCATGGGCTGCCATGGTACCAGAGGGCACCTGGGGGGGGGGGGGATGGGCATAAGTGGGGTGACCTTGACTTTGCTGGGTGAGGTGTTGGGGTGTCTGATGATGATGATGTCATTTGCTGGATCTGGGCAGACTTGAACCCCAGGCGGACTCTGGAGCTGGGAGTGACACTGTTGTAGATCAGCCACTGGAGGGCGCTCTCCGTGGCTCAGTGCCATCACTCTGCCCTTTCAGAGAGTCCTCAACAACGTATGACCTCCCAGTCCCCATTTTTGTTGGGAAGGGGTTAATGTGACATTGCCGAGACCTTCCAGAGTCCCAACCTTTACCCCGTCCTCCAATCACCTGTCGGGGTTATCTGTGATCACATCTCCTGGTATCGCTTTATTTACTAAGAGATCCACTGGGTGATCTCACATTACATCTCCCCCCCCCCCCCCCATGTATTATTCTCTTTATTTTATATATTATTAGTGGGAGTCTGTCCTATAAATGTCTTCTTCTAGTAATGCAGATCCTTCCCTTGGGGGATGCCTGGTCTGTGCAGGGGAGGTGCTTGGGGATGCCTGGTCTGTGCAGGGGAGGTGCTTGGAATGCCTGCTCTGTGCAGGGGAGGTGCTTGAGGATGCCTTCTCTGTGCAGGGGAGGTGCTTGGGGATGCCTGGTCTGTGCAGGGGAGGTGCTTGGGGATGCCTGGTCTGTGCAGGGGAGGTGCTTGGGGATGCCTGGTCTGTGCAGGGGAGGTGCTTGAGGATGCCTGGTCTGTGCAGGGGAGGTGCTTGAGGATTCCTGGTCTGTGCAGGGGAGGTGCTTGCGGATGTCTGCTCTGTGCAGGGGAGACGCTTGCGGATGTCTGCTCTGTGCAGGGGAGGCGCTTGGGGATGCCTGGTCTGTGCAGGGGAGGTGCTTGGGGATGCCTGGTCTGTGCAGGGGAGGTGCTTGGGGATGCCTGGTCTGTGCAGGGGAGGTGCTTGAGGATGCCTGGTCTGTGCAGGGGAGGTGCTTGAGGATGCCTGGTCTGTGCAGGGGAGGTGCTTGAGGATGCCTGGTCTGTGCAGGGGAGGTGTTCGAGGGTGCCTGGTCTGTGCAGGGGAGGTGCTTGAGGGTGCCTGGTCTGTGCAGGGTAGGTGCTTGAGGATGCCTGTTGCAGGGGAGATGTTCGAGGGTGCCTGGTCTGTGCAGGGGAGATGTTCGAGGGTGCCTGGTCTGTGCAGGGGAGGTGCTTGAGGAGGCCTGGTCTGTGCAGGGGAGGTGCTTGAGGATGCCTGGTCTGTGCAGGGGAGGTGTTCGAGGGTGCCTGGTCTGTGCAGGGGAGGTGCTTGAGGGTGCCTGGTCTGTGCAGGGTAGGTGCTTGAGGATGCCTGTTGCAGGGGAGATGTTCGAGGGTGCCTGGTCTGTGCAGGGGAGATGTTCGAGGGTGCCTGGTCTGTGCAGGGGAGGTGCTTGAGGATGCCTGGTCTGTGCAGTGCTGGTGCTTGGGGGTGCCTGGTCTGTGCAGTGCTGGTGCTTGAGGATGCCTGGTCTGTGCAGTGCTGGTGCTTGAGGATGCCTGGTCTGTGCAGGGTAAGTGATTGAGGATGCCTGGTCTGTGCAGGGTAGGTGCTTAAGGATGCCTGGTCTGTGCAGGGGAGGTGCTTGGGGATGCCTGGTCTGTGCAGGGGAAGTGCTTGGTCGTTGCAGGGGAGGTGCTTGGGGGGATGTCTGGTCTGTGCAGGGGAGGTGCTTGCAGCTGCCTAGTCTCTGCAGGGAAGGTGCTTGAGGATGCCTGGTCTGTGCAGAAGAGGTGCTTGGGGATGCCTGGTCTGTGCAGGGGAGGTGCTTGGGGGGGGATGCCTGGTCTGTGCAGGGGAGGTGCTTGAGGATGCCTGGTCTGTGCAGGGGAGGTGCTTGGGGATGCCAGGCTTGTGTGAGCGAGGTGTTCACCGCAAAGAAGTTACTCCGAGCCCCGTGGACTCTGCAGGGGAGGTGCTCAAAGTCACGTTGGCTGTTCAAGGTTCTCTGTGCCACCTGGACTGTGCATATGAGGTGCCTGGAGTCACCTGGGCTGCATGAGGGAGGTTCTCTGTGCCACCTGGACTGTGCATGGGAGGTGCCTTAAGCCACCTGAACTGTGCATGGGAGGTGCCTGGAGCCACCTAGGCTGTGCATGGGAGGTGCCTGGAGCCACCTGGACTGTGCATGGGAGGTGCCTGGAGCCACCTAGGCTGTGCGAGGTAGGTAATTAGATACAAGCAGGTTTCAGAAGGAGGGGCTTGTGGCACTGAAAAATTGTAGGCCCAGAAGGTGTCTTGGAGAAAAATTTCAAAAAAGAGAGACTGACCCCACAATTAAAAGGAAGTGTTTACAAGTGGTATAATTTTTGGTTGGACACATTTAGGCTTGGAGTCACTGAATGTTATTTCCTTGGCAGGTGCACTGGATGATTTTGAGAAGACCGGCCAACCTCCTCCTCCGTCCTCAGACAAAACTACTAAACCCTCCGGTCCTGAAAGGCCGCCTGCAGATGCTGCTAAGGTACGTGGCAGCCATTTTTGTCTCTTTCGGTGTATGGAAGACTCCAGAGGCCAATGTGGAGTCCCATTCTTGTGTCTCATCCCTCTGGTGGCTTCGTGTTTGGATTGAAAGGCAGGATTTGGAGGTAGAGGGTGGGGAAGGATGTTTGCCGGCGGCTGTATGCTACATCCTCCCTGCCTGATGTGCCGGCTTACTTTGCTGCTCAGGCTGCTGGTATGTTGGGAGCTGGCACAGGGGTGAGGGGATCCACCTGGGGAGCTCCTGGGGTGGTGGCTACAGGGGGCAACATTTTTATATACAGCCCTCATAGCAGAATATGATGGCACAAGTCTATCTGAGTGTTCCGTTACTGGTACAGACTCCGTCTCCTGATATGGTGATCTCCATAACACAACACTTATCAGTATGCCAATATGCCCGGAGGAGCTGGAGCCGAGTCAGACTTCAAACATCAGGCAGGGCACCTGACATTCAGTGTGATAATCCTGTTCCTATTTACCCAGCTCCTTCCTGAAGAGTATTTAACTGCAGGTGTATGAGGAGCTTGCGTATACAGTGCCGTATACAGTGCCCCAAATATAATTGCCATACTAGCATTGAGGTGGTGGAAAGGTATATTTATGGATATGTGGAGCATGTGGTTCACCTGCTGGGAACAATGCTGTGTGGTTGTCATGATGTCCTTCATGGGTCTGTGGTTTAGATATGGAGCAGCTCTTGGGTTTTTGTAGAAGAACAGCTGATTTGCTGGGCCTTCAGGGGACATTGTCTTTTCGGACCTGCATAGAAACGATCTGGAGAACTCCATTAAGAGCATTCCAGAGGGTCTAGGGCAGCCTTTGGCAAACCTTTTTTTTTTTTTTTTTTTTACCCAAGAGTAACTCTTAAAATTATTTTCAAGTCTTGCAACAACCAGTTCCTAGGGGTTCAGTGGGAAAGGTGTCCCTTGACTTGGTAGCCAGTGGAGGGAATGGAATGACCCCCTTACAGTGATGGTCAGAATGCCATCACTATGGATCTCAAATAGATTGTTGGTATCATCATAGCTTTTTTACTCAGAAAAAAGGTGCAGGAACTCCCTCTTTCTGGGAAAATTCTTGTCTCTGCCCCTACCCACCTTGGAGCACCGTTTCTTGATTTAACCCCCCCACCCCCAATTTGTCAGCGCTGCCCCCTTTAGAGAATACAGAGCCAGGTATCAATTTGTGATGCTAAGTAATTTGTATGGAATTTAGTAATAATAGCACGAAAAATTACTAAAATAGATCCCCTGCAGCCACCAGTAATAGACCCTCCCCAGCAACCACAGATCTCCCAGCAGCCAGCATCAATAGACCCCTTCCTCAACAGCAGGTCCTATCCAGCAACAATTTACTCCCCAGCATCATAAGCCCCCCTCCAGCAAACCAGCAACATTTGACCTCCCCAGAAACAATAAACAACCATTCAAAAATAGATCCCCTCCAGCATCAATAGGTCCCCTAGCAGCCAATATCATTAGACCCTCCGCAGCACATCCCAGCATCTCTTGCCATTAAATACAGTACCATTCAGTACTGAAGGTGCCAGAACTGCGTTCCCCCACGTTCCCGCTAAAAAAAAGCCCTGGGTATCATGCTGCTGGCTCTGCCAAGTGGCGTTGGCCTCTGAACTCTACAGGCACCATCAAATGAGAGCCACAACTCAAGGAACCTCTAGCTACCTCTGGAGGAACCCTGGTCAAAAAAGTCTGGCCTAAGGGATAGTCAACTGGGCCAGGCTGCCTCAATTTATTGTCTTGCCATTTTCAGTAGGCGATTGGGCCACCTCTTTGTAGCATCCCTAGCAAGAGGTTGCTTCCGGGGACTAAGGTAGGTGTATCATGTCATGCGTAGTATCTACTGGAGTATGCAGTGGTCAGTTCTGTTCATTGGTGGGTTCCAACAAGTTACGATGTCACTGGCAAGTTAGGTCTAGTCTACTGTTAAAATGACCTACACCCTGTAAGACCTGTGTGTCCACTCAGGGTTTGAGCACGTTTCACTCAATCATTTCATGGGGGACCGGGGCCTTTTTTTGTGTTAGTCGGAGAGCCATCTCATGGTCTAGCTCTGACACTTATTTCAGACTTGGCAATATTGTCCTTCTGTCCTATCTAGTTTGGTCTTTGCTTTTTAAAGCTTTTTCTGGTTTTGGTCCCTCCCAGACAGTACATCTTTGTAGTCTCTCATGTGACCGTCCTGGAGGATGACTTGGAAAAACATGAGTTATTACCTGATAACTTCTTTTCCAGGAATCCTCCAGGACGGTAGCATCCCTCCTTATTTTTTGAACATTTATTTCTAGTTTTCTGCTCCTTGTGTTTCACCCAAAACTGGACTTAATTATGGAGGCTTTACGATCAAATACCATTTTTGGGCGAAACACGTCGGGGAGGTCCTAGGCCTTGCCTGAATAGAATAGAGTGGGGAAAGGTTAGTGTAAGGGAAATCACCTTTAGACCACAAGCTGATACAAGGAAAGATGCATTTATTACTCGTATACGAGGAGACAGGTTACACCGGCATAGAACTATTAGCTACAATGACCTGTCTGGTTTGCATACGTGTCACCTACCCTTATATACATTTTGAGGTCTTGCAAAAACATATGGGCAGGATATATGGAGAAATACAGTTCTAGGAAAACTACTTATAATATATGTATGCATATATATATTACAAGCATAAATGATTATAAACATATAATAATTATGAAACATTCATAATTTCTTTAACAGTTAGGACTTCTTTTAATTATAAGAGAGATTTGACATCACTTCCTGTCCCAGTGTCAGTGGTCACCAATACAGGAAGAGAGAAGGAATCTCTATAATGTACACACCGATGGGGAAATCAAACCTGATCAAGGTTCTAATTCTTCCTTACCTTTTTTTTTTCACTGTTAAGATTTTCTCTAATTTCCTGTCCTGGTGGCCAATGTGAGCAGAGATGGCAGTGAAAACCTTGCAGGGGTTCTACTACTACCCTGCTTTATCCATAACAAAAAAAAGTTAAATTTTAATAGACCTCACACTCTTGAATGTTGGCTTTTCCTTAAAATAGCCACCACAGTGTAGTGGTCCTCAACGAATTGATAAATGTTGGTTCAGCACAAAAGACAACTGGTATAAAGTTGGGAATGTGGCAGAGGTAAAGGTACACAGAGGATGGAATAATAGCTGCTGTTCTGGAGCAATAGGTGTCCTCCCTTGGTCTCACCCTAACCAAGGTCCTTTTGTCTTCTCAGGATCCCATGTTGGCGTCTCAGGAGAAGTTCTTCCAGGAGCTGTTCAGCAGTGAGTTGGCGGCCCAGGCCTCGGAGGAGTTTGAAAAGGCCATGAAGGAGCTGGCCGAGGAGGAACCCCAACTGGTGGAGCAGTTCCAAAAGCTGTCTGAGGTTGCTGGAAAAGTGGGTGGGTACTGACCTTCCTGAAGACTGGGAGGGTTACCCTTTTAATATGGAGGACAAACGATGAAGACTGAGAACGGGTCATGTTCAGAAGTCCTCCTGGCAGAGAAGGCTTACTTCAGTTGATGTGTCTCGGTACACCAAAGGGACAGTGAAACTCAGATTCTTTTATCAATGTCTAAAATACGAATGGTCACTGTTTTCCCATAGCAGCCAATGAGGTTCTCTCTTTTCATGCCTCACTATTATCATCCAGTTGAGCTTAGGTTCTCTGTGCAACACACTTCTTGAGCTTCGGTTATCAAAGTGTTTGAGATAAGAAGTGATTGTGCCTTCAACCAGCACTGGATAACACCCAAGTTATCTCATTGGACGGGGGATCCTAAGCCATTGATATAAGGGGGCGGGGGGGATATCCCAAGCCATTGATTTGGGGGGGGGGGGGGCGGAATTTCAAGCCCTTGGTGGGGGGGGGCATCCCAAGCAATTGATTGGGGGGGGGGGATTCCAAGCCATCGATGGTAGGAGGATCCCAAGTGATTGATGTGGGGTAGGGGGATCCCAAGCGATTGATTATGGGGGGTGGGGGGATTCCCAAGCCAGTGATTATGGGGGGGGGGGGAATCCCAAGCCATTGATTATGGTTTTGGGCGGGACCCAAGCCATTGATTATGGTTTTGGGCGGGACCCAAGCCATTGATTATGGGGTGGGGCGGGACCCAAGCCATTGATTATGGGGTGGGGCGGGGCCCAAGCCATTGATTATGGGGTTGGGCGGGACCCAAGCCATTGATTATGGGGTTGGGCGGAAACCCAAGCCATTGATTATGGGGTTGGGCGGAAACCCAAGCCATTGATTATGGGGTTGGGCGGAAACCCAAGCCATTGATTATGGGGTTGGGCGGAAACCCAAGCCATTGATTATGGGGTTGGGCGGAAACCCAAGCCATTGATTATGGGGTTGGGCGGAAACCCAAGCCATTGATTATGGGGTTGGGCGGAAACCCAAGCCATTGATTATGGGGTTGGGCGGAAACCCAAGCCATTGATTATGGGGTTGGGCGGAAACCCAAGCCATTGATTATGGGGTTGGGCGGAAACCCAAGCCATTGATCCAACCCAGCACTGGAAAAAAATAACTAAAAGAAAAGAGCAGGATTCTTATTGGCTATGCTTTATATAATTTCCAGCACAAAAGAGATGCTGTCACTATGTTGATTATGTGGATAGGACCCAGTGATATTCATTTGTATAGAGACCCCCCGACAATCCATCCTCTGTCGCAACTGATGCAAAATACTTAGTGCTCCCAGCTTTCAGGAAGCATATAATCTTCTCTAATGATCTATTGCTCAGTCAGATTGCTGCTGAGGGAAGTATCAGTTTGGTTGGGGGTGTGGGGGGGGGGGGCTTTACATAGACACTGTCTCTGTTTCCTGAACAGATAAATAAAAAAAAACACATGAAGGTATGAATTTATTTAATAATGGTGTGTGAATTCGACTTGGTATCAACCTCTTGCATTCCCCCCTGTACAGTAGAGCTTAGATTGGGGGCAGGAGAAGCAGCACAGAGAACCAGATCAGTTTGTGCTGCAATGCTTTATATGCTGCTAGGAGGTGAGAGCAGAGTGACAGAAAGATGAGCTCTTCAGTCTGCTGCGCCTTAACTATCCAATCAGTCTGGGGGAGGGACAAGACCTGTATTAACTGCAGGAGAGAAAAATCCGGTCTCCAGGTGTCAAGGCCAGGGATCCTCCAACTACTGCCCTCCAGCTGTTGCGAAACTACACATCCCATAAGGCATTGTAAAACTCTGACATTCACAGACATGACTAGGCATGATGGGAATTGTAGTTCCTGAACAACTGGAGGGCCATAGTTTGAAGACCCCCTGGTCTAGGCTAACATTCTATAACAGTGATGGTGATCCTTGGCACCCCAGATGTTTTGGAACTTCATTTCCCATGATGCTCAACTACACTGCAGAGTGCATGAGCATCATAGGAAATGTAGTTCCAAAACATCTGGGGTGCCAAGGATCCCCATCACTGTTCTATAGAGAGGCCATCACAGCAGCCAGAAGAGTTCAATCCTCCATCATTGGGCACGTTGGATACTTAACGACCCTAAGGAAGTGCAGAGGTTAATAATCAGTACTACAGAAATGTATCGTTTGCCTCATTGAGTCTGGAAGAAGAATAGATTGATCTCCATACAGATGATACAATTTTATCTTCATTTATCTGATAGGAAGTGATGAAACCTCCCAGCAAGAGTTTACTTCCTGCCTAAAAGAGACCCTGTCCGGATTGGCCAAGAATGCCAACGACTTGCAGGTAAGAGTTAAAAATTACATCCTACATTATTTATTTATTTATTTATTTATAGCATCTTCCAGGGCATCATTTGATTAACTCTGTGTCGCTCTTAAAGACACAGTCCACCTTTTTGGAGAAAAAAAATGAATACGTGCATTTGTATTGATAAAATATAAAATGTGCCTGTATACATTTCTGCATTGGAGCCTGCAGAGCATTGCATCCGTGATCAGTGCATCAAAGGGGGGTGCGATTCACAAGCTCCTACAATCTCCCTCCTCCCCACCTCCCTTCCCCCCCAGCCGCAATGATATACATATAGTTAACCACTTGCTGATCAGCCACCCCAGATATATGGCGCCATATGGCTTCTGTAGAGTAGAACTTGGAGGGGCTTCTTGGTTCATGTAGTCCCTTCTCACGATACCACTGTCTGTAAATCGAATGATCTCTCTGGGTGTATAGAGCCTCTTTCCTCCCTGTACACATACTGCATGCAGTGGTTTCAGGCTTGTTGGGCTTCATCAGTGCAGTGTATGGAAACCATGGCTTCTGTAGAGTAGAACTTGGAGGGACTTCTTTGTTCCTGTAGTCCCTTATCACGATACCACTGTCTGTAAATCTATTGATCTCTCTGGGTGTACAGAGCCTCTTTCCTCCCTGTACACATACTGCATACAGTGGTTTCAGGCTTGTTGGGCTTCATCAGTGCAGTGTATGGAAACCATGGCTTCTGTAGAGTAGAACTTGGAGGGGCTTCTTTGTTCCTGTAGTCCCTTATCACGATACCACTGTCTGTAAATCTAATGAACTCTCTGGGTGTATAGAGCCTCTTTCCTCCCTGTAAACAGTGGTTTCAGGCTTGTTGGGCTTTATCAGTGCAGTGTATGGAAACCATGGCTTCTGTAGAGGAGAACTTGAAGGGGCTTCTTGGTTCCTGTAGTCCCTTCTCACCATACTACTGTCTGTAAATCTAATGATCTCTCTGGGTGTATAGAGCCTCTTTCCTCACTGTACACATACTACATACAGTAGTTTCAGGCTTGTTGGGCCTCATCAGTGCAGTGTATGGTTTCTACAGGGTGGGGCTTAGAGCAGGGATCCTCAAACTGCGGCCCTCCAGCTGTTGCAGAACTACACATCCCATGAGGCATTGTAAACCTCTGACATGACTAGGCATGATGGGGAATTGTAGTTCCTGAACAACTTTGGGGACATAGTTTGAAGACCCTTGGCTTAGAGGGTGCTTTGATTTCTGTAGTCCCTTCTCACCATAAGTTGTATGGTTCTATTTTTATCCTGCAGATAAATCTTCTTCCTTGTTCTCTTCTCAGAACCCCCCCAGCCTATCAGAGGAGGAGTTGGCTCGGGCGATGGAGGGTCTCGCAGTGGACGACGCAGACGGAGAAGGAAATATATTACCGTTCATGCAGAACATCATGCAGAGTCTGCTGTCCAAGGAAGTCTTGTATCCGTCCCTCAAAGAGATTACAGACAAGGTGGGTCTTCCTTGTGCCCCTCTGAAGACTTGCTAGCACTGAAGTGGCTTTCTCAACAGGAGGTGACCAGCAGTAGGGTCGGTGTGATAAACTGAAGGCAGGGGAGGCAGTCCACACCTTTGGGTTTCAGTACTCTTAAAGCTGAAATCTGAAATCTGGGCACAATTATTACACACATTCTATATTAGTCGGGGTAGAAATCGACATTTCTCATTCGTTCATTGACCAACACAGCTCCTGATTCTTAAGCATTGGGTTATGCTGCCCCCTACAGGAGTAGGACACTAGGCAGGAAAAAGCTTGATTACGCCTATGGGCAGTCCCAGGGGGTATACTCCCACTCTCAGCTATATTCACTCAGTTTTTTTCTGCCTAGTCAGGAGTAAGGACTCCGTTCCTTGCTGGGATCTCTGGTCCTGACAACTTTTTTTTTTTCTTTTTGAATTTAATTTTTTTCCTCCTTTTTTTTATTATTTCGTTTTTTTTCAGGGGAGCTCCAGTTGTTTATGGTTGAGCTCCATGTTACCTGGTTGACTATGATTAGCCTTGGGAATTTTCGTCCCAATGGTTATGAAGATCAGGAGCTGTGTCCGCCAATGAATGAAAGAGAAAATAGGATTTTTGACTCACTGTAAAATCCAATTATCTGATGTTCATTGATGGACACAGCACCCACCCCTTTGTGGAGTTGGTTTTCTTCTGACACTGCTTGTATAACTGAGTGCCTATAGCTGAGAGTGGGTGAATACCCCCTGGGACGGTCCCATTGGCCTAATCAAGCTTTTTTCTGCCTAGTGTCCTACTCCTGTAGGGGGCAGTATAACCCAATGGTTAAGAAGAATTAGGATCTGTGTCCATCAATGAACATCAGAGAAATGGATTTTACGGTAAGTCAAAAATCCCATTTGTGCACCAGATGCATTCCTAAACCTTGTAAACGTAGAAATGAAGTCATCTCGGGGTCTCTGAGCTTCTCTATGCAATGCAGGCAGAACATGGCTAATGGGAAGGGCCAGCAGAGTGCTATGATGTTTTCAGTAAGTTATGTAGAGCACCTTGCTGGTCCCTCCCACCAGCCATGATCTGCCTGCATTGCATGGAGAAATGGAGACCCTGTGCCACACCCCTCTCAGAACCTTCAGCCATTATAGAAGCAGTGGGAGGGGTTATGCAAATATCAAAATGTCTTAACAGAGAGTGGGTGTCAGTTTGAGGCAGTGGGGCGTTCCTAGGCAGGCTGTATTTGCATGCATATCTCCCACAGGTGATTCTGAGCCTGCATGATTGGAAGAACTGAAATCCAGTGAATGAAAGGGGCAGGGACAGTCAGGCTGGGAAGGGGCAGGGCCAGGGACAGTCAGGCTGAGAAGGGGCAGGGGCAGTCAGGCTGGGAAGGGGCAGGGCCAGGGACAGTCAGGCTGAGAAGGGGCAGGGCCAGGGACAGTCAGGCTGAGAAGGGGCGGGGCCAGGGACAGTCAGGCTGAGAAGGGGCGGGGCCAGGGACAGTCAGGCTGGGAAGTGGCAGGGCTAGGGACAATCAGGCTGGGCAGGGGCAGGGCCAGTCATGCTGGGAAAGGGGCAGGGCCAGGGACAGTCGGGCTGGGAAGGGGCAGGGCCAGGGACAGTCGGGCTGGGAAGTGGCAGGGCCAGTGACAGTCGGGCTGGGAAGGGGCGGGCCAGGGACAGTCAGGCCGGGTAGGAAAGAGCTAGATGATGCAGGGCATCCTCCAGCCAGGAAATGAGGTGGGGCTCCATCTGACTTGCTGCAGTTTCTAATGTACATGGTGAGAAGCTCACAGTGTGCAGTGAAATCAGAGTAAGCCATTTCAGTCCAAGAGAGGAGCCGCTACAACTGTGCAAGAGTGAAGGGAAGGCCGGGGGTTAGATTTATCAGATTTCTCTCATCTCCTTCTCCCTCTCTTGATGTCCCTTTTCACGCCCGTGTTTCCACCTCCTGCGCAGTACCCAGAATGGCTGCAGTTGCACCGCGAATCTCTGCCCCCCGAGGAATACCAGAAATACCAGGAGCAGCACAACCTCATGAGCAGGATCTGCCAGAAATTTGAGTCCGAGCAGCCAGGTGAAGAGGCAGCCAGGTTCGAGGCTGTCATGGATCTCATGCAGCAGGTAGGGAGCCAATGTGCCAACATTTAGGGTCCACTTAGACTCCTTAAGCCATGTGTCCACTCAAAAGGGATGTTTCTTTTTTGGCTTGTTATATATTTGCAGCTGTGTCTGTACGCTGTTGCTATATATATATATAATTACTAAGATAATATACTAATATTATATATTATATTTATTTTTTTGTTATGTTTTAGTATAATATACTAATATTATAATATTTTTTAAATTATATTCTATTATATATATTATTATAGATTTTAATTTTAATATATTTTTTATGTTCTATTATGTTTTAGTATAATATATTAATACTAATAATTCATTTTTTTTGTTGATATTAATATATTATGTGTTAGTATATTATAATATACTGATAATATAATATTTTTTTGTTATTTATATTCTATTTTCATTATTATTTTTATTAATTTTAGGTTATGTTCTAGTATATTCTGTCTTATACATAAAAAAATTAGTATATTATGCTATTTTTTTTTAATGTATATTAGATTTTTTTTATGTTATATTATTTCCTATTATAATGTTTTAATATATTATAGTATAATAAAATCTACTAAAAAAAAAAAAAAAATATATATATAATATTTTTTTTTCTAATTCATTTTATTTTATTTATTAATGCAGCTTCAAGAATTGGGACACCCACCCAAAGAACTGGCTGGAGATTCTGTAAGTTACTGGGTGTTATACAGCAAGTGCACCGTAATTAAAGGAGGAAATGGTTCCCCATTGTAGTGCCCCAGTCCAGCGCCACCAATCAGATTCAAATATACAGATTTGGGAAAGGGAGCCCAGAGCTCCCCCTACTGGTTGGGTGTTTGATTGTTCTTGCCCATCACAAGGGGAGCAGGCCTGATAAGTGTCTCCACCACCCAGCTTAAAAAAATCCTGTCTGTATGAGTGCTGCAGTAGCGGGGGGGGGGGGGGGGGAACTCCGCATGGACGCTCCAGTCTTAGAGCCTTAGCATGAGGAGATTGCCCCAAATTCCTCTACTGGTTTCCTGCACTGACGTTTGTTGTAGACACTCTTTAGGAATGCCCCTGAGGGTGTCCTAGGCAGATGTTACTAACTTCACTTCTCTGGGTAATCGATGTACCTTACAGGGATTTTTCCAAACTTTGTTGCAGATCCCGACCTGTTGTTATTGAGAAGAAATAACGGTTTGCGTGAAATGAATCTGTATGGGAGTGATTTTATAATTATCAGTCAGCTGCTGCACTTGCAGGGTTCTAATGAGGAAAGTAGCAGAGTCTGCATCCTTTTAAGATGTAATTTCCCATTGGGAGTATCTCACCAAAATTGTATTTTAGTGCAGACTTCTAGGAAATTCAGTGAGCCAATCACACAAGCAGGAAAAGACATTTCTGGGGGAGAGTTTTGTACCCCCTTCTGTGTACAGTGCGCCCCTAGGTGGCCATATTGCATGAGAGGGAGGGGGGGGAGAATGGAGAGAGGGAGGGAGAATGGAGGGAGGAGGGAGGAGAGGGAGGAAGAATGGAGGAAGGAGAGTGAGAGGAATATTGGAGGGAGGAGAAAGAGAGAGGGAGGAAGAATGGAGGGAGGAGAGAGGAAGAATGGAGGGAGGAGAGAGAGAGAGAGGAAGAATGGAGGGAGGAGAGAGAGAGAGAGGAAGAATGGAGGAGAGAGGAAGAATGGAGGGGTAGAGAGAGAGGGAGGAAGAATGGAGGAAGGAGAGTGAGAGGGAGGAAGAACGGAGGGAGGAGAGAGAGAGAGAGAGAGAGGGGAAGAATGAAGGGGGAGAGAGAGAGGGAGGAAGAATGGAGGGAGGAGAGAGAGAGAGAGAGGAAGAATGGAGGGAGGAGAGAGGAAGAATGGAGGGAGGAGAGAGGAAGAATGGAGGGAGGAGAGAGGAAGAATGGAGGGGTAGAGAGAGAGGGAGGAAGAATGGAGGGGGAGAGAGAGAGGGAGGAAGAATGGAGGGAGGAGAGAGAGAGAGAGAGAGAGAGAGAGGAAGAATGGAGGGAGGAGAGAGAGAGAGGAAGAATGGAGGGGGAGAGAGAGAGGGAGGAGAGAGAGAGGGAGGAGAGAGAGAGGGAGAATGGAGGGAGGAGAGGGAAGAAGAATGGAGGAAGGAGAGTGAGAGAAAGATTGGAGGGAGGAGAAAGAGAGAGAGAGGGAGGAAGAATGGAGGGAGGAGAGAGGAAGAATGGAGTGAGGAGAGGGAGGAAGAATGGAGGGAGGAGAGAGAGAGGGAGGAAGAATGGAGGGAGGAGAGAGAGAGGGAGGAAGAATGGAGGGAGGAGAGAGAGAGGGAGGAAGAATGGAGGGAGGAGAGAGAGAGGGAGGAAGAATGGAGGGAGGAGAGAGAGAGAGGGAGAGGAAGAATGGAGGGGAGAGAGGGAGGGAGAGGAAGAATGGAGGGGAGAGGAAGAATGGAGGGGTAGAGAGAGAGGGAGGAAGGAGAGAGGAAGAATGGAGGAGAGAGGAAGAATGGAGGGGTAGAGAGAGAGGGAGGAAGAATGGAGAGAGGGAGGAAGAATGGAGGGAGGAGGAATGGAGGGGAGAGAGGGAGAGGAAGAATGGAGGGAGGGGAGAGAGAGGGAGAGGAAGAATGGAGGAGAGAGGAAGAATGGAGGAGAGAGGGAGAATGGAGGGGAGAGAGAGGGAGAGGAAGAATGGAGGGGAGAGAGAGAGGAAGAATGGAGGGAGGAGAGGGAGGAAGAATGGAGGGAGGAGATAGAGAGGGGGGGGTGAAGAATGGAGGGAGGAGAGAGAGAGGGGGGGTGAAGAATGGAGGGAGGAGAGAGAGGGGGGGTGAAGAATGGAGGGAGGAGAGAGAGAGGGGGGTGAAGAATGGAGGGAGGAGAGAGAGAGGGGGGGTGAAGAATGGAGGGAGGAGAGAGAGGGGGGGTGAAGAATGGAGGGAGGAGAGAGAGAGGGGGGGGGTGAATAATGGAGGGAGGAGAGAGAGAGGGGGGTGAAGAATGGAGGGAGGAGATAGAGAGGGGGGGGATGGAGGGGAGAGAGGGAGAGGAAGAATGGAGGGGAGGGAGAGAGGGAGAGGAAGAATGGAGGGGAGAGAGGGGGAGAGGAAGAATGGAGGGGAGAGGAAGAATGGAGGAGAGGGGGAGAATGGAGGGGAGAGAGAGGGAGAGGAAGAATGGAGGAAGGGGAGAGAGAGGGAGGAAGAATGGAGGGAGGGGAGAGAGAGGGAGGAAGATTGGAGGGGAGAGAGGGAGAGGAAGAATGGAGGGAGGAGAGAGAGAGGGAGAGGGAGGAAGAATGGAGGGAGGAGAGAGGGAGAGGGAGGAAGAATGGAGGGAGGAGAGAGAGAGAGGGAGGAAGAATGGAGGGAGGAGAGAGAGAGGGAGGAAGAATGGAGGGAGGGGAGAGAGAGGGAGGAAGATTGGAGGGGAGAGAGGGAGAGGAAGAATGGAGGGAGGAGAGAGAGAGAGAGAGAGAGAGAGAGAGGGAGGGAGGAAGAATGGAGGGAGGAGAGAGAGAGAGGGAGGAAGATTGGAGGGAGGAAGAATGGAGGGAGGGGAGAGGGAGGAAGAATGGAGGGAGGGGAGAGAGGGAGGAAGATTGGAGGGGAGAGAGGGAGAGGAAGAATGGAGGAAGGGGAGAGAGAGGGAGGAAGAATGGAGGGAGGGGAGAGAGAGGGAGGAAGATTGGAGGGGAGAGAGGGAGAGGAAGAATGGAGGAAGGGGAGAGAGTGGGAGGAAGAATGGAGGGAGGGGAGAGAGAGGGAGGAAGATTGGAGGGGAGAGAGGGAGGAAGAATGGAGGGAGGGGAGAGAGAGAGGAGGAAGATTGGAGGGGAGAGAGGGAGAGGAAGAATGGAGGAAGGGGAGAGAGAGGGAGGAAGAATGGAGGGAGGGGAGAGAGAGGGAGGAAGAATGGAGGGAGGGGAGAGAGGGAGAGGAAGAATGGAGGGAGGGGAGAGAGGGAGGAAGAATGGAGGGAGGAGAGAGAGAGAGGGAGGAAGAATGGAGGGAGGGGAGAGGGAGGAAGAATGGAGGGGAGAGAGGGAGAGGAAGAATGGAGGGAGAAGAGAGAGGGAGTGAGAGGAAGATTGCAGGATGGGGAGGGGGAGAGAGAAAGGAAGGAGAGAAAGTTGTCCTCTTCGGGTTGCCTATCCTTGTTGCTCCCGTGTCCGGCCCGCCTTGACCTTCCAATGCACACGTCTCAGATTTGAGCTCTGGTTGTATTTACAAGCGGCTCAGATAAAGAGCCAATCGCATTCTATTCCGTCCCCTCCGTTGTGAATCCCCCACCCCCGTCCTGTACAGCCAGTTTCTATTTGAAGCCTGTGACTCTGCTCTGTGTCACCGAGACGTCTGGGATCTTGTGACCACTTTTGGCTCTTTGGCTGCGATCTTCCCCCCACATAACCTGCTTACAAAGGATGTAATGTCCGGATTGATTTCCCTCCCCGCTCTGCCTGCCTGTGTCTCTTATGTCATTTCGGAAGAGCGAAGAGTAAAGCAGAGCTCTGAGTCAGGAAGGGTTAAAAACCTTGAAAAGTAGAAGAACGCTCAGTCCCTAACACCTCTTTCACGCTTTCAAAAGTCTTTTTAAAATTTTAAATTTGCAGTTTTCAATAAAATAATCCTTGGCGATCCTGCCTTGAAGGTCCTTCAGGCACTTCCTGTTATGGGGTGACCATTCTTAGTCACTTCCTGTTATGGGGTGACAATTCTTAGTCACTTCCTGTTATGGGGTGACAACACTCTGTCCCGATCTCCTAGCTGTGCTCCTGTGTTGTCACCCTGTCTCACAGGCTTCCGAGACCACAAGTGGCTGGCTTAGCACACATTTCATAGTCGCCATCAGGAGACCCGCCCTCAGAAACTTCATGCAGCCATCACTGGGGTGGACGTAGACTGGTAATGGCTGCAAAGAGGCAAACAAGGATGAAAGTAGGTGAAATTAGGAAATCCTTAAAATAATCCCTGGCGATCCTGCCATGAAGGTCCTTGTTCAGTCACTTCCTGTTCTAAGGGGACAGTGCTGTGTCCTGGGAGCTGTGCTTCCTGTAGTGTCACCCAAGCTTCTGATGGAGACAAGTGACCAATTTAAAGACTTGCCGGCCGCCCATAGTACATTTACTGCGAGCGGGCAGCAGCAAGGTTTCTCACACTGGACTTCCGGGTTTTCGGCCACACATGCGCGTACCGACCCCCCCCCCCCCTGCTGACCTGTGCTGTGATTGGACACAACACGAGTTTGTCAGCAGGTTACAGCCAACCGTTTTGGCTGTATACCTGCTGATCGGTTGTGGCCAACCACAGCACAGACCTGTGTGTTTGTAATCGCAGGCTCTGGCTGGATTTCTCCCTGCTGTTTAGAACTGAAAGCAAGAGGAGAAACTTAGCCAGATCTATAAGAAAAAGCAGCACTTTGTTAGGCACACAGTTAACCCCCTCCTGCTTTGTGCACTGGTGTGCAGTCATGTTGGAACAGGAAGGGGCCATCCCCAATCTGTTCCCACAAAGTTGGGAGCATGAAATTGTCCAAAATGTCTTGGTATGCTGACGCCTTAAGAGTTCCCTTCACTGGAACTAAGGGGCCAAGCCCAAACCCTGAAAAACAACCCCACACCATACTCACCCCCCCCCCCTCCACCAAATGATTTGGACCAGTGCACAAAGCAAGGTCCATAAAGACATGGATGAGCGAATTTGGGGTGGAGGAACTTGACTGGCCTGACCTCAACCCGATAGAATACCTTTGGGATGAATTAGAGCGGAGACTGTAAGCCAGGCTTTCTTGTCCAAAATCAGTGCCTGACTTCACAAATGCCCTTCTAGAAGAATGGTGAAACATTCCCATAGACACTCCTAAACCTTGTGAACGGCCTTCCCAGAAGAGTTGAAGCTGTTATAGCTTCAAAGGGTGGGCCAACTCAATATTGAACCCTACAGACTAAGACTGGGATGCCATTAAAGTTCATGTGCGTGTAAAGGCAGGTGTCCCAATACTTTTGGTAATATAGTGTATATCGCCTCCCTTCAACAAGGTGGTACTAGAACTTTCCCCGTAACCACTGGGCCATCCTGGGCACATCGTACCAACCTTTCTAGTCCTACCAGGAGGCCATTAAAGTTCATGTGCGTGTAAAGGCAGACGTCCCAATAGACACTCCTAAACCTTGTGGACGGCCTTCCCAGAAGAGTTGAAGCTGTTATAGCTGCAAAGGGTGGGCCAACTCCATATTGAACCCTACGGACTAAGACTGGGATGCCATTAAAGTTCATGTGCGTGTAAAGGCAGGTGTCCCAATACTTTTGGTAATATAGTGTATATCGCCTCCCTTCAACAAGGTGGTACTAGAACTTTCCCCGTAACCACTGGGCCATCCTGGGCACATCGTACCAACCTTTCTAGTCCTACCAGGAGGCCATTAAAGTTCATGTGCGTGTAAAGGCAGACGTCCCAATAGACACTCCTAAACCTTGTGGACGGCCTTCCCAGAAGAGTTGAAGCTGTTATAGCTGCAAAGGGTGGGCCAACTCCATATTGAACCCTACGGACTAAGACTGGGATGCCATTAAAGTTCATGTGCGTGTAAAGGCAGGTGTCCCAATACTTTTGGTAATATAGTGTATATCGCCTCCCTTCAACAAGGTGGTACTAGAACTTTCCCCGTAACCACTGGGCCATCCTGGGCACATCGTACCAACCTTTCTAGTCCTACCAGGAGGCCATTAAAGTTCATGTGCGTGTAAAGGCAGACGTCCCAATAGACACTCCTAAACCTTGTGGACGGCCTTCCCAGAAGAGTTGAAGCTGTTATAGCTGCAAAGGGTGGGCCAACTCAATATTGAACCCTACGGACTAAGACTGGAATGCCATTAAAGTTCATGGTAATATAGTGTATACATTAATAGAATAAAAAACCCAGTGGTAATAAAATACCACCAAAAAAGAAAGCTCTATTTGTGTTAAAAATTTCTTTGGGTACAGTGTTGCATGACTGCGCAATTCTCAGGTAACGTAGCACCATGCCCAATAGTAAAAAATGCACTAAAACCTTCTACAAGGTCAAAGTGCATTACGCAGGCATGATCAGGACTATTGTCACCATCAGCAAGGCCACCATGAGAAGGGCCATGCAGCCAGTGCTGGAATACTTGTAGTCAGAAAGTGGCGGAAAGCAGGCTCCGGGAGATCCGCAGCGCTGTCTGTCGACTAATCTAACGATTATTTTTATTTTATTTTTTTTGCTTAATTGAGTGTTTTTTGATTAGCTAATTAATCCTGTAATTAATACAGACCCCTCAGTAAGCCCCCTCCCAGTACAGACCCCTCAGTAAGCCCTCCCACCTAGTACAGACCACTCAGTAAGCCCTCCCACCTAGTACAGACCACTCAGTAAGCCCTCCCACCTAGTACAGACCCCTCAGTAAGCCCTCCCACCTAGTACAGACCACTTAGTAAGCCCCCCCCCCTCCCAGTACAGACCCCTCAGTAAGCCCTCCCACCTAGTACAGACCACTTAGTAAGCCCCCCCTCCCAGTACAGACCCCTCAGTAAGCCCTCCCACCTAGTACAGACCACTTAGTAAGCCCCCCCCCCTCCCAGTACAGACCCCTCAGTAAGCCCTCCCACCTAGTACAGACCACTTAGTAAGCCCCCCCTCCCAGTGCAGACCCCTCAGTAAGCCCTCCTACCTAGTACAGACCACTTAGTAAGCCCCCCCCCCCTCCCAGTACAGACCCCTCAGTAAGCCCTCCCACCTAGTACAGACCACTTAGTAAGCCCCCCCTCCCAGTACAGACCCCTCAGTAAGCCCTCCCACCTAGTACAGACCACTTAGTAAGCCCCCCCTCCCAGTGCAGACCCCTCAGTAAGCCCTCCCATCTAGTACAGACCATTACAAGCCGCCACAGTACAGTACAAGCCGCCATCTTGGTTTCAAACTTCAACCACAATTTTATTAATACGAACAAAAGCAAACCTGAAAAAAAAAATGTAAACTTTTCTTTCACGTGGTTTTTAAAACAAATGAGGCTGACCATTTTCTAGCAGGGAATGGAAAATGTGAATACCAGAAAGTGGAAGCAACCATTGCTATGCGGAACTCAATTGTGGGGGTTTGAGTTTCTGTCCGGAAGGGTTTGGAAGGGACACATCCGGTGTAGCGCCGCACATGTGACATCTCTGAGTACCTGGGTGATCGGGGAGGATGGCAAAGGTGTTGCGGCAGAAGCTGTGGCGGAGTACGGGGGTGCTGGAGACGGTCAGCGCTCACCCTCAGGCATTAATGGTCCTCTTGTCTCCGTCATCGGTGTGGACGGAGCCCGGGAAGGGGGGGGGGGGATTTAACCCGGCCGGCAATGCTTCAAGTGGCGCTGTGGCCGGCCAGGAGGCGTGTGACGTCACATGTTGACGTGTCAACGCCTTTCACGCACGTCGACGATTTTTCGTAGTCCACATAGTCGTTGCAGCCCTAAGGACTTTATTTAAAAATAAAAAAAAATACACACAAAGAACCCATTCCTATACTATATAATATAATGCCGAAATGCTCAGGCTTTGCTCTCGAAAATCTTATCTTCCAGTAACGTTTCTTTCTTTTTTCCTCCCAGCCCGCCGGCCTAAATTTCGATCTCGATGGCTTGAACCTGAATTCCAACAGCGCCAGTGGGGAGCAGTGCTCCATCATGTGACCTCGGTCTCACCGGACAGACGGCACGCAGACACAAGGGGCGACCTCCCGGGTTTTTTTTTTGTTTTTCATTAGCCGGAGCGCTGTATTTAAAGTCCATGGTGGGTTCCTGGCCGAAATCATGGAAGACCACTAAGCGGACTAGGTTTATGGACTGATCCTTGTTAACACCTGCGGGGAAGCCCTATCATACAATCAGACTGCCTTATTAACTGTACTAACAAAAAAAAAACTCGCACTGGTTATTAGCGTTTTTCGTTTCTTGCCGCAGCTCGGTGAAACTCATTGCATGGAGCGAGGGTGCCGCTGCTTGTTAAATTCACTCTCGGAAAATCGAAGATGGACATTGATTTGATCACAGCTGGAGATATCAGAGATGAGGCCTCTTCCCCAGAATCCTCTATACTACACCTAACCATCCATACACTAGAGTGTTGCTGAGCTTGGCAACTGCGGTACAACGTCCGTATCTAAAAGACAGTCTTTGGAACCAAACCTTCCTTAAGATGTTGGGTTTGAGGAGTGGGAAGGAATGTTTGATCTTTGACTAGTTTGTGTAATTTAGTAAACTCGTTGACAAAAAAGTGGATGTTCCAGTTGACGAGAAGCCATTTGTCCAGCTTGTTGAGTTTGAGAAGGCCAGTATGTGAAATGGGACAGACGCCATCTCAGCCTTATTTAGAATGTATTGGTTTTAGAAGTAGAGTTGATCTTCGTTACTTTTCCAAGTCCTGATTGGTTCAAAAAACGAGAACAGACCGGGTGCAGTAACTTTAACCTCCAAGCCAACGTTGGTTTCTAGACGGGCCAGGCCACCTGCTGCCTGGGTTTGTTCCTTTTTAGGGTTGGATCTAGCCCAGGGTTCCTCCTGAGGTTGCTAGGGATTCCTTGAGCAATGGGCAATTTCTGCCCATTGCTCAAGGAACTCCTAGCAACCTCAGGAGGAACCCTGCTTGAGAAACCCTCCTGAGGTTGCTAGGGGTTCCTTGGGCAATGTCTGCCCATTGCTCAAGGAACCCTTAGAAACCTCAGGAGGAACCCTGCTTGAGAAACCCTCCTGAGGTTGCTAGGGGTTCCTTGGGCAATGTCTGCCCATTGCTCAAGGAACCCTTTGAAACCTCAGGAGGAACCCTGCTTGAGAAACCCTCCTGAGGTTGCTAGGGGTTCCTTGGGCAATGTCTGCCCATTGCTCAAGGAACCCCTAGCAACCTCAGTAGGAACCCTGCTTGAGAAACCCTCCTGAGGTTGCTAGGGGTTCTTTGAGCAATGGTCAATTTCTGCCCATTGCGGAACCCCTAGCAACCTCAGGAGGAACCTTGCTTGAGAAACTCTCCTGAGGTTGCTAGGGGTTTCTTGAGCAATGGTCAATTTCTGTCCATTGCTCAAGGAACCCCTAGCAAACTCAGGAGGAACCCTGCTTGAGAAACCCTCCTGAGGTTGCTAGGGGTTCCTTGAGCAATGGGCAATTTCTGCCAGGAACCTCAGGAGGAACCCTGCTTGAGAAACCCTCCTGAGGTTGCTAGGGGATCCTTGAGCAATGGTCAATTTCTGCCCATTGCTCAAGGAACCCCTAGCGGCCACAGGAGGAACCCTGCTTGAGAAACCCTCCTGAGGTTGCTAGGGGTTCCTTGAGCAATGGTCAAATTCTGCCCATTGCTCAAGGAACCCTGCTTGAGAAACCCTCCTGAGGTTGCTAGGGGTTCCTTGAGAAATGGTCAATTTCTGCCCATTGCTCAAGGAACCCCTAGCAACCTCAGTAGGAACCCTGCTTGAGAAACCCTCCTGAGGTTGCTAGGGGTTCTTTGAGCAATGGTCAATTTCTGCCCATTGCGGAACCCCTAGCAACCTCAGGAGGAACCCTGCTTGAGAAACTCTCCTGAGGTTGCTAGGGGTTCCTTGAGCAATGGGCAATTTCTGCCTCTCAGATACGTTTCCAATGACACCATTGTTCCTTTTAGCTATCTGTAAGGGGGTAATTCTTCCCAATGATAAGAGTAAGGAGCATTCTTCCCACTGACTGTTACACTATTGTGTCATGAGTTGTAGATTTTTAACTTTTAGCAGGGGTTCCCCGAGACCAGAAATTTATTTCAAGGGTTCCTCTGTGTTGAAAAGGTTGGGAAAGGCTGATCTAGCCTGTCTGATGTGGGGGTGCAGTAAAACAAGTCGGGGGGGCAGAGGATGGGAGGTCAGAAGGGCAGAGCGTATGGTCAACAGTTTGTAGAGTAATACAGAGGTCATGGGTTTGTAGGGCAGTGTGCAGTAATCAGTAAGGCGATGGACAGGGGCCAGAAGGGCAGTGCATGGGGTCAGCAGGGTGGAAGACAGGGGTCAGAGGGGCAGTCTATTGGTAAAGCAGGGTGCAGGACAGGGGTCAGCAGGGTAGTGTCCACGGGTCTGCAGTTCAGAAGACGGGGTTCAAAAGGGCAGTGTATAGGAGTCAGCAGGGCAGTGCACAGACGTCACCAGAGTTGAGGACTGGGGTCACTGCTTTTGGAGGGGCACAATTGAAATCTGAGTAGGGCGCAGCTACCCCTAGATCCAGCCATTTTCCCATGATTTTCCATAATTTAAAGCAAATGTAAGATTTGGCAGGGGGAGTGATACCAGTTTATATTCTCCTGTGGTTGGGCACCTGATATGGGAATTCAGATGTGGAGATCTCACCACCTCAATCTCCTTGGGATATAAACTTTATGGGCAAACGTATGTTGACCTCTCTCCAAGGGACAGAGTTTAGGTGTTTCTAGGGAAGGCTACCGTTAATACTACAGCCTGCAAAGGCTTTTTAGATAAATGTACACTTCCAACTTTGTGGTAACAGTTTGGGGAAGGTCCTCTTTTGTTCATGAGTGTGCCCATGTTCTGCACAGAGCCCTGACCCTAACCTTACTGAACACCTTTTGGGGTTTATAGGAACCCAATTGGCGAGCCAGGTCTTCTCATCCAGTATCAGTACTGGACCTCACAAATGCTGTTTTGGCTTAAAAGCCACAAATTCCACCAGCCATGCTTGGTGAAAGCCTTCCCAGAAGAGTGGAGAATGTCAACTCCATATTATTGGCCATGGTTTTGGAAAGGGATGTCCAACAAGCTCATATAGAAGAGTAGAGAACGTCAACTCCATATTATTGGCCATGGTTTTGGAATGGGATGTCCAACAAGCTCATATAGAAGAGTAGAGAACGTCAACTCCATATTATCGGCCATGGTTTTGGAATGGGATGTCCAACAAGCTCATGTAGAAGAGTAGAGAACGTCAACTCCATATTATCGGCCATGGTTTTGGAATGGGATGTCCAACAAGCTCATGTAGAAGAGTAGAGAACGTCAACTCCATATTATCGGCCATGGTTTTGGAATGGGATGTCCAACAAGCTCATGTAGAAGAGTAGAGAACGTCAACTCCATATTATCGGCCATGGTTTTGGAATGGGATGTCCAACAAGCTCATGTAGAAGAGTAGAGAACGTCAACTCCATATTATCGGCCATGGTTTTGGAATGGGATGTCCAACAAGCTCATGTAGAAGAGTAGAGAACGTCAACTCCATATTATCGGCCATGGTTTTGAAATGGGATGTCCAACAAGCTCATGTAGAAGAGTAGAGAACGTCAACTCCATATTATCGGCCATGGTTTTGGAATGGGATGTCCAACAAGCTCATGTAGAAGAGTAGAGAACGTCAACTCCATATTATCGGCCATGGTTTTGGAATGGGATGTCC